>NC_135957.1:40374545-40726346 GCF_053455715.1 Rhinoraja longicauda | reverse complement strand
GTGCACTCTTAAGGGACCTTCTACAACACGGTGGTTGCATCAGCCATTTTCTATGGAGTGGTCTGTTGGAGCAGCAGCATCTCAGCGGCGGAGGGGAAGAGACTTGACAAGCTGGTCAGGAAGGCCAGCTCTGTCCTGGGTTTCCCGCTCAACTCAGTGCAGGTGGTGGGAGAGAGGAGGATGATGGCAAAGAGTTAACATCGCTGCTGGACAACGACCTCCCACCACATGCAGGACACTGTCACTGCACTGAGTAGCTCCTTCAGTGACAGACTCCTTCACCCCAAGTGTGTGAAGAAGAGATATCGGAGGTGCTTCCTTCCCGCTGCTGTGAGACTGCACAACCAGCACTGCTCGCAGCAGACCAGTCAACAGTAGCAGTAACAGTTAAGGAATACACAGAAAACTGATGATAATTTATCCTTGTCTTTACTTTTATTTATAATGAATGATCTTTGCTATCCACTTTGCTGAGTAACACTGTAAAATCCCCCGGTGTGGCACGAATAAAGGAATATTATTATTATTATTATTATTATTATTATTATTATTATTATTATTATTATTATTATTATTATTATTATTATTATTATTATTATTATTATTATTATTATTGTTGTTGTTGTTGTTGTTGTTGTTGTTGTTGTTATTATTATTAAATAAGCAATTAAAACATACAATCATGCAAAACCCACAGTAAGATCAAAATGTGCGGTTATACAGAATGCTTTATGTTTAGCGTTTTTTTAATTCACTGCAACAATTTGTTAAAATGCAAGTGGCGTCAACCATTTTTACAAATGTTATTAGATATTTTCCTAACGTAGGAAGTGTTCATGAATTTAAATGCATTTCTGTGACCCCAAATTTAGCATTGATTATTTTATTATCTAGTGTATCTTTACTAAATCTAAATGATTTGTGCTTAAAATTTTGTCTCTGAAGTATTCTGGGAAATGTAATTAATGCATTTTGTGAAAATAGCCAGAACATCCAAATAATCTAATATATTTATAGAACTGTCACAATTTCCTGAAAAATTGTAAAAAAGAGATTAAAGAAAATGTTGACTATTTTACAGGACATTCAATTAGGTCTTGGTGTAGAAATGTATAGACATATCAATCAGGGGGGAAAAAACTATTATGCCACTTCAAATTTGAATTTGTCCCAAGAATTTAAACTTGCAAGTGAGGAGTTGTATGAAATAAGTCTCATTTATGCAGAGACTATTTCCCAAGTGGTTCAGCATGTTGTTGAATTATGTAACTTAGCAATGTTCCAAGCTCAGTATCCACTCAGTATTGAAGAGGAGTATTCATACAGAAAGATGCCTGTGGAAACCAAGTGCACCCAAATTTGAGCAAAATAATCAGTGTGTTCCTGTCATTTCTTTTCTCAAATGCTGCTGTTGAAAGGGTTTTCAGCCAACTCAAACTGATAAAGAATGACCACGGAACAAATCTAAAACAAGAGAGCTTGCTTGGACTGCTATTAACAAAACTAAACATTTCAGAAGGTCAACAGCACCTGGAGCACATTTGGATCCTTGCAAGGACATGCTCAAACTACATGCCAGGATGCAGGCTAATGCAGGTAATAGACCAAAGACAATAGACAATAGGTGCAGGAGGAGGCCATTCGGCCCTTCGAGCCAGCACTGCCATTCAATGTGATCATGGCTGATCATTCTCAATCAGTACCCAGTTCCTGCCTTCTCCCCATACCCCCTGACTCTGCTATCCTTAAGAGCTCTATCTAGCTCTCTCTTGAATGTATTCAGATAATTGGCCTCCACTGCCTTCTGAGGCAGAGAATTCCACAGGTTCACAACTCTCTGACTGAAAAAGTTTTTCCTCATCTCAGTTCTAACTGGCCTACCCCTTATTCTTAAACTGTGGCCCCTTGCTCTGGACTCCCCCAACATTGGGAACATGTTTCCTGCCTCTAACGTGTCCAACCCCTTAATAATCTTATACGTTTCGATAAGATCTCCTCTCATCCTTCTAAATTCCAGTGTAAATAAGCCTAGTCACTCCAGTCTTTCAACATATGACAGTCCCGCCATTCCGGGAATTAACCTAGTAAACCTACACTGCATGCCCTCAATAGCAAGAATATCCTTCCTCAAATTTGGAGACCAAAACTGCACACAGTACTCCAGGTGCGGTCTCACTAGGGCCCTGTACAACTGCAGAAGGACCTCTTTGCTCCTATACTCAACTCCTCTTGTTATGAAGGCCAACATTCCATTGGCTTTCCTCACTGCCTGCTGTACCTGCATGCTTCCTTTCTGTGACTGATGCACTAGGACACCCAGATCTCATTGTTCGTCCCCTTTTCCTAACTTGACACCATTCAGATAATACTCTGCCTTCCTCTTCTTACCACCAAAGTGGATAACCTCACACTTATCCACATTAAACTGCACCTGCCATGCATCCGCCCACTCACACAACCTGTCCAAGTCACCCTGCAACCTCATAGCATCTTCCTGACAGTTCACACTACCACCCAGCTTTGTATCATCTGCAAATTTGCTAATGGTACCTTTAATCCCTTCATCCAAGTCATTAATGTATATTGTAAATAGCTGCGGTCCCAGCACCGAGCCTTGCGGTACCCCACTAGTCACTGCCTGCCATTCTGAAAGGGACCCATTTATCCCGACTCTTTGCTTTCTGTCTGTCAACCAATTTTCTATCCATGTCAGTACCCTACCTCCAATACTATGTGCTCTAATTTTGCCGACTAATCTCTTATGTGGAACCTTGTCAAAGGCTTTCTGAAAGTCAAGGTACACCACATCCACCGGCTCTCCCCTGTCAATTTTCCTAGTTACATCCTCAAAGAATTCCAGAAGATTAGTCAAGCATGATTTCCCCTGATGCAGAGGCAGCTGAATAATGCAGAGGCAGCTGAACTTCGCTGGAAATTCATGGCAAGTAAATTGGTAAGTTATGAAATGTATTATTTTTTCAATTCATCTTTCATACAATCCAAAGTTAATTTCCCAGTACATATACTGTACAGTAGCTGCATGTTGCATAAAGTGTCTGAAGACCAGTAAAGAGACTGAAGTGTACATAGTCAATGACCCTTGTTGTATTGAAGGTATTTATTCACAAAGTGCTGGAGTAACTCAGCAGGTCAGGCAGCATCTCAGGAGAGAAGGAATGGGTGACGTTTCGGGTCGAGACCCTTGTTGGATTGAGTTCTTTGTGACACTGTATTCCAGGCACACACTGCACATCATATACGTGCGCAGTGCATAGTGTGTTGCATAACACTACAAGTAACAGAAGCAGGTGATTACATAGATCTGTTTTGCCTTGTTCTTCTTTGTGTTGTTAACGTGTGCCAGCGAAAGAAAAACACCAACAAACATGCAGGAAGCATTTTTTAGTTAACACCATCAAATTCCAGGAAACTTGGGATTCTATTTAAGGAATTTATATTTATTTATATATATATATATTTTTAGGTGTGGAAGCACTGCCGGAACTATGAGCAAACAACTCCAGTGGCGGTGTTTTTATGGTCAATCCTAACCCCCAGTTTGATTCATTTTCGCCCCATCACCTGGGCGCGGGTCACGTGGCCGGCTGCAATCAGCGCCAGGTGAGCAAGTCAGCCTGTCCCGGGCCCGGATAAATAGCGCGCGCCCTCCCGCTGCTTCCACTCACAGCGGGTTCACGCTCTGCCTCTACTCACAGCTGGTTCACGCTCTGCCTCTTGCAAACGGGGACGATGCAACAGCACAAGACGGTCACCGCCCGGGCGGGCGACCTCTGGACCATGGCGCACGTACTGCTGACATTTGGGTGAGTTTTTGCAATGCGCAGGAGACAGGGTTTGGGAGCAGCCCCGGGGTTTGCCGTCCAGCTGATGGGCGCTCGTTTGTTTTACAGATTAGTTTTGGTCGCTGCAGCTCCTGACAGCGGGATGCAAAGTGCGCCTGCAGGTCAGTGTCCGGGTGACGAGGGCGGGAGGGAGGGAGGGAGGGTAGGCGCCGGGTCAGTCCGCTTAACACTCCAGTGTTTTGTACGTCTCCTACAGGCTTTGTGAAGACTGAATGCCGGGACAGTGAATTTTGGGTCGGACTAGACAAGCACTTTCTCGCTGGGAAACAGTGGCAGATTAACGTCGTCGGTGAGTTTTCCGCTAACTGGAGCCACGCTTTCACTCAGCGCTACTCCGTTCTTGCAACACAAACTGTGCAAGCTAGCTCGTGATCCATCTCCACCGTCTGCCGGCTCCTTACCTTAACCTGTAGTTAGTGCCATTTTATTGTCATTGTGTAGTTAATCTGGAGTTTAACGTTTTCACTTGTATTTAATGCAAAATGTTGTTCGGGCAGCAGAGAAGTGCTGTTGGAGTGCATTTGGCTTGGAAAACCTTTCAGTAATGCGGGTTCGATTCTAACCTCTAGTGTTGTCTGTGTGAAGTTTGTCGTTTTCTCCGGTTTCTTCGTTTCAACGCGCCCACCAAATGGAGGTGATTAAACTAATTGGCTGGTTTAAATTGTCTACAGTGTGGAGAAGTGGCGGAACGGTCAATGAGGGTACTCTTTGCCATGGAGCAAGTTATTTGGCCTATCTAGTTAGTCTACGATAACTCAAACAATTGCCTTCGCCATGTAATCTTCTAGCCCGATAGGATAGGTCGCAGGGAAATAAATTGGTTGGGGGGGGGGGACGTGTTGGACAATGAGGTTAAGACGAGATTACACTTCTCGTCTATGAAGGACTAAATGACCACTTGGTTGTAAGGAAACGAGGAATACAAATATATTATGAAACACTAAAAATGAAGTCTTGACGTGCTTGAGGTCGTTTGCTGCCAGTAGAAATGGATCGGTTATTAATTTTTGAAAACTTGGTATTTTTTAGGAAAATAATTCTGAATAATGTGTTGACCAATAATATTAACTGACTATGATGGGGGTGGGATGAAGTGGGCAGAGGGCGCACAATCAGCAGATGTCTTATTGCAAAGGAAGTGCTTCACTGTACCTCAGTACAAATGGTGATAAACTAGACTATTGGAATAGATCAATGAATTGTATATAACGCTGAGCCAGCCAAACACTTTGGTATTAATGTGAGATAACTGAGAAGGGGTTAGATTCCATATCACACAGCCTGGAAACAGCCCCTTTGATCCATACCCCTCCAACCTATGCCCATTTGAACTGTTTCTCATGGGGAACTATTGCTCTAAGGTTTGACTAATGGACTTTGCATCCTGTGGGTATTTGTGCAGTAATGCTGTCTTGCATGCCTGTTTCTCCCATTCCACCAAATGGACATGTTGTGGACAACATGGAGGTGAGTTTAGATCCAATACATGCTTTGTGTATGATTCACTAGTATTACTTTATTTGGTTCATCTATATTTTTCAACTCTCAGGCATTGAGCCTGGTTTTATAGACAATTGGAGCAAATCACATTAGTGATGGAAAATTGAGGTTTTCCTTGGGTGTTTTTTAAATCCTGCAAATTGTTTACTAACGTGAATGGCCCAAACTTAATCTAGTTACTTTTGCTTTCAGATCAATCGGGTTATATCTTTGCTGTTACTCCAAGATTTGCATCACAGTGTGGTTACACAATAGCAGTAAATCACTGGCATGTTGAGTTCCGTGCTTCTGTCCTCAGCTGTGGTGTGCAAATTCTGGTAAGTAGCTCCTGGTATGATTAAACTTGCAGAAACCAATGAAATGTCTTCCTACAAATGTAGGTGGTGAGATGCAAATCTCAAGGTTTCATCTTCAATAACGAGACACTAATTGCTAATGAAGATAGTTGATTAGAGACCATTATCGAGGCCGAAAGAAACTAGAGAAATGATTCTTGTTATAACCTAAATAGCCATCTACATTCATCACTTTTATTGGTATTCTCTTGGAATTGAAGAAACTGGGAATGGTGCTACATGCTACCTGTAATTTGACTTCAGCTGTCACAGGATGAGGATGAAAATGCAAAGTGCAAAATTGAGGTGGAAGGGGAAGAATTAACATTCTATGGGAATAGAGAATCGTTTCCATTGTTTTAGTCCTGTGTGCTTCATGTTGCTGTATCCAAATGTTATGCAGGATGACCTTTTAAACATGCAACCTATTCTGGTGCAACTTGCACACTTCTATTTTGTTTTTGCAGAATGATAAGCAGTTCAATATCTCAATACAAATACAAGTGTCTGAAATTGGCACAGGAGCTTCAACATATATTGAAACCTTATCTTGTATATACTCATTTGCTGGAAGGGAAATTTTTTGTGAAGAAAATTACATGCAGGTAATTTGTCCAGACTAACAAATAGTCAAAAATGATTATTGAAAATATACTAACTCTGTGTTGCTATTGCTTGTGCACAGGTTTCTGTACAAAGAAATATACCAACCATTGAGGAGGATTACGCTCAAGATGCTGAAGATTGGGCTTTGGCATTTCCAGAAGTAGGTTTCTCCCATGACTGCCTTGGAAATATTGGAATGAAATCTATTAGTCTACAGTTTGCATCTACATGATTTGCATAAAATAAAATCTGCACTTTGACCTTCTACATTGTTCTAGAATCTACAGGCACTTGCACCTGTGGATTTCAGCACTACCAAATAAAATGCAAGGAGCATCTCTGGTTTTAAGTTTGAACAACTGCCATTCCATAGAAAATGCACCCTAGGGTATAATTTTCAAAGAAATGCAAATGATGTTAAAACTTCATTTTCAGGCACGTGTTAAATTTAAAATTCAAATCTACTTTCAATCGGAAGCGTCACCATTTTCTTGACGAAGCATGCAAAGGTCATTAGGAGCACCAAATCTTAAAACCAAGCTTGTTTCCTGTAGCGCACACAATTTGCTTTTGCCTAGATCTATTACACTTCTGTTGGCACTCAATTTTCTTTTTTGTATTGGACATTCCAGCTATTTTTGTCCAAGTTAGTTTGAATCTTGATCTCAACTTGGATCCAGACACTTGCATTTACAAGGGAGCCACCACTGACATTGGCTAGTACTAATCTTTTTATATGAGCAAATTGATCAATTCTTTGGTCTTTATCATCTATCATCAGGTGGTTAATGCACAAAGTGGAATATGGCAAGTGATATTTCACACTTTAAGTGGCAAAAGGAGGATGTCTGTGAAAGAAGTACACCAGTTAGACTATGGAATCAACACCACTGAATCTCGTATTTTGTTCCGTGCTCCATATCATACAAAAGAAGCTGAAGTAGTCATGGTGAGTTTACTAATACTTGCAACTGGCATGCTTAGTGGATTGGATGGAGGGTAATGCACCATCTCTTTCTATAATTTTTCATATGAATTTTGATTGTCTTCCTTTTCCATTTAGGTCCATGGTATCCCCTTATCTGTAATCAGATCAACTAGCTTCTATAGGCAAAATTGGATGATTCTACTAATTGATACTGCAATGGCTTGTCCTCTAGGTAAGGAATGAATAGCACATTGCTACTCTGCATTCTCCCACCATAATGTTTTGGGTTGTGCAAAACTGATATTGGAAATGGTGAGCAGATGCCTTGGTTAATATGTATATTTTTGCATATGGCATTAAATCATTATGTACCAATGAGCCCTTTTCTCAGTCCAAAGGCAATCTTGTCAATGGTAAATTCTGAAATTAAACTGGCATGCTGGTCAAGTAACATTTGGAGAGACTCATCGCTGTGGGTGTTGCTTTAAGTATTTCATTGTTTTATTAGTTTTCTAAGGATTACCTTCTGAACAACACCTTTTTGTAAGATTTCTGGTTTTGATTATTTTTCAGAGGTAATTTACTGCCATGGAATCCATTTGTCATGTCTTTTTCCTTCCTAGATGGCATTTCATTTGTAGATAATCTAATCATTTGGACACTGCCAAGAATATTTGTGCCAATTGTGACCAGTGCAGTTCCTCGCAACGTCTCAATGGGAGTAAATGGTATTAAACTGGATCCAGAAACAATGGCAGAAAGAAATTATTCTTTGGATAAAAATGACACTGCTCTTGCTATAAAGGTTCCAATTGGAGCACAGGATGGATATTACAAGGTTGGTTGAATTTGGCTGTTTTCTGAAGTGCATATCCAGAAGTATCGTAGGAGCTTTGGCCAATAAAGTACATTTCAATGTGAGTCATTTCAAGATTAATGCAAGTTTGATTTCTTGAGCACCATTGCAAAATTTTATCCTGAAACAAACGGGTTGGGTAAATAAACTGCATGACAGCAAGCCAACCAATTATGTTATCTTGGATACTCTATGTCCAAGATGTCTTTTGATTCAAAGCAATATGTGAATTAGTATGCTGATGTCTGTGCACATTCTTGGATTCTCCAAGGGATAACTATCATTTGAAGGCCCAAACCAATGTGCATAATTTCTGCATCCTGTTTTGGCTATGAACTAAATGTATTAAGAAGAATTGGTGCTGCTTTCTCATCTGTGTACTCACTACTAAATTCAGTTGCTAGATTGCAAAGTAGCTGAAAATGCAAATAAATGCTGCTTCAACCGGTAATTGGAAAAGATGGCCAATTAATGGCTGGGATGTTTTGGTGGATTGAGCTTGGAAACGGCTTAATTCTAATATTTGAACTATTATCTTTCAGAGCCATGTGGTAGGTGGTCAGTATGGCATCAAGTATAGCATTAATCTATTTTTGGAACATACGTGGAAAGATGAAACCTGGGATCAGAATAAAATGAATGTGATACATCCAGCCACCACTCCCTTTATTCCTAAGCCTCCAGTTCTCACTGATGGTAGGTATCGTGGTGAAATGATTTGTTAACATCTACATGGGAGAAAGTGAGGTATTCAAGCTTGGAGGGTGGATGATGCTTGCACTTAATGTTGTGGATGAATAACCTGTCCCTTTTATCACATCTTATCCAGTTGATTAGTGACTAGATTAAAATTCTACATCTGTGGTGTGATATCTATAAATATGGCAAGCATCCAGAATCTAAGTGCAGATTGGGGCCTGAAGGCTCCAAAGGTGTATATATCAATTGGTGAAATTATTTGACCATGTCTCCAATTCTACTTTTCTCATTCAGATACTGAGGTTGAACAATGGCTATTCAATGTATCATTGGGCAATTTTCTTCCTGATGTGAAACTGCACAAACTCACTCTGGGTTCTCAGTCTTTTTCTGTGGATGAATCAAACCAGTTATTTGATATTTACAATGCAACTGCCCCAAATGAGACAACCCTTACTAGAATCTTTGTTCTTGAAGTTCCAATGGAATCTCCAGTCGTTGATAGGAAGGTAAGTACAGTTAATAAAAAGACCTTTAATTGCATTAATGTACATAGGAAACTTCCACAGCTCCTTGAAAGTAGCAAGCCAGAAGATTGGTAAAAGCATATTCTATGCTTACCATGGGTCAGACTATTGAGTAAAAGAGTTGGCAACTTGTGAGACAGCTGTCTAGGATTTTAGTTGGGCTGTATTCAAGTAATATGTACAGTTCTGGTTGCCCATTACAAGAAGATAGAGGGTATAGAGAAATTTGTCAGAATACTGCCTGGATTAAAGGCCATTAGCTATAAGGAGTTTGGGTGGATTTTGATTGTTTTCTCTGGAATACCAGGGGCTGAGGGAGTCTTGAATGGGGCATACATAGGCAATGCAGAACCATTTTCTCGGGGTAGAAATGTCAAAGACCAAGCCAGAGGCATAACTGGAAGAGTTGTATAGAGTAGGTTTTTAATGATGGGTGCCTGGAACATGCTACTGTGGGAGATGGAGAAAGTAGATAGAATAGAAGTTGGAGGCTTTAAGATGTGCACATGGATGTGCAGGCAAATGAGATTAGTTTAGCTTGGCATCTTGTTCAGTACACTGGGCTTAAGGGTCTGTTCCTGTGCAGTATTTGTGTTCTATGGAAGACTAAAATGTTCCCATATAGACTGACTAGTTACTAAGTTTCTGCATTGTGATCTTTTAGTATATAGGAGATGGTGTTGAACAATATACCCTTGACATCATCTACACCTTGGCTGTGATGCCAGAGGATGAAATATTCACCCATGTTGCTCAATTAATATACAAGCACAAAATAGGTGAGTTTTGACTTCTTGTATATGAGATGATTCTCCTGACTGTGATTAAGAAACTCTTTCCTCCTCCAGTACTTCCAGTGGCAAGTGGCTTTTGTGACCAAGAAAATGTGACATTACTGATTACACATGGAACCTTGGATCGGTATTGGATCCCTTTCATTGGAAACATGCAACTCTCTCTACACTCTGAACATGATGGGTATATCATGAGGGAGAATGGTACTCATTTAACAATCACTGTTCCACCTGATTCACCTGAAGTTGTCCATGAGGTATGTTGTTTTGACAAATGGTATCTGGCAATTATTAGAATGGATTCAAAATTAATTAATTGCTATTTCATTACAGGCAATTGACCACAAAGACCTTCGAAGCAGATTTGACTTCCAACTCAGGGATAATAAAACCTTGGAGGTGCTGATGAACTTTTCTCTTTCCTGCAGCTTTCCTACTGCTGACTTCATAAGTAAGCTTTTGGCTTTCCCTCAAATAATAGCTGCATTGCATCATTGTCTTGGTGATGACTTTTCTTCCCTTTTCAGGATGCTTCCCAAATGGCTGGATTGTGATTACTGCTGTGAAACTTGGAAGACAGTTGAGAATGGATACTAGCAAAATCATGCTGAAAGACCGCACTTGCAAGCCAAAGGAAAGCAAGTTCCAAGCAGTCTTTGAATTTTCTGTGGATTCCTGTGGAACAACCAGAAGGGTAAACAATGGGTGTCTGAATGGCATGTGGAGTCTGCAGGAAGTCCTGGACAACCATTTAATATCTGAACATTTTTTTCTTTCTTAGTTTGAGAAAGATTACATTATCTATGAGAATGAAGTAGTGTACATGGGTGCCAAATCAACTAAGGAGCCAACATTTCAGTAAGAATGATTTAAATGGGTTTGCCTTATTCCATGTGTATGAATAAATGATACATAATTTCTTCTCCTAGACTTGCAATATCTTGTCGTTACCCCATAAATGATTCTCTGCATCTTCAGTTTGAACACCAAATTAATCCTCTGCCAGTTGTTGTACCTGGGTTTGGCCCCATCATCTTGGATATGCAACTCGCCAAAGGTAAAACTCCTTGGTTTATTTTCAGTCTTTATAATGACCTGATTTTCAATAGTGATCAGTGGGATTTATGACTCCCGCCCCCCCCCTCCCCCCCAGCCCAACTTAATTTTGGATACCTACCCACATTTTCCTTTGAATTTGCAGATGAATCCTATGCAACCTTGTACAAGGAAGATGAGTATCCAGTAATGAAGTATCTGGCTGTCCCCCTCTACTTTGAAGTGCAACTGTTGCACAATGAAGATCCACAAATTGAGTTGTTCTTGCAATCCTGCTGGGCAACTGCCTCACCAGAAAGAGACAGTATTCCACAGTGGCCCATCATTGTCCAAAGGCAAGTGTGACCATTTCTGATGATGGGTAGTTGGTAATGAATAATTAGCAGGAACTAATTTATTTTATTTACAGCTGTGAATATGAAGCTGATCTGAAAGTGACCATCTTCCATCATGTTGTGAGGAATGAGAGGGTGAGGTATCCTAGCCATGTGAAAAGATTTGAAGTGAAGATGTTTGCTTTCACCTTGGGAGATCTTGATGCCTTGTTGGGAGAGGTGAGAATTGCTATCCACATTATGCTCCAACCCAGTGTGCTGTGTCTCACTAATATTTTCCTCCCTCAGGTGTACTTTCATTGCAGTGTAGTCTTGTGCAAGAAGGACCCAATTAACGAGTTACTCTGTCCTGGTAAATGTATGCCAAGAAAACAGCGAATGGGTAAGTTAACAATATCGCAAGGTGGTTTGTGGCTTGTGGTTTGGTGCTGATCATGGTGTAATTGCAGGTCGGAGTGCAGATGGAGTGCACCATTTGGAGGGATCTGTATCGTCAGGAGCAGTGCTCATAGCAACATTTCCAAATGTGGAGCATGATATGAGAGGTGAGGTAGCATTCTTGCACTATTACAAGGTAACATAATTTTCTAAATTGTAATTGTTAATTTTCACCTAACCCACAGATGCCCAAATGGAATCTTATTCCTGGCCAGTGCTGCTGATTGGAGGTGCAACAATTATTGTTGGTTCAATTGTACTTGGAATTGTTGGTCATGCATGTGAAAAAAGTAGTGACTCTGATTAAAACAAGCTCTTAATTGAAATGTTTATTTCCTGAGTCTTCAGTTGCCTTTGAGTGCAAGTTCGCTGTGAAGGTAATTCATTTTCTTGAACTTTTGGGTTTGTGAAAGACTTAATCTTCCATTGATCTTTTTTATGGCCAAAATGCTTTCAATTCACACGCACTCAGCATTGCAAATGGTATCAATGGAGTTTAAAAATAGTGAAATTAGGTTGAGGGCAAAGCAGGAATACATGTAGCTTGGGAATGCAAGCTAGAACAGCGCTGCGTTTCCTAATTTGGACCTGTTCAACGACCGACTGAGCATAACATAGAAAGTGCTTTGACCTAAACACCCCCAAGTTTAATAAATTCTCTTACTATTTAACCCTGCAGCCTCATATTAGCAGCCTCTTTGGCTTGTTTTTGGTGATGTCTGAGCTTGATAGAGCTGTAAATTGGCCTCCCTAATATTTATTAACCATAGCATAATGTCAATGCCTAGTCCTCTGGCTATTGCCTTTTGCATCTGGCTTGGTGTTTATGTGGATATTTTATTTAATCAAAATTGAGGTGCCACTATCCTGAACTAAAGTACAATTGAACCACTGAACTAAAGTACCATTTTGTCATGTATGCTAATTCCAATAAACTTTCAAGCTCAACTATTAATTTCTATTGATAGACACAAATGCTGGAGTAACTCAGTTGGACAGGCAACATCTCTAGAGAGAAAGAATGAGTGTCATTTCAGGTAGAGACCCTTTGGACTCAATTCCTATTACTGACGGTGCCTCATTTGGTATTGCATAACCTTGGTGGCCATATTCTGCTATCTTAGAAACATAGAAAATAGGTGCAGGACCATTTGGCCCTTTGAGCCAGCACCACCATTTATTGTGGTCAAGCTGATCATCCACATTCCTAAATTATTTTGTTATATCCCTGGGTCTGCCTTGTCCATTACTTGCAGATTTCAAGGTTTGCAATGCCCTATTGCATTTGTAAACCTTGGCCTAATTTAATGGGACAGATTAGTCTGTTTCAGAAGCAGGCTGCCCAATTTCAAAATGGCTATCCACATAATTGGGCACTGCACAAACTTAAATCTTCTCACCACTTGTTGCTTTAATTTGATAAATAACTGTCTCCCTGAGCTTGTATACTCCAGTTTCATTTGACACCAGTTCTGGGCAAGAGGTTACTTATTTAAAGCTTCCTGGATAAGTCATGTGATAAATTTCTGGGTCATGTCATATTGAGATAATTGCATGGACAATTGAGCAAAGGCACTTGTTAAATCAATTCTGTTTTTGCCACTTTCTCCATATTGCCTAGTGGGGGATAAGTTTAAAGGGAAACAAAATCAAAGTATCCTTTAAATTTGGGCTGCAGAATGCATCTGTCATAACCCAGTTGCAGCAATTGGCCCCGAGGTAACATTATGCAACAATGGATGAACACTTTAACATTGAAGGCTTGTTTGCTCAGTAAGATCTCTCTACTGCCAGAGGCTTGCTGTAAGCCAGGTTTTTAATTTGACTATACCCAATCATTAAACTGCATTACATAGAAAATAGGTGCAGTAGGAGGCCATTCAGCCCTTTGAGTCAGTACCACCATTCATTGTGATCATGGCTGATCATCCAGTATTGCAATCCTACTAATCCTTAGTATTGCAAAATACATCTAGGTTATTGGTAGATCATGCAACTAATGCAATGTGGCCCACTGTTTACCTTTTAAATCTCCAACTTCCTGATTTCCTGAATTTGGCATAATTACCTATAGATGTAAATATTGGCAGTTCCACAAGAAGCTGCCAACATGAGAAATCGGAGCTTCTGTCACCACTTTCCTATTCATGTAGTGTAAGAAAATAACTGCAGATGGTGATACAAATCGAAGGTATTTATTTCACAAAATGCTGGAGTAACTCAGCAGGTCATTTTTCTCGAGAGAAGGAATGGGTGACGTTTCGGGTCGAGACCCTTCTTCAGACAGATGTCGGGGGTGGGGCAAAGGAAGGATATAGGTGGAGACAGGAAGATGGAGGGAGGAGGGGAAGAGAGGGACAGAGGAACTGAGGAACTATGTAAAGTTGGAGAAGTCAATGTTCATACCGCTGGGCTGCAAGCTGCCCAAGCGAAATATGAGGTTCTCTCCTGCGATGCTGCCTGACCTGAGTTACTCCAGCATTTTGTGAAATAAATACTTTCATATTCCTGGTTGTCTTTGTGCAGTTGCATAGAGTTGCTTGAAATGCACATTCTACTTCTCTAAATTATTAATAGTATACAGTAAGTTCTGCTTTTACAATCTCCAGAACATGAGTTTGATATAGTTATGATATCAGGCTAAAGACACCAGGTACAAGATGAGAATAGAAGTATTGTGGGTTGTGAAGTCAGAAGACGGAATGATATGAAGGGTGAATTGAGCAATTGGTCCAAGTCCAGGGTGGAGGTTAGTTGGTTACCTAAAGTTGGATAATTCAGTGTTTATACCACTGGGTTGTAAGCTACACAAGCAAAATGAGGCACTGTTCCTCCAGTTTATGTGGCCTCAATCTGGCAATGGAAGAGGTCCAAGACAAAAAGGTCAATATGTGGATGGGCAGGGGATTTGTTAATTAACCCATTGCATCCTCATCAGAATGCTGGAGTCTGGAAGAGATGAACAGCAGTGAATGCTTCAGTGCTGAGTGAGCTGAGGAGGGAGTAGATGCCCTTGATGGTGGAAGGATTTATGATTGAAAACCATTCTCAGGATCACATCATATGACAAGATTGTGACTAGTCTTAATGGAACTTGATGTTGCAAAGTTTATGAATATTCCAATTGAAATTAAAAATGGAATATGCCTTGCTTAAATTAACCGTAGCCAGCCCTAAAGCTTAGAGATATTCTCATCTCTGTTAAACTCCAGGGGGAAATCTTAATTTAGGGGATGCAATATTACTTATTTTCTCAATTCCCTCTTTAACATAAAGCATAGCCTTCTGCAACAAGGGCAATAACAAATACCGAACAACGACTGGGATCTACAGTCAATGAATTATGAACAGCTTAGAAGGCTGTAGTAATGATGATTCCAGTAGTTCACCTAATGTTTTTGTAAAGTTGGCTTTCATCTGTTTTTTTGATTTTTTTTCCCAGCAATGCAGCTATGAACATGGCCAACTCAGCAAGTCGTAAATCAAATGCAAAAAATAGGTCGCAAAGACAGTAAAACCGACCCCTCCCCTTCCCACCCCACATACACGCACAGCTCCTGCCTGAAATTATCCACGAAGAGAAAGGGGAGAAAAGTTTTAATTGCTCAACAAGATGATAGGGATAAAGTAATACAAAATGTTAATTGGAATTGAAAAGAAACGCCTGTAGTTCTCATTCAACTGAAATCATGTGGGTAAAACAGGACCCGGGATCAGAAATGTCATAAAAGTGGCAATAAAAAATTGATTATATAGAGATAATCCCAGATGCTGGAGGTGTTGCATTTTGGGGTATCTAACAAGGGCAGGACCTATACAGTGAATGGTAGGCCTCTGGGGAGTATTGTAGAGCAGGGGGATCTACGAGTGCAGGTGCATGGTTCCTTGAAGGTCGAGTCATAGTTAGATAAGGTGGTCAAAAAGGCTTTTGGCACATTGGCCTTCATCAGTCAGAGTATAGAAGTTGGGAGGTCATGTTGCAGTTGTATAAGATGTTGGTGAGACCGCATTTGGAATATTGTGTTCAGTTCTGGGCACCATGTTTTGGGAAAAATATTGTCAAGCGAACGGATTCAGAGAAGATTTATGAGGATGTTGCCCGGACTAGAGGGTGTGAGCTATAGGGAGAAGTTGAGTAGGCTGGGTCTCTATTCCTTGGAGCGCAAGAGGATGATGGTGATCTTAGAGGTGTACACAATCATGAGAGGAATAGCTCGGGTAGATGCACAGTCTCTTGCCCAGGGTAGTGGAATCTAGGACCAGAGGACATAGGTTCAAGTTGAAGGGGAAAAGGTTTAATAGGAATTTGAGGGGTAACATTTTCACACAAAAGGTGGGTGCATGGAACAAGCTGGCAGATGAGGATGTTGCGGCTGGGGACTATCCCAACATTTAAGAAGCACAGGTTTGGAAGGATGTGGACTAAGCACATGCAGGTGGGACTAGTGTGGCTGGGACTTGTTGGCTGGTGTGCGCAAGTTGGGCCGAAGGGCCTGTTTCCCACGCTGTATCACTCTATGACCCTAGACATCCATATCTCTTTGGATGGAGGTGCAGATGGATCTGTTCCTGACTTCTAGGTTGCAGTTTGCCTTCTGTCAACGCCTGTCTCATTCAGTCAACGGCTGGCGGACGGTATTGAGTGTTTTATCATTCCCTAACACAAAGGATGATGGGGGGATAGATCAAGCTGCCAGATGAGGAAATTGAGGCATGTACTACAACAACACTTAAAAGACATTTGGACAGATACATGAAGAGGAAAGGTTTAGAGGAGTATATAGGACATACGTGGACGGTGCGACTAGAAGATGGGATATCTTGGTCGGGATGGGCCGAAGGGGCCGTTTCCTCGCTGTTTGGCTCTCTGACTTTATGAATCTGTTCAGTTTGTCTTAGACTTAGTAAAAGGTCATGCCATATTAAATGAAGAGCCTATGCCATTACTGTATGTATTAAACATTAACAACATCATTAAACATATACCATTATTGAGCAGCAGACATGTACCCACACTCGCGTACACTGGTTAAGCTGAAATGTTTTTTTCCATTAATGAGGGACATTTAACTCAGCTTAAACATATGCCAAATGCCCCAGCCTTGAGAGAATATATCAAATGTGCTCAGTATTGCTACTGCCTGGATTGGGAAAGTTAAAGTTTATTCGAGCCTTTGGATGCACTACACTGCTAATGGATTTGTTTGGAAACACAAGGAATTGCAGATGCTGGAATCTTCTTTGTACAAATACCTTGGAGTGTACCTGGACAGTAAACTGGGCTGGTCCAGGAATGCTGAGGCACTGTACAAGAAGGGACAGAGCAGGCTGTACTTTTTGAGAAGGCTCCGCTCTTTCACCGTCTGCAGTAAGATGCTGCAGATGTTCTACCAATCGGTGGTAGCCAGTGCCATCTTGTTTACTGCCATGTGCTGGGGCAGCAGGGCGAAGGCGGCGGACACCAATAGGAAACTCATCAAGAAGGCTGGCTCCGTTCTGGGGACGGAGTTGGATTCATGGGCGGTGGTCGTGGAAGGGGAGGATCCTCCCCAAACTGCAGAGTATTTTGGACAATACAGTTCACCCCCTCCATGACACACTGGACAACCTGAAGAGTACCTTCAGCAACAGACTGATTCCACCAAGATGTAGTACAGAATGCCACTGGAGATCCTTCTTCCCTGGGGCTATCAAACTGTACAAGTCTTCCCCTTCTGTTGAGGGGTAGGCTGACTCCCCGCCCCCCTTCCAATCCTTGCACATCCCCAATCCTTTCCACTCGTCACTTTAATTTCATGTATTTTGTGCTTTTATGACTGTTGGCAGATCAATATCCCTCCTGAGATAAATAAAGTTCTATCGTATCGTACAATTCTGGTGATATGCAACTATGATAACGGATCACCCTATAGGCACGTAGCTGTCAGTTAGAATTTAGAGATACAGCATGGAAACAGGCCATTCGGCCCATCGAGACGCGCCGACTAGCAATCACCCATACACTAGTTCTATTCTACACATTAAGGACACAGTCTAGGGACAATTCACAAAAGCCAATTAACCTACAAACATGTCTGGAACGTGGGAGGAAATTTGAGCACTTGGAGAAAACCCACACAACTCAGAGAGAATGTACGAACAACGTATAGACAGCACCCGTAGTCAAGATCGAACCCGGGTCTCTGGTGCTGAAAGGCAGCCAGCGACTCTACCGCTGTGCCACTGTGATCTTGTATCTCTGAGCCTCATATCATCCTTTAATTTATCCCGTATCATCCTCCTCATCTTATACTGATATCCTCATAGTCCAAATTCTTAACAAAGCCATCACAGCTCAGAAATGGAGCCCAATAGATTTTTTTTTCTCAATTCACAAAATCCACTTTCATGGCAAGATTGGAAAAAATGCCTTAAAACACTGTCAGACGGGAAGGGTTGAGTCTAATGTTATCACATTGTAAGCACAGATGAATTTACAGAATCATACAGAACACATGTTCTTGCAAATAAAAACGAGTTAATGCTATTCAGGTGGTCCAATCTCAAAACATGAGATAATGCTTGCATGTTATTCATATCTTTAAAATTCTTTAAAATATAACAGATTTGACTGGTGTCTAAAGAGTGCTTCAGTCTGGGGAGTGACAGTCAAACAAAACCAAAACAGGTCCTTCAGCCCAACTTGTTCAGGCAGACCAAGATGCCCCATTTAAGCTAGTCCCATTTGTCTGCGTTTAGTCTACTACCTAAATCTTCCATATCCATGAGCCTCACCAAGTGCCTCTCAAATGCTGTTATAGTATCAGCCTCCACTACCTCCAATAGCAGCTTGTTCCACATTCCAATGTTCTATAGACTCTGGATCAGTTTCTGTGGACTGGAGGGTCGCTAATTTAACCAATTTTTAAGAAAGGAGGGAGAGAGAAAATGGGGAATTGACCAGTTAGCCTTACATTGGTAGTGGGGAAGATGTTTGGGTTGATTATTAAAGATGTAATTGCAGCGCATTTGGAAAGCAATAACAGGATTGGTCAAAGTCAGCATGGATTAATAAAGAGGAAATCATGCTTGAGTAATCTTCTGGAATCTTTTGAGGATGTAACAAATAGAATGGATAAGGGAGAGCCAGTGGATGTGGTTTATCTGGACTTTCAAAAAGCCTTTGACAAGGTCCCACACAAGAGACCGGTGTGCAAAATTACAGCACATGGTATTGGGGGTAGGGTATTGACATGGATAGAGGACTGGTTAACAGACAGGTAGCAAAGAGTAGGAATTAATGGGTCCTTTTCTGAATGGCAGGCAGTGACTAGTAGGGTGAGGGAATTAAATGTGACGTCTTCAAGTTTGCAGATGACACAAAGCTGCTGGCAGTGTGAGCTGCGAGGGAGATGCTATGAGGCTACAGGGTGACTTAGATAGGTTGGGTGAGTGGGCAGATGCAGTATAATGTGAATAAATGTGAGGTTGTCTACTTTGGTGGCAAGAACAGGTCGGCAGATGGATAGTGTCAGATTAGGAAAAGGGAGGCTTTGCTCAATGGAAAAGTTATGGAATCAAAAGGGTGGGAGATCTTTATCATAAGGGAACTTTTCTTTCGTTTCAGGAGTTACAGCAGAAGTATGGATTACATGTTAATAATTATTTTAGATATTTACAACTTAGAGATTATGTAAAATCACACATGCAAGAATATAAGTTTAGAGGTCCAGAAATACTTGATGTATGCCTGAATCGACATTATAACTCAAATAAATTAATATCTTTTATTTACAATATTCTCCTTGACATTGACATTCCGTCATCAGAATCTTATAGACGAGCATGGGAGGACGAATTGAATCAAGTTATAATGCAAGATATATGGGATGAAAGTTTACAACATATACATCAATGTTCATTGAATACTAGACATTCCCTAATACAATTTAAAATAATACATAGATTACATTATTCGAAGACGAAATTAAATAGGATTTTTCCTAGTATCTCTCCTATGTGTGATAAATGTCAATTTCAAGAAGCTAATTTAACTCATATTTTCGTAACTTGTATAAAAATGCAAAACTTCTGGTTGGAGATTTTTAAAATAGTTTCTAAAGTTATTAATAAAAAATTAGATATGGACCCAAAATTAATTATATTAGGATTATCAGAACATACTACAAATTTTACAGTAAGTCAGGTACATTTTCTTGATTACAGTCTAATAACGGCGAAAAAACTAATACTTAAATTTTGGAAAAAACCAATAACCCCCACAATTAAAATGTGGACTATGGAAATGACAGAGACCCTGCATTTGGAAAAAATAAGGTTTGCCTTAATCGACAAACCTGAGTTATTTTTAAAAATATGGTCTCCATTTATTGAATTTTTAGAAAAGTAAATGGGCTTGGCACAGGACTAAAATAAAAAATAAAAAAATTTAAATAAAAAGTTGAAACTTGAGTTGGGGGTTGGATGTACAGCTGTGGTTTTTGTCTCCCGGATCTACTCCCGTTAATTTTTATTGTTAGATCCTTTTTTCTTTTTTTTTTTAACCCTCTTACTCTCTTTCTCCCCAAGTTTATAGTTTTATATTTTTATTTTTACTTTCTCTCTTCAAAAATTTAAAAATTGAAGCTATGTAAGAACTTTGTAACAAATGTGTTTTTTCTTATTTCGATTTGTACATATGCTTTTCAAAAATAAAAAAATAAAAAAATAAAAAAGATTAGGAAAAGGGGAGGTGCAACGAGACCTGGGTATGCTTGTATATCAGTCACTGAAAGTAAGCATGCAGTTAAAGCAGGCAGTGAAGAAAGCTCATGTTCATTGCTAGAGGATTTGAGTTTAGGAGCAAGAAGTCCTGCTGCAGTTGTACAGGGCGCTGGTGAGACCGCACCTGGAGTATTGTGTGCAATTTTGGTCTTATTTGAGGAAGGACATTTTTGCTATTGAAGGAGTGCAGAGTAGGTTCACCAGGTTAATTCCCGAGATGGCAGGACTGACACATGATGAAAGAATGGGTCAACTGGGCTTGTATTCACTGGAATTTAGAAGGATAAGAGGGGATCTTATAGAAACATAAGATTCTTAAAGGATTGGACAGGCTAGATGCAGGAAACATGTTCCCGATGTTGGGGGAGTCCAGAACCAGGGGTCACAGTTTAAGAATAAGAAGTAGGCCATTTAGGACTGAGATGAGGAAAAACCTCTTCACCCAGAGAGCTGTGAATCTATGGAATTATCTGCCACAGTAGAGGCCAATTCACTGGATGTTTTCAAGAGAGAGTTAGATGTAGCTCTTAGGGCTAAAGGAATCAATGGATTCAGATCCAAGTTTGCAGATGACACAAAGTTAGGGGGGGTGGTGAATAGCGAGGAAGGGATCTGCAAGCTGCAGGAAGATATAGATGAGATGGTCAGATGGGCGGAGCAGTGGCAGATGGAATTTAATTCTGAACAGTGCGAGGTGATGCACTTTGGCAGAAATAACTTGGAGAGGGAGTACACCATGAATGGAAGGACCCTAGGGAAGACAGGGGTACAGAGGGACCTTGGAGTACAGGTACACAAGTCCTTGAAGGCAGCAGGACAGGTGGACAGGGTGGTCAAAAAGGCATATGGGTTACTGGCCTTCATTAGCCGGGGCATCGAATATAAAAGTAGGGGAGTAATGATGGAATTGTACAGAACACTGGTGAGGCCGCAGCTGGAGTATTGTGTACAGTTCTGGTCACCACATTATAGAAAGGATGTGATAGCTTTGGAGAGGGTGCAGAGGAGATTCACCAGGATGCTGCCAGGGATGAAGGGCCTCGGCTATGAGGAGAGACTGAGCAGACTGGGGTTGTTTTCCCTGGAGCAGAGAAGGATGAGAGGGGACATGATCGAGGTGTACAAGATCATGAGGGGCATAGATAAGGTAGATGGCGGGGAACTTCTTCCACTGGTGGAAGGTTCAACAACGAGGGGACATAGATACAGGGTAAGGGGAGGGAGGTTTCGGGGGGGATGTGAGAAGGAACTTTTTCACCCAGAGGGTGGTTTGAGTCTGGAACTCACTGCCTGGGGTGGTGGTGGAGGCGGGAACACTCACAACTTTTAAGAGGCATTTGGATGGGCACTTGAAATGCTACAACATTCAGGGCTACGGTCCAAATGCGGGAAAATGGGATTAAAATTAGACTGTGTTTGGTAACGGGCGGCACGGACACGATGAGCCAAAGGGCCTCTTTCTGTGCTGTAGGACTCTATGACTCTATGATATGGGGAAAAAGCAGGAATAGGGTACTGATTTTATATGATCAGCCATGAAGGGCCACATGGTCTCCTACTGCACCTATTTTTCTATGTTTTCTATGTATACCCACCACCCTCTGAGTGAAAATGTTGTCCCTCAGATTTGTATTAAATCTTGCCGCTCTCACCTTTAACATATGTCCTTTTGTTTTTATTTCCCCTACCCTGGATTTAAAAAAGTGCATTCATCCTATCTATTCCTCTCATGATTTTATACACAAGAGCAAGTAAAGATCTACTTGACCGGGAGGGAAACTACTTTGAATTGAATTGAATACATTTTATTAGCCAAGTATGAATACATACAAGGAATTTGCCTTGGTGCTTTGCCCACCAGTAACAACACGTTATACGGTAGACCATTAAAAATAAAACATTATAATTTAAACATGTAAAGAATGAACTAAAACAATGAGGCTGCAGTTTGGCTGTTGAGTAGAGCTACTGTATAGGAAAGAGGAATTACAGAATGGGAGCAGCGAGAGAGGATGTCGAAGAAGGGTCTCGACCCGAAACGCCACCCATTCCTCTCCAGAGACGCTGCCTGTCCCGCTCAGTTATTCCAGTATTTTGCGCCTATTTTCGAAGGAAACTACTTTGTTCACTTTCCAACTCCTCTCTGTGTTTCCTCGAGACAATATTCCGCCCCGTCCCCCCATTGGTTAACAATGGCCTTGGAGTTAATTTGTTTTAACAAGGTTAAATCGTGCTAATTGTGCGTAAAGTGGAGTACAAGGTTAAAAGGCGACCAAGGCTACCTGATTATAGATTCTGCAGTTTGTAGCGTAGTACGGGCTACAGGATGGGTACACGGCTGAGGTTCGTAGACTGGCAGCATTATCCTGGGGTAGTGCAACTTTCCCTACTTGGCAACTTCTCTAATGCAAACAAGCGTTTTCTGTGTTTTCTAGGTTGGCGTTGCTTTGGACGTTATTTATTACTGATGTGTGGATGCAATTCTCGCCCCCTGAAGGCAAGCTTTCTTATACTGGTTTAGAACGTGTGGGTCACGACCCAGTTACTCCTGCACTTTTCAGTTCCATGTTTCTCTCTTCTCGATCTTAATTTTGTTCATGTTTTGCTGGTAGGTTTGTTGCAGAGTCACTGTTATGGACGCCTCTTTTGGATTCGCCTGAAAGCTTCCTTTCTGCAAGACAAGCCGTGGACTCTTGGTGTCACCGGTAAATCTACAGCTAACGTCCAAATTTGTTTTCGTTTCTGCTCTGTCCCGCTCTTATTTTGTTTCCCGATTACTAGATTCAACAGGCGAAGTCTACCTGCTCACCCCGCCGTTCGCAACTGAATGCGGCTACACTATATCGCAGGATCCGTTTGGTAACGTGGAAGTTCGTGCATCGGTTATGGCTTGTATGGTCGCTAATGAGGTGAGTGCGTACACTGTTGCGGGAGGGCGAGGTCGACCTGATTAGAAAACATGATGAAATGTAAGCACTCGCGGACCAGAATTTAACTTACTTAAATTCGGAAACCGCTGTACAACTGACCACTAGCAGGGTCTCGACCCGAAACGTCACCCATTCCTTCTCTCCTGAGATGCTGTCTGACCTGCTGAGTTACTCCAGCATTTTGTGAAATAAATACCTTCGATTTGTACCAGCATCTGCAGTTATTTTCTTACACTGGATGTTGTCGGACGTCTTACTGATCTGGGTTATAGTCTTGTAAAATAGTGGCTTTTGGCAGCCACGTGCATTGGACTGCAAAGCTTAGATGCAAGTCTCGTTGCTTGGTGGCATTCAATGATTAACAGCCTTTAAGAATGTGTTCTGCATTCTGCCTTTTTCATGCTTGTTACTTCATTTTACCATAATAATAATTTCTTTATTGTCATTGTAGTGGTGCGTACAACGAAATTCATGCGCACTGCCTGAGCGGAGCTCAAATGTGCAAGATAAAAAATAACAATTTAAAAAATCACTCGCGTGCACACACTGTGGCACATACACAGATTCGCACATGCACACGCAATGCCTCCGTATGCACCCTTATCAGAATACAAGATATTGCACAAATAGTATAAAAATAAATATTATAAATGAATATATCAGTTGCACAGAAGTAGGTATTGTACAGTATACATAGTCTATGTGGGGGGTGTGCTTTCAGTGCAAAGTTCAATGTGGTGATTGCCTTGGGGTAGAAACTGTTAGTCTTGTGGTGGGTGCTTTGATGGACCTGTAGTGCTTTCCTGAGGGCAGAAGTGCAAACAAATGATGGGTGGGGTGAGATGGGTCCTTTAGGATGCAGGATGCCTTCTGCAGGCAACCGGAGCTATAGATGTCTTCCAGGGCAGGCAGATGTGTGATGGTGATCTTCTGGGCTGTGTTTATGACTCGCTGCAGAGTCTCCTTGTCAGCTGCAGAACTGTGGCCATACCACACCAGGATCCCATGTGTCAGACCACTCTCAATGGAGCAATGTTAGAAGGACATTAGAAAGCCAGCTGTTGTGGCAGGTTGACTTTCCTGAGTGTTCTTGGGAAGTGAAGCTGCTGTTGTGCCTTAACCAGCGAGTTTATGTTGGTTGACCACATGATCTTCTGAGATGCAGGTGCCCAGGAACCTGAAACTTGAGACTATCCACTCTTTATTCATTAATGTGCAGTGGGGGATGGTCACCCTGCTTCCTGAAGTCGATGATCAACTCTTGTATTTTTGGTGTTGAGTGCCAAGTTGTTTTCTGAGCGCCGGCCTGTTAGCCTCTGTACCTCTTCCCTGTAAGCAGACTCATCGCCTTCAGTGATCAGCCCCACCACTGTCGTGTCATCTTCAAACTTAATGATTGTGTTTGTGTTGTGGGTTGGTATACAGTCAGATATAGAGAGTGGAGGACGGGGCTCCACAAGGCTTTGTGCTGAGCTCCCTCCACCACTCTATATCTAACTGGTTGAGTGACAGTGGTGGGGGCCCACACTGACTGACTGTGGCCGATCTGTTAGGAAGTCCTTTATCCCAAGGCAGATGTGTGCGAAGCCTAGGTGGGACAGCTTGGAGACCTGTCTGCTGGGTATGATCGTATTAAATACAGAGCTGTCATCAACAAACAGCCGTGGTGGAGCAATACAGTATAGAGGGTAGTGGCAATTGCGTCGTCTGTTGATCTGTTGGCTCTGTATGCATATTGGTGTGGATCCAGTGTGGGTGGAAGAGCAACCTTGATGTGCTTAAGGACCAGTCTCTCCAGGCACTTCATGATTATTGGTGTTAGTGCGACCGGCCTGTAGTCGTTGAGGCAGGTTATGACTGTCTGCTTCGGAACTGGCAATATTGTGGATGTTTTAGGCATGTGGGGACAATACACTGTGCCAGGAATAGATTGACCATGTTTGTGAACACGTCCGTTAACTCAGCAATGCAGTCTCTGAGAACCCGTCCTGGAGCTCCGTCCGGACCAGCTGCTTTCCGTATGTTGACATTGCGGAGTGTGCGTGTGACATCAGCGGTTTGTGTGATGTGTGTCTGGCTGTTGGAAGCTGGAGCAGTGGGCATGACAGTCTCTGATCTCTCCACCTCATGACGGCCAAAGAAGTGGTTGAGCTGCTCTACCAGGGAGGCACTGCTTCTGGAGCACGGGTTGGTGTTGTAATTGGTGATGTGCTGTATACCTTGCCATGCACGGCGGGGGTCTGCGTTGTCGAAGGGGCTCTCAATCCTTCGCTTGTAGGCTGCTTTGGCGTCTCTGATGCCCATCTTCAGGTCGGACCTGGCTGCACTATACAGCTCTGTATTGCCGGACCGGAAAGCCATGTTGTCGGCTTTTAGCAGGAGTTGGATGTCTTTGGTCATCCATGGTTTGTTTTTGGGAAAGACACGGATGCGTTTTGTGGTAGTGACATTGTCTACACAGCTTTTTATGTAAAACAGTACAGTGGAAGTGTAGGTGTCAATGTCCTCGTCCTCAAATAAGTCCCAGTCAGTGCAGTTAAAGCAGTCCTGTAGTTGCTCGGAAGCTCCCGGGCCACACTTGTATATCTCTAGCAGCTGGTTTGACTGTTGATGAGAGGTCTGTATGCTGGAGTCAAAAGTGAGATGTGGTCAGACTGGCCCAGATAGGGGAACGAGGTGATGCTTTGTACACTTAATGTTACTATAAACATGGTCAAGTGTGTTTTTTCTTCTTGCGGGGCACTGCACATGTTGATAAAATTTCAGGAGGACAGTCTTTTGGTTTGCTTGGTTGAAATCACCTGCAGGATGGGTGCTCTGTTTGCTAATGACAGTCAGCAGATAACCCAAAGCTGTTGTAGTATTAGCATCTGGTGGTATGTGTACAGCTGTGATTATGGCAACCGTGAATATGGCAACCGTGAATTCTCGTGGCATATAGAAAGGGTGACATTTTATTAATAAGTATTCCAAGTCTGGAGAGCAGTGGTTATCAATGACCTTTACATTTGTGCACCAGTTGTTGTTTGTGTATACAGTCTTTGTCCCCTGCTCTTACTAGTGTCTCTGTTCCTGTCGTGGCAGTGCGCTGCGCGGCCTGCTAGCCTGATAGCCTCCTCCGGGATCGTCGGGTTAAACCACATTTCCATAATGATCATAACGCAGCAGTCCTGTATGTTTTTCTGCGTAGATGTGATAAGTTCCAGCTCCTCCACTTTGTTGGTAAGTGATTTTGCATTCGTGATGAAAAGGCTTGGCAGTGGAGATTTGTGCAGGTCTTTCCCTAGCCTAGCATGTATCCCAGCTCGGCAGCCTCGCTTTTGTTTCCTCTCTGCGTCGCCTTCGTCGCTTTCTGGGTGTGACAGTAATCCACGGAGACCCCGGCGATCTGATGAGCTCGGGCGGAATGTTGTGTCCAAAATTTATGTTAAAAACACAGCAACTGTATCGAACCGATGTTTAGTAGTTTGTCGGTTGTATGGTATGTTGACGTATGCATATGTGGCACTCAATAATAAATATAGTAAAATAATTCTAATTTAGCAGCGCCGGCTCGAAGTGCTGAGCCTCTGCATGTGTGCTGCCATGACCAAGCACATAATTGTCACATTACCGAAATTGTACTTTAAGTTTGTTGGCAACTGGGTCAATAAACTATAATAGTTTATAAATTAAACTGCTTTTAATTGCTCTTAGATTGAACTGTTTTTAAATGCTCTTGGATTGAATGGTAAGCGTACAGCTCAAAAACAAGTCTTTTTGACACAACTTGTCCATGCCGACCAAGATGCCTACCTAATCTAGTTGCTCTTGCTTACATTTGGCCCATATTCCTCTGGGGCATTTTCCTGAACATGTATCTGTCCAAATGTCTCTTAAATGCTGTTATAGTACCTGCCCCAACCACTTTTGCACCTTGTTCCACAAATGCACCACCCTCTGTTAAAGTTACCCCTTGAATTCCTATTAATTATTCTTTCCCCACCCCCTTTCATCTTGAAATATGAGCTTCAGTAACACCAGGAATCTAATACTTGGGATAATTATTTGCAGTCAATGCTCTGACTTGATTTTTTTTGCACTCATTTCCAGGGTGATGATTTATTTAGCCTGAATCTACAAATTCAGTTTGGTCCCATGGAACGAGCATCAACTTACTTGCATACAATGAGCTGTTCCTATTTTCCATGGCGAGCACGAGAAATCTTATGTGAGCAAAACTACATGGAGGTATGCTTTGTATGAAACAGTAACACTTAGATTGATGTACTGTTGTTCAGAGGTGCCATCTTGTCAATTAAAGATATTGCACTAAAGCTAAAATTACCATCTCTGCTGTCTAACTTTCTGATCTTGCTTGTCCTTAAGTTAATCAATTAATTTGTGGTATTGTACTTGGATATTGACCTGTAGAACAAGATTCTCTCCAAAGGGGATCAAAGTCACTTATTCACACTAGTAATTCTAATTTAATGTTCATTTTGAATTGCATCTCTGAATATAGATTAAAAGATGGGCACTTTGCCTAAACAGTGTTAAAATGTGCCTCATCACTGGTGTTTCATTGAGTTGGGGCCCATGACGCATTGGGAAAGCTCAACAGTTAATGGGAAATTTAGTTGTACAAATTATGAGTCTGCAGTATAATTGCAATGTTTTTGCTTATTTCTCGGTTAGGTTTCAGTACAAAGAGTAATACCAGGAATTGAAAATGACTACGATGAAGATTGGATTGCAGCAGTTCCATCTGTAAGTTGCTTGTTTTTTTTTCCCCCTCTGAACACAAACCACTTGCATTAACTTTTTTCCTCTTTAGGCTCAAGAAGCTGAAAATGCCATTTGGCAAGTTGTATTTCATCTTCCTGAAAGAATGGAGACCATGACTGTCAATGAAACATTGAGTAGTCATTACAGAATTGGCACAACAGTTTCACGTCTATTGCTAAGAGCTCCCTACAATGCAACTGAAGTTGAACCGTTACTGGTGAGTGCAAAATTGCTTTAAAACAAGTAATTTGACAAAACTATATTTCTGCAATAACTCTCTACAATACATTTCTAGATAGAGAATGTGCCTGTTTCAAGCATTCGATCAACCACATTCTACAAACAAGAATGGATGATCCTCTTGATTGACACAACAGTGGCTTGTCCTACAGGTGAATATTTTTTGGTTATCAAGTTCCCCCCTCTTTCCTTGCGCCCCCACCCCCCTCGTGTATACACTTAAAGTGCCACATCCCTCTGAAAATTATTTTCTTCTACACATAATCTAAACCAGCATGTGTAGATGTCCTTGTGTATATCAATATGGTAAACTGATGCCAAGACACGTTGCATGCAATCTTGATCAATTTGAGTTGTGGTTTTCTCCACCAATATCGCATATCTGGTTTTGAGTGTCGCACATGTTAGTCATCACCTATAGTTGAAGTATAAAAGCTAAAAGGCAATCTTATCCTTTAACAGGTGGCACTACTTACACTGAAGATGAGATCATCTGGAGAATACCAAGAGTCATCCCAACACTTTCCTCTCATGAAGAACAGTTCTATGATGACTCTATTGTTTTGGGAGTTAATGGTGTTAGTCTAACCCCAGATAAAATGGCAGAGCTGAATTATCCACTGACCTACAATGACACAAACATCGTTGTCACTATTCCTATTGGAGCAGAAGGTGGAAGTTATAAGGTTTGTACACTTATCAGTGAGAAGTTTTACATCTGTAAAGTGCAGTTGTGACTGCTACTTAATCCACCATTAACTTGTGTTTTAGAGCCATGTAGTTCAAGGACAGTATGGCATTGTCTACTCGATAGAACTGCTTGTAGAACATCAATGGGAGCTGACCAAATACACAATCATCCACCCAGTTTCTACTCCCTTCATGCCTCGGCCACCAATTGTGATCAATAGTAAGTAATGTAAGTAGGGCTGCTTATGCAGAATAATGCAGTGAATAACTAATATTCTTTTCCTTGCAGATACCATTCCAGAAAAGCGCACATTCAATGTTTCTGTCGGAAACTTCCTTCCTGACGTAGAGCTTATAGCTTTAACTATAGGTACACTGATAGTTCCAGTGGATGAGGCAGACAAGGCAGGGTTCACAATCTATGAAATGCCACTGCCTAACAACACCAAAGCCTACATAGTGGAAGTTCCATTTGAGAATGAAAATATAGAGCAAGAGGTAAAGTAATCCATCTAACTTTCAAATTGTGAATTGAATGCTTGACCAGATGGTTATCCCATTCTCTTTGAGGTCCTACTATTACAAGATGACACAACAATTGGTTTAATGCATCACTTACTCCTCAAGTAATCTTGAACTAAGGTGCAGCTTGTGTCTCATTACTTAAATTTGAGCCATTAAACAAAATTGGAATTAATTTGAGTAAATTTTCACTAACACTAATTCAGATTGATTTGGGTTACTTGCTGTGTATCAATATGGTAAAACCTTGCACACCATCCAAAGTTTTGGCAGTTGAGGGTGCCACAGAGGTGCCTAATTTTGTTATGAGGCCATCAAATCTGCCCTAGTCTGATACTTTCTTGCTCATAAAGGAAAACTTGTCATAAATTGATCTGACTAGTGTTTCCATGTTGGGATTGATTGCCAGACTTTTTCTCATTTTGCCACATGATGCTAAAAAGAATATTACAATTCTGAGTAAGCTTCCCACTCTTAGATAATTTTGTGATGTGGTTTCTTTTAATTCTATTTCATTCTCTCCTTTTGGGCATTTAAAACTGTTTAAAATGTAAATAACATGGTTGATGTGAACCTGGGATGGAATATTATAACTTTTGTTTGGAAGGTGTATAATGTTAAAGGATATAAATCAAGAAAAGTAAAATGTTTGGTTATTTTTGTACAACAAATGAACAACTTGCTTTGACATGCCAAGTGGATAATTTTTGTTTTCCAGCACCTACATTCTAACATCCGGCTCTACATATTTGATGTCATCTATATATTCAAAATAATTCCAGAAAATGAGCCTTTTCATCAACATGTAAAAATAGCACATGAAATATCTGATATTGGTGAGCAATCAAACTCCTCATTCCTTCATGCAGAAGCAGAGTTTATCTGTAGTATAAATATTTTCTCTTTCCTCCAGTATTGCCCAAGTCTACTGGGTTCTGTGATGATAAGAACTTGTATCTACTAGTAACTCAAGGAAATCTAGTCAACTATTGGCTTCCATTCATTGATCAACTTCTGGTAACACAACAATCTTCACAAAATTATGGATACTTGCTCGTGGACAATGCAACCCATATTTTAATTGGTGTTCCACTGTCTGGAAGGGGAGTGATTTATGAGGTATGTAATTTTTATATGTGCCTCCCCACTTTTCTTTCTCAATTTTCTGAGTAACTTGTTCTCTGGCTCCTCCTCAGGAACTGAGTCTTCAAAGAATTACAGCAAGGCTCAACCTGACATTAAAGGACAAAAATACAATGAAGATTCAGGTTTACTTTACTGTAGCCTGCAATTTTCTTCCTGGAGATCTTGCAGGCAAGTTTTTAAAATGAAATTGAGGTGCGTGTTTTTTAATCTTGCAAGTATCTAACTGTTTAATTTCCTTTAGTGTGCTTTCCAAATGGAACAATGGTGATCACAGCAGTTGTGGATACAATACCTGACCTGGATCCTGGTAAAATGATTCTGAAAGATGGAAAATGTCAACCAAAAGAATTTAACGATCATAAAGCACTCTTTAAGTTCAGCATTAATAGCTGTGGCACCACCAGAACAGTTAAGTGGATGGGACGCTCCCTTGTACTAGTCTCCTTAAGACTTCTAAAATTCAATCAAATTTTTAACTCTGGTTGTGTAAAATTCTTTTAGATTCGTGGGAATTACTTGATCTATGAGAATGAAGTTTCGTACCCAAGGGAAGCTATTCCAGTCAACTTCCCAGTGATAACCAGAGACCCTGATTATCGGTAGGTTGAATTGGACAAAATCGATATTTAAACATGTAGATGTGAGTAGTAACACTTCTTTTTCCCCAACCATAGTTTAACAGTTTCCTGTCGATATGAAGTGAACAATACTCTGTCTGTTGGGGTTGTGAAGAGGTACCAGGAAGATGCCCAGCATCCTCGTAATTTGAAAATAGTGAGGGGTAGGTATGGCTTGAATTAGTGAAGTATTTTGAAAGTAACTACAATAGACACACTATTACCTTGGCCATGGGCTATTATTGTCACATATACTGAGATGCAGTGAAATGTGCTCTCTGGTCAATCATATTGTACATTCAAATTGAATGCTTCTATATGTTTAGCTTGCCATAAGGAATGTATTTTGGTGCCTTGAAATATTGCTTTATGGTCCTTTTTTGTGTCAATTTACCTGGTCTGTTCTGGAAAAACATCTAAGACAATTTGAATACCAGTCCATTGTCAATAGGGAAAGCTGGCTTGTCAAACTGTTGTGGAAAATTGTCTCTTTCCTCTTCTAGGAGGCAAGAGACCAAGGCATACTACAGAACTGTACTCAAAGATTTACAAAAGTAAGCGAAAGTGTTTGTTAGACTAGTTTGTTACTCCCCACACTTGTCCATTTTTAAACAAAATCCTTCCGTTTCCATAGCTGCAGATTACTTGGATTTTTACAAGGATGAAGAATACCCAGTGGCTGTGAATTGGACACAAACCCTTTATTTTGAAGTTGAGCTTCTGAACAATAACAATCGTCAGACTGAGCTGGTGTTGGATCATTGCTGGATGACTACAACTCCTGATCGTAACAGCCTCCCGCAATGGCATGTTATCAGAGCTGGGTAAGGAGTGAAAAGTGTGCATCCCTTGGTACTATCCTTGGTACTATCCCTGGTCCTCGTCTGTCTCAACTAAATATTTGTTTTCTGAACAGTTGTGCAAGCAATGAAGAAATATTTGTCACTGCATTCCATCCTGCATCCAACACCCACAACATCCACCAGCTGAAAAGATTTGAAGTAAAAATACAGAAACTATCTCTTGCAGATGAAACAGCGTTGCCTAAAAAAGTAAGTCTAGAGACTGAAACTTCACCCATTTGAATTTAATAGTAAACATTTTTGCTTCATCTGTCCACATTGCTGACTTTTCATATGGAAACTTCCTGTAGTTTGATTCACCAAATGGATATTGTCACTGTATTTGTAGGTATATGGCCATTGCAGTATTGTGATCTGCATTAATAATCCAGATACAAATTACTCTTGCGATGGACAATGCACAGTAGAAAAAGGTAATTGATGAGAACTAGTGTACCTATTGTTTGCTTAAATTTGGACTTTTCTATGAAGATTTTGAATTTCTTCCAGGCCAGAATACCTACCTGAACATGCAAAAAGACTATGTGTCACTTGGAGAAGTTTGGTTTTTTGCTGGAAGGTTGGAACAAGCAAAAACTGAAGGTGAGTTGACTTTTTGGAACGGCATGTTGCTGAATTTCATGGGCACTGTATAAGTGACAGTAATTTTAAATTGGCAGTTTTGATTCCACAATGTTTGGGATGGACACTAAAATGCAAATTTTATGATCATTCCACACATTATTTGCTGACTTCCCGAGAAGGAATGTTTTGCTAGACTGCCCATGTACTTCAGACAAGTAAATTGGTAGCTTTTTCCAGTTAGCAATGTTCAACAATATTGTTTTCTGAAGGTTTGTGCTTTCCTGCATTGAAATTGATCTATTACATTTTTGGTGGAGGGAAAGCCATCGGAGTCTGATTTGGGGTGGAGGGGGAAATTACTTTCCAAGTAAGTGATCTTACAAACTGAGCACTAAAAAGATTGGCTGCAATTGCACACAACCCCATAAAGCATGTCACAAGCCCAATATGGAATGTATTGAATGCACTCTTTTCAGATCCTTTGCTAATGTAACATTTCGGTGAGTTGGGCAAATGCATGAGAACTGGCAGATGAAGGATGAAAATATTCAATCTTTTCCTCTTGATTTCCAGGTGGACCAACACGATCATATTGGCAATGGGTGCTAGGAAGCGGTTTGGCAATTTTCTTGATTGTTGGAATAATTCTTGTAAGAGTGCATGTGTACCATTAGACAAATAAAATTATATTGATTAAACTGGCTTCCCTTTAACTGACTTGTCCTCTACTTCTAATTCTCTGGTAGATACAATCCATGGTAGCTCTTTAATGCCATATTTTATGTGGATCTCAAATTTCCACTTTGCATGCCTCACTTAATTCCAGGTACTTTTGAACTACGAACTATTGACTAATAATATGGGTTGGCTAAAGTGGTTAAACTAAACATTGTAATTGTTGGCAACATGCTCCTTTTAGGGTTTTAAATAGCTAGGCAAGATTTCTTTTGTGAATGTGTATCCCTATCTGCTTATTTGAGTAGATTTGGTCTGCAAGACTGCACTTGACAGCTTGTGATCAAATCATGAATTGAGTTAAAAGATGGGTACAGAACATGAAGCTACTAGAATTTTCACTTTCAGAGGTGCAGCTTTGAAGGTAGATTTGTATAAACTAGATTTTTGGCATGTCTATCTAGCTGCCAAGGTCTTAATTGAGTTCGTTGACCTTCAATTTAAATGAGTTGTGTCCAACTTCCAATTAAATGGATTATAGGACTGGTGTTGATCTTTCAAGATTACAGGCAAGTAATCCTTAATTGAACAATTAATTTTACTGGCATTGGAAATTGTGCAAGTCCCATAGAACATTTGTTACTGTTGGTGTAAAGGTTCATGTGGAGATATTGGAGAAGTGAGACTCTGCTTTGATCAGATCAGCCTTCAGTATCTTTAATATTAAGCCTTGTTTCCTCTTAATGCTATCTCTAACTTTTTAATGAACTTTTGCCACCACTGCTATATATCTCCTCCCCTACAGAACCCTAGTAAAAGTAGTGCTGGTACAACCTAGTGTCTTGCCATGGCCAAAGTTATAATCTGTGACCGATGCAAGTGATTCAGTGTTCTTTTTAAACTAATCTGAATTTCCCCAACTATGGGAGTAGGAAAGAATGTTCATATTTCTATCAGACAATGCAGCTTCAGAACACAGATGCTTTGAGTATCTGCCTGCCATCACTTAACCTGCATACTGATTTTAATCAATTTGCAAAACCTTAGGATATCTAAATGAATGTTCTCCACAAAATCATCATTTTTTGTTTAAAAGCACTTTCACTTAATGCTGGGAGGAGTCTGCACATTAGTTCTCTGTAGACTGGCAAGTGGCTAATTTTGACTTGTTTTTCCTTCCAAAGAACCTCATTATCTTCCCCTTCTCTCCAAAAAAACCTCTTTTTCCAGGGCCTCCCTATAACATGCCATTTGTATTGATTCAGCTGCATTTTTAGTTGGGAGAAAGGAAGAAGTGCTTAACTTATCTTCATTTATACTCCCATAATCTTGTCATGTGTTATAGGAGCAGAATTGGGCCATTTGGCCCATCAATTCTATGCCATTCAATCATGGTTGTTTCTTTCCCCTCAACCCCATTCCCCTGCCTTCTCCCAATAACCTATGACACCCTTGACAGTCAAGTACACTTGCCCAATTTTAATCTTCAGTTAAGGTGCTATTTGCAGTGACTTTTTGTTTCTTAAACTCAGTGCCTGTTTATAAATGCAAGATGAAAACGAGCACCAGTTTTAAAAACATCTATTTTAATCCATCTGTTTTGTTCCATGGAAAGCTCTTCATCTTCCAACGTTTTCCATTTCTTTTAATTTGTTTTCTTATTGATTTCAAGTAGTGATTTTAAACATGGGTATTTTCCCAGAAGCTTCTATTTTATTGATTTGTTTTGCTGTCTAATTTGTTACATCAAATCTTGACCTAGGTATTTTATCTTTAATTACTGTCAGAAACCTATCTGTCGAGGTATTGTGTTGCCTGATCTTCCAACATAAATTGATTTTGAACCTAGAGAAAGGGGGGAAAAAAATCAAATCTTTGATCAAAGAGCAAAGCTAAGTTTTGAGTCCAATTATCAACCATTCTATTCTTGCAGTTGCCTACTTTATGTGTACACTGATTGTTTTTAGTTCAGCCCACTAGCAGTATTCTTTGAAAGAATGGGATATTTGTATTGCAGGGACATCAGATTATCTCAGTTTTGGGGGGTCTTTAAAGTCATATGTTTTGGGGAAACGGGGCAATTTTAAAGGTTGGTCTAATGACAAGAATAAAATCATCCAAGCTTACCACCTCTCTTTGTACTGAGCCAGCTTCCCTTTAAAAGGGGCAGGAATTTAAATGTAGCCATTTCTAAAACACCCATACTTGAACATGTACAATTAATGAACATGCACAATTAAAGGATTAATCTCTTTTAAAATATGATGTTCCAATAGTGTGTTCTTTGCCCATTGCTCCTCTCCCAGTCTGCATCCTGAATTGCCCAACAGCAGATTGAAAGTTTGCCATGGATTAAATGCTGATAGGAGGAGTGGGTTTCTCCATTTGAGCAGCTGGGGAGTTGTTCCTAATGGGCCATATTGCAGACTGAGTTGGCTTGTGGTCAAGCCTATGTACCTGACACTTATTGTGATGGGCACTTGGTGTCAGATGAAACATTCAACTCTAAGAATGCATTCGCACCCCAAATTGAGTGCCAACAAGTGTCCAGCCCTGGCATCGTCTCACGAGAAGTAAAAGTGCAGTACGTTGCCTTTCACTTCGAGCGACAGTTTGGCTAATGTAAATGCAAAGTGCATATTTTGGGGGGATGGGGAAAGCTAAACAAAAGCAAATCATAGCAGCTGTGTTTGTTGATCACACAACTTTGGTTCAAACACTTCATCCTGGACTAGCAACCTTGTTAGACGCAAAGCTGGAGTAACTCAGCGGGACAGGCAGCATCTCTGGAGAGATGGAATGGGTGACATTTCGGGTGAACTCGACTCGACCTGAAACGTCACCCATTCCTCTCCAGAGATGCTGCCTGTCCCACTGAGTTACTCCAGCTTTTTGTGTCTTGGGTTTAAACCAGCATCTGCAGTTCCTTCCACCCAACAACCTTGTTTATCCGCATCCAGCTGAATTGTACACTAAATCTGCTCTAGATTTACAGGGAGGTCTACCCTCCTACAATGAATATGACCCTCTGCCCCCTGCAGTGATCCAGCCTGAGCAAGCGAACGGCTGTCCAGGCACAACCATGCCAGCCTTTGGAAGGAGCTGAAGCCTTGCACTCTGCCTTTTAGTTAGAGCTGACAAGGTGTTTTAATCTGACATTTGGAAGCATTTAACATGTAATTTGTGAAAAGTAAATACTAAAATATGAGGAACATAACTTGCTCTTTCAAGCAGAATTTGGAAGCATTTAAAGTGCAAGTTGAGAAAATAAAACCAATATTAACATTAAATATGGGGGGAAATCTTATCTGTTTGCTCATAAGCTCGAGGAAGAAAACGCTCTTCCATGAATGGGGCTGGGTTCCATCTACAATAGGTCAGACTAGATTCAGTGAGCAGTTGAGATCGATGCTCTGGAATGGCAGCCTGAGTAAAATCTGGCCACAATTAAGTTACAAAAATAAATGTCTCGTCGTTCAATATTATGCATTTTTCCAGGATTTTAAATTAATTACGTATTGGAATTCCTTTTTAGTGCAACATCCCATCACATGTAAGACATTGGGTATCTGGACAGAACTCTAACATACCTGGACAATCAATTCTGGCAAACGAATGGTCTTTATGAATTCTTGTGTAAAAGCAGGTAGAACAGTAGTCAAAATTGTCACATTGGATGCATACAAATCTGGTGCCTATAATTGGGTCTATTCCACAACCGTCACACCTATTTTGATCATGGAAAAGAATCCGGTCACTGCAATTGTTTTTATAAATTCTTTAACTTTGTGCTTCATTATTAACGCAACACAAGTCTATGTAATGAGATATTGCAGCTAGTCATTGTATACAAACTTTTTTTCCCCTCTAAATTTTTTAATGTGTTGTAACCACCTCCGAAGAACAAACATCATATGATCATTGAAGTAAAGAGAGGTTTGCCGCAAAAGAAAAAAAGGTAAAGATTTAATTTCTTATCAAGAATGCGTGGAAAGTTTTTAAAGCATTGCATTTCACTTTTTATTGATCATCTAGAAAAATAAACTAAATAGCTAATCATTTGTGAGCACTTACAAAATGAAGAGTTCAGTAATGTCGTGTATCCATCCATAATCAATATAATCCGTTTGTGGAATCCTGAAGTAGTAAAAATTGTTTGAGATATTATTCCAATATATAAATAAAACGGATGGTGTGCAATTTCTTCCTTGGGGTTTATTAACTTCAGGATAAAGATATTAAGATACATTAAATATGTGAAACTTGGCTTTGTTATTATAGGATGTTCAGAGAAAGCTTTCTAGAAACAATGATTCACAACATGATTCGGTCCAACATCAGAATTAGTATTCCAAAGATGGATTATTTTCTCCGGCGCCACAGAGCCTGAGGGGGAACCTGTTTATAAAAATATAAAATTGTGAGGCATAGATGGGCTAGGTAATCAGATCTTTTTTTCCCCAGGATGGAAATGGCAAAGGCAACAAGACATAACTTTAAGATGAGAGGGATACGGTATAATGGAGATGTGCAGTACATGTTCGTTTTGCTGAGTGTGGCGGGTGCCTGGAAGGTGCTGCCATGGGTGGGCCATTAGATATGATGAGCATATGGAAATTTAGGGAATGGAGAGTGATGGATAACATGCAGGCAGAGAAGATTAGTTTAACCTGGCATCATGTAAAAACAACAGCATATGCTGGTTTATATCCAAAATAGACACAAAGTGCTAGAGTAACTCAGCGGTCAGGCCCATCCAACCTGAAACGTCACCCATCCTTTTTCTCCAGTGATGCTGCCTGACCTGCTAAGTTACTCCAGCAATATGTGTCCATCTAACCTGGCATCATGTTTGGCGCAGGCATTGTGGGCCGAAGGACCGGTTCCTGTGCTGTACTGTTCGATCCACATTCTAAATGGAACAACAAAACTAAAGAAATTTGTATTTTCTCTTTGATGTTTAATTTTATAAAGAAAAGATCTGGTTCCTCAATGACAATTGAAAGGACATCTTAACTTTCCTATTGCCTGTAGTGAATGCATCAGATACAGTTGCTGATAAGGCTTGTCCTTTGATTTTTACATATTTATTATCTTTGCACATTTAAAATCATGGAAGTTTCTTGATTTTTAATATAAAAAATATTTCTTAATCATAGTAAAATTTAGCATAATTCAATTAAACATATTTTTGCATAAATACTTTGTAATTCTGTAATGATGATACTATTATTAATTCTCAATTTTGTTTCTTTTTTTTGCACTATTAAAATGTTTTTCCTAACTTTTGGGTGTCTTGATCATTTGATTCTCAACATTGATTTGATCAGAGATTTGTGAGAGATATAAATATTACTTTGATTGCTTAATTCAAAGGTTTGAAGACTCAAACTTTGCTATTATTTTTCATTTAATTTCAAAAAGCACTTCATTTTTTAGAAATATTTGGTTAATTTCTTGAAGTTTTTCTGTTTCTATCTTGAGCCAAAGAAATTGTATCATTGCTTCAGCTTAACTATTTACATATATGGAATTTCGCTTTGAATGTTTTCTGAGTTTATTTCTATTTAAATTATTCCTGAAATTACCTAATTTGTTCAATACTTAAGAATTGAATCAGGATGATAGTAATTGTCAAGACTTTATCCTGATGTCCCATTAAAGATTCAAGTATCTGCTCAGCAGTCTGAAATGGCTAGGATTTGGATTCTTCTGCATGCATTGCCATTTTGTTTTGGGTTTGCTCTGGAGGGTCTATTTCCCACATACCAGTTGGTCATAAGCATCTTTCAACTAGAAAATGGTTGGGAAAATATACTTCCAGTCTCAAAGTCAAAGTTGGATGCAGATTTGAACAAAGCACGTAATGCTGTAGGACCTCAGCAAGCCAAGCAGCATCTGGGGAGGGAATGATATTTCAGGTTGGGACCCTTCTTCAGACTCTGAATTCAGTTCCTCCAGCACTTTATACTTTGCTCAACATTCCAGCATCTGCAGTTTCCTTTTGTCTCGATTTGGATGTAGATATCCATCTTTCATTACAAATGAAGGACCAATCACACAGTATTTACTTAAACCCTCAATAACACAGAACTTACTTGATTTGCTCCATCCTAGCTTGGGCATTTTGTGAGCATAATAGATGTCTTAATGCTGTTTTCTGGCCCAAGCTTATGTTCATGTTTTCAATGTCATTCCTGGTCAGGCTATTTATGCCTTCACGTGTGAAAAGCACCTGGTGTTTTAGCTGATTAATTGTATCATCGTTCAGGTAATGCTGTCGACACCAATCCTCCATGTTGCTCATCAGCCTATGAAAGTTAGCACAGGAAGCTAAAGTACTACAACTTTATGCTGAAATAGAAACTTTTTTTTCCAGATAGATGCCAAGTAAATAAAAATTTACTTTCTTCCACAGGGCTTGTATTCATTGGAATTTAGAATGATGAGAGTGAATCTTGTAGAAACAGATAAAATTATTGAGGGATTGGACATGCTAGATGCAGGAAACATGTTCTCGATGTTGGAGTCCGGAACCAGGGGCCGCAGTTAAAGAATAAGGAGTCGGCCATTTAGAACTGAGATGATAAACTTTTTCACCAAGAGAGTTGTGAATTTGTGGAATTCTCTGCCTCAGAAGACAGTGGAGGTTGATTCACTGGATGCATTCAAAAGAGAGTTAGATAGAGCTCATAGGCTAGCAGAATCAAGGGATATGGGGAGAAGGCAGAAACGGGGTACTGATTGTGGATGATCAGCCATGATCACATTGAATGGCGGTGCTGGCTCGAAGGGCAAATGGCCAACTCCTGCACCTATTTTCTATGTATCTATACATTCCATTTTAGCTACACTGACAGCTCATTCCAACTGTATCTCTGGTGTGTGACCTCTGCTCCCTAGAAGAACAAGTGCAGCCAAAATTATAGAAACTGCAGTAGACAAAAAGATTCAGAAATACAACAGAAGGGCACAAAACACCCCACCAGCATTGGCATCAAATTGTACTGGACACCCAGCTGAACCAAAATTCAGTAAAGGTGAGTAAAAAGGCAAATGGTAGCAGCAGCCAGGTTTGGGTCTGAGAAATTCTCCTTTCAATGTGTAAAATGGTTTTAGTGCTTGTACAAATCAATCTGTTTGGCAGAGGGTGTGTATGTTTTACTGAAATTGGCCAGGTGATTACAAGGTTAGAAATCTCACTTGGTGTAACGCTCCATACTTACTGTAGTCATACAGCACATAGCAGCCAAAATCATTCATGCTGTCCAAGATGCCCCATCTAAGCTCATCCCATTTGCTCATCCCACATAAACCGTTCCTTTCCACATATCTGTCCAAGTGTCTTTTAAATATTGTTATTGTACCTGGCTGGACTACCTCCTGGCAGTTCATTCCATGTACCCACTATGTGAATTAGAGTGAAGATTATTACTGTATGATTAGGAATCTAGCCCCCAATGGAGTGTTTTGATTATATATTCTGTCTGTCACAGTCTCGTGAAAATTTAAATAATGTTGTGAAATTTTAATACTTTTACATTTTGTTTAACCATCTATTAGTCATAATGATTTTAAGGAAGTATTTTGAACTGAGTAAGTTGTGGTCAAGACTGAAAATATAGGAAGACATTGTGCTGTTTGAGACAACAAAATTCATCACACTGGCATGATTCCATATTCATATTTCCCCCATCCTGGCCTGTATTTAAAAAAATATATTGATCATCCACCTATGTTTTCTCTGAAATGATCTCCAGTGATTATAAACACAGGATATAGGAGCAAGAGTGGACTATGTGGCCCTTTTGGGTCAATTTTATTTTTTCCGGCATTGTACTTTTTGTAGTGTAAGTGTACTCTGGCCCCACTGAATATCAACACTACTCAATCTCTCACTGTTTAACAAATACTCTGCTTTTCACTAATTTTCAACAATGAGGTTGGCTTCACATTTTTCCACCTTGCATTTTTTTAATTCTCTTCTGGACTCACAACGCGTCTACATTGGTGGCAGCTGAAAAACTTGGTAATGTGAATTTTGCCTCCTCACCGCAATTGATATCGATTGGGGAAAAGCTGATCATATGAGAATTCCTAAAACCTTAACAAAAGATAGAGGCTGGTGAAAGATAAACCATTATTAATTGGTTTTCATCTTTATCAAAGTTGAATTTTGAGTGGAATTGTTTGTTAGATTCAAAGAGATATGCTGAGCACAAATACAAGCGAAAGATGTTGAGAGAGAGAGAATCTTGGCATGTGCCATCCATTCTTTGACGGGGAATGTTAAAAGGGGCTAATCGAGTTGGAAAGCAAGTGAAGGAACGCAGAGGGAAAAGTGTTCAGAATGTAATAGGAAGAAAATAAGAGTGGTGACTACAATATTTAGTCATTAAGTCACTGTCATATGGCTCGTTGACCTAACCCATCCATGCCACCCAAGATCCCCTACCTAAGTTAGGCACCATTTGCCCACATTTCGCCCATATCCCTCTATAACTGATGAAATATATTTTCAATGTTGTTATTCTACTTGCCTCAGCCACTTCTGGCAGCTCGTCCCACCCTCTATGTGGAAAAAGTTGCCCCTCGGACTCCTGTTAAATCTTTCCCCTCTCGCCTTAAACCCATGCCCCTCTAGTTCTTGATTCCCTTGCTTTGGGGGAAAAGACTACATTCATTCATCCAATCTATGCCTCTCGGGATTGTGTACACCAATAAGATCTCCCATTAGTCTCCGACGCTCTAAACAATAGTCCTAGCTTGCCCAACTTCTCTGTATAACTCAGTCCTTCCAGCCCCAGCAACTTTGTCTGCGACGTTTCGGACAGAGACTTTTCTTGTCTGAAGAAGGAACCCAAACGTCGCCTGTCCATTCCCTCCACAGATGCTGCCTGACCCGCTGAGTTACTTTGTAGTTTGCTCCTCGTAAATCTTTTCTGACATCTTTCTTGGTCAATGGCATCCAACGCCTTGGTCAGGGCACACAGCTGGAGAAGGGAAGTGCAAGCTCTTGGTTCTCCAGAAGACTCATTGCTAATGCCTCTGATCCCTTTTGCACACATCCCAACAAACCATCTACTTGTCTCCCGGCAAACAGCTCTCTTTAGCCCATGAAGCCTGGTTAAACAGTGCACCCCTTACCCTGTTCAGAGATAGCACGGTGATCTTGATATCTACCCGAAATGAACGACTGTATGCAAACAGACTGGAGGCTTTGTCCCTTTATAATACACCACAGTGGGTTCTTAAATATCGAATGTAGTGGGTGTCTGTAAATTTGAGTTGTCAGAAGAGCAGCAAAAGGTCTCTGGCTGACAAGGTCCAAGTCGCTGCTACAACTCACTGTGATCGCAGGCTCTGCTCCTTCCCCCCCGGCACCAACTCTCCACCTGAACCACCTGTGCTCGTTTCCAACAACACCGCTCCCATGCACCAATCCCTGCCCAGCCCGTTCACATTGTAACTCCCGGAGACCTTAAAGCGTGTCTTTCAAACGAAAGTATCCACCATCCACCTTCACTAAACGACTGCATTAACTTTCATTTTGACAGAATTGAGGATTCTCGACATTTGCACCGGCACATCTGCATTCCAGCTGTTTTAAATATGGATTTGTATATCTATCCGTTCTGCTTCAAATCAGTAATTCAAGATCGCCCGCCTTTCGCGAATGCACCGATTGGCCAAAACATTATGACCACCTGCCTAATATGCTGTTGGTCCTCCGTGTGCAGCCCCATACACAGCAGGGTGCGATGCACTGTGGATTGTGACACATTCCTCCCGTCACCACCATTAAAATTTTCTGTGACTTGTACCACAGTAGACCTTCTGTCGGTTCGGACCAGATGGGATAGCCTTCGTTGCCCTCGTGCATCGATGAGCCTTGGATGCCCAACGCCCTGTCGCCAGTTTGTGGTTTGTTCCTCCTCGGATCACTGTCAGTAGGTACTCATCACTTTTGACCAGGAACACCCTTCGAGCCTTGCATTTCAGAGATGCTCTGACCCAATCGTCTGGCCATAACAATTTGGCCCTTGTCAAAGTCCCTCAGGTCTTTACTCCTGCCCATTTCTCCTGCATCCAACACATCAACTTCAAGAACTGACTGTTCACTTGCTGCCTCATATATCCCACCCCTTGACAGGTGCCATTGTAACAAGATAATCAATGTTATGCACTTCGCCAGTCAGAGGTCAGAATGTTTTGGCTAATCAAGTCAAGTCAAGTCTATTTGTCACATGCACATACACGATGTGCAGTGAAATGAAAGTGGCAATGCCTGCGGATTGTGCAAAAAAAAAGAATTACAGTTACAGCATATCAGTAAAAGTTAATACAGAGAAGACAAAATTTAGTCCTTGGAGTTATAAAAGTTAACAGTTCTGATGGCCTGAAGGAAGAAACTCTGCCTCATCCTCTCCGTTTTCACAGCGTGACAGCGGAAGCGCTTGCCTGACCATAGCATCTGGAACAGTCCGTTGCTGGGGTGCCAGGGGTCCCTCATAATCTTGCTTGGTCTCGATCTACACCTCCTGACGTATAGGTCCTGCAGGGGGACGAGTGTAGTTCCCATGGTGCGTTCTGCCGAACGCACTACTCTGCAGGGCCTTCCTGTCCTGGGCAGAGCTGTTCCCAAACCAGACTGTAATGTTGCCGGACAGGATGCTCTCTACAGCCCCAGAGTAAAAGCAGTGAAGGATCCTCAGAGACACTCTGAATTTCCTCAGCTGTCTAAGGTGGTAAAGGCGCTGCTTTGCCTTGCCCACCAGTGCGGCAATGTGTGTTGCCCATGTCAGATCCTCTTTGATGTGGACTCCCAAGTATTTAAAACTGCTCACCCTATCCACAGTAGACCCATTTATCTCCAGTGGCGTGTACGTCCTTGGATGTTGAGCCCTTCTAAAGTCACCAATCAGCTCCTTAGTTTTTTTGACATTCAAGAGGAGGCTATTGTCCTGACACCAGAATGCCAGATCAGCCACCTCCTCCCGGTAGGCCTTCTCATCGTTGTCGGAGATCCGGCCCACCACCATAGTGTCATCAGCAAACTTGATGATGGAGTTTGAGCTGAACCTGGCCACACAGTCATGTGTGTACAGGGAGTACAGTAGGGGGCTAAGGACGCAACCCTGGGGGATTCTATGTTCAGGGTGAGGGGGCTAGATGTGTGTTCCCCCATCCTGACCACTTGGGGCCTGGCCGTGAGAAAGTCCAGGACCCAGGCACACAGAGGGGTGCTAAGCCCTAGTATATATTGGTGTATAGTCACAGTATATATCTCTTGGTAGCCTCATTATCATCAAACCTGTGAAGGCTGTTTATTTCAGACAATATTTAAAGTCCAACTTGATCACCTCAGTCTCTGCAAAACATATAAGGATATGCCTTGAGACCCTACAGCACAGGAGCAGGTAAACGGGTCAATGCAAACAACTACAGACGCAAAGTGCTGGAGTAACACATCTCTGGAGAAAAAGATGTATAAAAAATGCTACCCCTCAGGGTCCCCCCTTCACTTTAAACCTGTCTTCTGGTTCTCGATTCCCGACTCTGGCAAGAGACTGTGTTTACCGTATCTATTCCTCTCACGATGCTGTACACTTCCAAAAGATCACCCTCATCCTCCTGTGCTCCAAGGAATAGAATCCTAGCCTCCCTATAGCTCAGGCCCTTGAGTCCTGGCAACATTCTCTTAAATCTTCTCTGCACCCTTTCCAGTTTGGCAACATCTCTCCTGCAACATGGTGCCCAAAACTGAATACATTACTCTAAATGTGGCCTCACTTACAGTATGTCTAAAACAACTGCAACATGACCTCACAACGTCTATACTCGCTGAGCAGCCAGAGGTCATCGTATGTATTGGTATCAACAACATGAGTTGTTAAAGGACCGAGGTCCTACCGAGTAAATATAGACATATAGGTTAAGAAGCTGGATCTCAAAGATAATATAGAACAGTACAGCACAGGAATAGGCCCTGTGGCCCACAATGCTCTTGCTGAACACGATGCTGAGTGAAATTAATCTCCTCTACCTACCTATCTCTCCACTCCCTGCATTTCCATATGCTTATCCAAAAGCCCCTCAAATGCCACTATTGTATCTGCCCCTCAGATTCCCCCCCTCACCTTAAACCTGTCTTCTGGTTCTCGATTCCCGACTCTGGCAAGAGACTCTGTGTTTACCGTATCTATTCCTCTCACGATGCTGTATACTTCCAAAAGATCACACTCATCCTCCTGTGCTCCAAGGAATAGAATCATAGCCTCCCTGTAGCTCAGGCCCTTGAGTCCTGGCAACATTCTCTTAAATCTTCTCTGCACCCTGCACCTCTGGCAATGCATTCCAGGCACCCTGCACTCGCTGTAAAGAAAAAACACCTGTACCGTATTTCTCCTTTAAACTTTCCCCTTCTCACTTTAAAGGTATGCCCTCTAGTCTTTGGCAATTACACTCTGGCAAAAAGATTTTCAGTCTACCCTATCTATGCCTCTCATAATTTTATGTATTTCTATCAGATCTCCCCTCAGCCACTCTTACGCCAAAGAAACTAAAAATCCTGATTTGTCCAACCTCTCCTTATGGCGAATGCCCTCTAATCCAGGCAGGTAAACCTCTTCTGCACAACCTTCAAAGCCTCCACATCCATCGTGTAATGGGGTGACAGTGAGGAAAACTTTGACAATAAAGAAAAAAATTGTTCAACCACTAGTTTGGAAATGGAACTCAATGTGGATGTAGAAATGATTATGAAGTCTAATGTACTTGGCTGCATAGTTGAAGGGCCATAATCTTCAAGGTTGTGAACACAGAAGCAGGTAAGTGGGATTCAACTAAAGTCAGTTACTGCCTTGCACGTTCCCAAAGGACCAAATGGTTTGTTAGGTTGAGATTTTCAATGATTTACTGGTAAGTCATTTATGTAACTGACTTACCAGTTTTAGTTTGAAAAATAAAATTTTCCAAATATTTTGTTAAGTTTACAAAAAGATACCCACATGGCTTAACATGGTTAAGTAACTTGCTGGGTATTGAGAAACCTATGCTTTAGATGTAAAGATGCCAGGTCAAATCCTATTATGGTATAGAAATTTAATTCACATAACAACTCTGGAATAAACAGTAATGACAATTATGAAATTAGCAGATTATCATAAATCTCAGGGAGGGAAATATATTATCCTTATTCTCGGACAATATGTGACTTCAGACTCTGATCGCAAGATGGTGGTAACGACAATCCAAAAATAAGAGTGATCATTTGGAGACCGTAGTAATTTTTATTGTATTAAATTTCACAGCAGATACAAGCGATATCAACTTCAACAATCCATCCATACAAAAGATTTTTTTAGAAGTATATTTTTGGTATTATTTACTTAAATTGTGCAAACACAAAACTAATGTTTGTGGCCAAACTGCGATGTTTCTCATATTCACTGTTTTCTTCCTTTTTTCTTATCTATTAGTGTCTGATCAAGACTCAGTCTCGCATCTATAAAATCTGGATTCAAGGCCAATGCTTTCTTGAAGTCTTCCAATGCCTGGTCAAAAAATCCTACAAAGGAAAATTTTGCAAGTAAGTTCAGTTTTTTATTTGTTAAAGTCTAAAAAAATAATTTAAATTGCACAACTTTCACAAGAAAATGCAGAATTGAAATGAGTGGAGCCAAAATAAGCAAAATCAGGTTACTAATGTAGGCTGTAGAAATAAGGTACTGCAAATGCTGGTTAACACACAAAAGGACACAAAGTGCTGGAGTAACTCAGCAGGTCAGGCAGCATCTGATCTGCTGTGTGCATGCTTCCCTACCTGCTAAGTCACTCCAGCATTGTGTCAATTAATTTAGAGATGCAGCGTGGAAACAGGGCCTTCAGCCCACTGAGTCCACGCCGACCAACGATCACTGGTACACGGTTTTATCCTACACATTAGAGACAATATACAGAAGCCAATTAACCTTCAAACCCGTATGTCTTTGGAACGTGGGAGGAAACCCATGTGGTCACGGAGAATGTACAAACTCCAAACAGACAGTATCAGAGGTCAGTATTGAACCTGGGTCTCTGGTGTTGTGAGGCAATGGTGCTACCACTGCACCACAGTGGAGGCTGATACTGCAGATGAAGTACTGGCCTGAAAAGTCAACTTTCCCAGTGTTGTGTTTGAAAGTAATAATGACTAAAATCTTTGGTGTTAAGATTTGATGTAACAAAACAATAATATGTAATGAGAGATTATCGATTCTTTTAACATTTGTTCTTGGTATGTAAGTGGTATGACAATGCTCTATTTATCACTCTGAACGTAGTTACTCTCAAAAGATCACATGGTGATGATAATCTCACAATAATGAGATGCAGTAAATTCCCAAATATTGATCAAGTAACTGACCTTCACTGTGCCTTAATTGGCACACGTGACAATAAACTGACCTTTGAACAAGATTACAATATGTGTGAGAGAAGACAATGTGTGACATTCAGAGAACCCTGAAAATACTATCTGCAAGAGATGTCTGGTGCTGTAAAAGCAAACTATAACAAATATTTTTTAAATGAATTGAGTATTCTTTATGAAAATGCAAAAATGCCACAAAACTATCCATTTATCTTAAAATTATATTTCAAGGATTAAATAGTGCATCTCCAACAATGGTGCATAACTCTACCTCATTGTTATTTAAACCTACTTACCTTCACTGGATGTGTAGGAACTGCAGATTTAACTGGCTTAAACCGTAGACACAAAATGCTGGAGTAACTCAGCGGGCCAGGCAGCATCTTTGGAGAGAAGGAGTGGGTGACTTTTCGGGTCAAGACCCTAAACTGGAAACTCGAACCTTCACTGGATAACAGATTACAGACTTCTTTGTAGCCTCTAGGTGGCAGACTGTACACTTGTCACGATCTGTCCTACATAATAAAAGCTAATTCTAATCTGTAAAGTGTATAGAAACTAATGCATGGGTCATAATGTTAAAAAACTAAACTAAAATGGAAAGAGTGACAGAAAAAGAGAGTTAAACTAAAAAGATGTTGATTTAAGAGTTTAACATTTCTAAGACCAAATGAAGGTGGATGTATAAAAAGTAACTCAAAGTTACAACCTGTAAGGAATGAGTAAATGTTCTGAGCTTATGGTTTATGTAGAAAGGAAAAAGCTTCAAGGTAAATTTATTTAGAGCTTGTATACAATGGGAAACTTAAGTGGTCAGAATCTTAGAAATATCAATAAGAGAAAGGTGGTGACAGAAACAGATAGAAGCTAGAGGATTGAACTGGTGTTCCTACAAGTGATAGGTTTGTTGTTGTCTTAAACTACTACACAATTGTTGGAGAACCTTTCTTTTATGAGATGAATGTTTGCATCATAGATCAACCTATGCTTGAGGGGAGTTATGGAAGATGAGAGAGTTTAAAATAATGCAGGATACTAACCATTTTGGTGATGGGTTCAGCAAAAAGACATGCAAGTTCCAGTTAGGAACAGAACTAGATGTAGAAGCAATAAGTGTGGAGTAATTAATATAAGTAAAATACTTAGTGATTCCACTATTGGGTATTGGTGAAGACAAGACAGGAAAGCAAATAATTCATTCTCTATGCATTTGGGTATCTATTCACATCTCTCAGAAGTTCGCTGGAGCTTTAGTAGAATAGTGTTCATGTCTTGTGACATTTTTTAGCAATTTACTTATTTGTGATAAATCTCCACAATTAATTTATCAACAACTTTCTTAATTGCCTTTTGTGGTTGAGGATTAACCACATGGACCACAATCTTTGTGTGGCATTTGTTGAATTTATTGTTGTATCAATCATTATCTTGTATGTTGTTTACTCAAGTTTCAAATGAACAAGAAATGTTATTGCATCGTCGTGTATGTGATGATAAACTAATCCAAATCTGAATCTGGACATGCATCAAGTATCAGACCATTTGTGGAGACCCACTGACTAAATCAAATCACTTTTTCCAATACTTTCTTGGAAACGATCAAAAATAAAGATGTGGCAGAGTTGAATAAAAAGTCAACAATAGTTTTGTTTTTAATAACTGAACTAGTTTGTGATGTCAGAAGAAATCCACTGAGGAAACTGTAAATGGAAATCCATACACCCAGGTCTAAGCTATTATCTTCCTCAAGAATACTGAACGTATTTCTGAAGAAAAAATGGTATCAGGTTACCAGTCTAAATGATAGGATGATGAAGTGCTCTTTTCAAGCCTCTAATTGTGAAGATGTCGAGGCATCTGGAAGATGGAGTGCTGGCTAACCAGATGCTCACTATTTTGCCAATAAACTGGAATTTAGTTTCAAATGATATAGTTTGTAAACTAACTGTTCAGGAAATTGCTAAAGGAAACATTGTTGACAAAATCTTCATTTCTCTTTGCAAGTCGACTGCCAAGGCCAATATTGGGGTTCTTTGCCGAGCCTCAAATCAAAGAGGTTCTACTCCAATACCCACATAAAGTTAAACCATAGTTCAAGATTCTGCTGGTATTGGGGAAAATTACCTGAAAAGTAATCAAGAAGACACAATTTTTCATCAAGACTAGATGAACAGCATGAATGCAAGTGCAACTTAAATACCAGACTTTAAAACAGTATATAACATATGCCTCATAGAAGGACAAATGATCTAATGTCACTAATTTATTAAGGAAACGCATGCACTCAAAAGAAGAAAAAAAATTACCTAATCTATATTTTATTAATCCTCGATTATAATATGCAACTTCAAAGTCTTCCTTGTGTTCAATTGCTAACGTGTAATCATCCATGGCTTCATGAAAGTCTACTCTTAAGTACTTGATCTGGCCTCTGTTGTTGTATGCATTAGCCAAGTCCTGAGCACAACATTTGCTGCACAACAAAGAACAATACTACAGGTTACAGAGATGTTATCAACAACAATCTTGTGTTCTGATTTGAAATTATTAATGGCTGTAAAATCATATATAGCATGTGTGCTTCCCATAAGAGAGGTAGCTCAAAAATGGACAGGTTGTATGAGGAGTGCTGCCTGTCTAAACCAAGAAGCAGCTACATTAGACAATAGGTGCTGGAGTAGGCCATTTGGCCCTTCGAGCCAGCACCACCATTCAATGTGATCATAGCTGATCATTCTCAATCAGTACCCCATTCCTGCCTTCTCCCCATACCCCCTGACTCTGCTATCCTTAAGAGCTCTATCTAGCTCTCTCTTGAATGCATTCAGAGAATTGGCCCCCACTGCCTTCTGAGGCAGAGAATTCCACAGATTTACAACTCTCTGACTGAAAAAGTTTTTCCTCATCTCCGTTCTAAATGGCCTACCCCTTATTCTTAAACTGTGGCCCCTGGGTCTGGACTCCCCCAACATTGGGAACATGTATCCTGCCTCTAACGTGTCCGACCCCTTAATAATATTATGTTTTGATAAGATTCCCTCTCATCCTTCTAAATTCCAGTGTATACAAGCCCAGTCGCTCCAGTCTTTTAACATATGACAGCCCCGCCATTCTGGGAATTAACCTAGTAAACCTATGCTGCACGCCCTCAATAGCAAGAATATCCTTCCTCAAATTTGGAGACCAAAACTGCACACAGTACTCCAGGTGCGGTCTCACTAGGGCCCTGTACAATTGCAGAAGGACCTCTTTGCTCCTATACTCAACTCCTCTTGTTATGAAGGCCAACATTCCATTGGCTTTCTTCACTGCCTGCTGTACCTGCATACTTCCTTTCAGTGACTGATGCACTAGGACACCCAGATCTCGTTGTACGTCCCCTTTTCCTAACTTTACACCATTCAGATAATAATCTGCCTTCCTATTCTTACCACCAAATTGTCATTTTAGGTGTCTTAAAATAACAACTACATTATAATCTGCGAATGTCAAGCGTGATATATTTCATGGAATAACAGTAGAAATTACATTTTGATTTATTCTACTTGGTGTGTGACTATTTAACAGAAACATAATGAGCTGTTGATCAGAATTAAAAATGTAAAATTCAATTGTATATATAGGTATGAAAGACTAAAAAATTAGAAAATGAAACAAATTGATGGAAGCACTCATCAGTTAAGGCAGGATCTGGGAAACATAGAAAAATAGGGGCAGGAGTAGGCCATTCAAGCCAGCACTCCCGTTCAATATGATCATGACTGATCATCTAAAATCAGTACCCTGTTCCTGCTTTTTCCCCATATTCTTTGATTCCTTTAGCCCTATGAGCTAAATCTAACTCTCTCTTGAAAACATCCAGTGAATTGGCCTCCACTGCCACCTGTGGCAGAGAATTTCACAGATTCACAACTCTCTGGGTGAAGAAGTTTTTCCTCATCTGTCCTAAATGGCCTACCCCTGGTTCTGGACTCCCCCAACATCGGGAACATGTTTCCTGCATCTAGCCTGTCCAATCCTTTAAGAATTGTATATGTTTCTATAAGATCCCTTCTCATCCTTCTAAATTCCAGTGAATACAAGCCCAGTCGACCCATTTTTTCATCATATGTCAGTTCCACTATCCCGGGAATTAACCTCATCAACCTACACTGCACTCCCTCAATAGCAAGAATGTTCTTCCTCAAAGGACCAAAATTGCACACAATACTCCAGGTGTGGTTTCACCAGGCCCCTGTACAACTGCAGTAGGACTTCTTTGATCCTAAACTCAAATCCTCTCGCAATGAACATGCCGTTAGCTTTCTTCACTGCCTGCTGTACCTGCATGCTTACTTTCAATGACTGATGTACAAGCACACCCAGGTCTCGTTGTACCTCCCCTTTTCCTAACCTGACACCATTTCAGATAATAATCCGCCTTCCTGTTCTTGCCACCAAAGTGGATTACCTCACATTTATCCACATTATACTGCAGCTGCCCACTCACCCAACCTATCCAAGTCATCCTGCAGCCTTATAGCATCCTCATCGCAGCTCATAATGCCACCCAGCTTTGCGCCATCTGCAAACTTGGAGATGTCACATTTAATTCCCTCGCCTAAATCGATAATATATATTGTAAATAACTGGGGTTCCAGCACCAAGCATTGCGGCACCCCACTAGTCACTGCCTGCCATTCGGAAAAGGACCCGTTAATTCCTACTCTTTACTTCCTGTCTGTCAGCCAGTTCTCTATCCATGTCAATACCCTACCCCTAATACCATGTGCTCTAATTTTGCACACCAAACTCTTGTGTGGGACCTTGTCACATGCTTTTTGAAAGTCCAGATACACCACATCCGCTGGCTCTCCCTTATCCATTCTAATAGTTACATCCTCAAAAAACTCCACAAGATTAGTCAAGCATGATTTCCCCTTCATAAATCCATGCTGACTTTGACCGATCCCGTCACTGCTTTCCAAATGCACTGTTATAACATCTTTAATAATCGACTCAAGCATCTTCCCCGCTACTGATGTAAGGCTAACTGGTCTATAATTCCTCGTTTTTCCCTCCTCTCTCAAAAAGTGGAGTTATATTGGCTACCCTCCAGTCCAGGGGAACTGATCCAGAGTTGAGAGAACATTGGAAAATAATCACCAATGCATCCACGATTTCTAGGGCCACCTCCTTGAGTACTCTGAGAAGAGAGTTAATGGCGCTGGCTTGTGATCCTTGTCAGTACAGAGAAAATTTACCTGTTTTATGTAAGTGCAGGGAACGGTGAAGAGGAAAAGGACAACAGAAGTCTATCGTAGGAAAGAGGGAAAATGTTATAAGGTAAAATTAAATTGTACAGGGGCAATTCGTGGCACAAAAACAAAGCCTACTCCTGTATAAAGACGATTATTAAATATTTATCAATACTTGTTACTAGTATCCAAAATTCTTGGTTTTAATGTGCCTTGGCGAAAGAATTTTCTTTAAGCTTCTGTTGATATTCATTGACATGGTCAGGGTAATGGGGACGTGCGTAGAATCAAACTGGCAAGCAAGCCGACACTCGGGCTGCGTCTCTGTAAGGAACACAAAGGTGTTTAACCAACTGGTCCTACTGCAGCACGTTGTGTCTTTTTTTGCAAACTGGTCACAAAATTCGGGAGTTGGGTTTTCCGATTAATGCCATCGTGTTTATAAACAGTGTTAAGTCCCTGTGTCTAAGTGGTTTAAAAAGCACACTGAGCGTCAACAAGAGGCTTTGTAATTCGGTGGGGTGTGATGCGGTGATCCTGTGATATTAAGCGGCCGTGCACTGACTTTATTTCACTCCTGCAGTGTCTGTTTATAGTGAAAGAGGCGGAGAGGTTGCACGGGAAGGCCCTTTCAAAGGTCTGTCGCCCCGAAGCTGGTGACTAAATGCCGAGCGCTGCTCTGCCCGTGCTCCGAGTCTCACTCACACTCTCTGCTGCCGCTCTCTGCACATGTGAATGAACCTGGAGTAGCTTTCCTCTGCCCGCATCAAGTCCTGCCTCTGGAACTGCATGTCCGCTTCTGCCAGGACGGCCTGACACTCCATTCCCCACACAACCCTTCCGCAGCATTTACTGCTCCACTTCCTCGCACTGCTCCGCCGAGCCCGGCACCCGTTTCAACGGTGGGTGTGGCCACGTCGGGGGAGGGAAGAAAGTAGAGGGGAGAGGTTTACGTGTGTGTGTGGAGGGGGGGAGGGAGAGAGAGATGATCTTGAGCGGTTAGTGGGAAAGGTTAAAATATCGCTTTTACCTGTGACTTCTACTTGGAAATAATGAAACTGCATTTCACTATGTGCACACCTTTTTTTATTAAGGTAGAAATAATTCACCTGTCAAATTGTTATAACACTTTTTAAGATATAATAAATTACATTTCTCTGTACCGTTGCTTCCATGAGATGCATTGGAAAAAAATAAATTTTCATTAAAAGAGATGGAGACAGATGAATTCACTGGAAATATATCAGTGATTCTACATCAGGCATTTTAACTACTGTTCATTGGGAAATAAGGCAAAAATTGGCCTGCGATTTACCCCACGGGGTTATGACATAGGGGACAGAAATTGTGGTTACTGATGTCCTGTTCGTGAGCACAATGTTTACAGACGCCACACATCCAGAACTGGTAGTCTGCAATTGGCCGTCCTGTCACAATACACGTCGGAAGTTTTCCTTCTCCTCTGTGAAAGAATGATAAACATTTACATTAAAAATAAGTTTTAATCAAATGCTGTCCAATGGTTGTGGTAATATATAGCCCATTATGTATTATGTGGGTGTAAGTTTGAAGAAAGGTATAGATGTCTCTTTACATCAACTCTTCCTCAGCAACTGGGCGGCATGGTGGCACAACAGCAGTAGTTGTTGCCTTGCAGCGGCAGAGACCCGGGTTTGATCCCAACTACAGCTGCTGTCTATGTTCTCCTCCTGGCCGCGTGGGTTTTCTCTGGGTGCTCCAGTTTCCTCACACATTACAATCAGTTAATTGGCTTAAGTAAAAATTGTAAATTGTCCCTAATGTGTAGGATAGTGCTAGTCTAAAGGGATCACTGGTTGGCATGCTCGGTTGGCCAAAAGGCCTGTTTCCATGCTGTATCTCTAAACTAAATTACCAAGCTGCACTTTTTCGAAGCCTCCACCATGGCAATTAAACTCCCCTTCCATTCAGCATTAATTTCACAGTCATGCTGACTCTCACTGATGATTTATTATCATTACAAATAATCAAAAACCTTTCAGTAGAATTGTAGCAATGGTTTTGCACCTTTTAAAATATTTTTTATCTTTCTGGCCATCCTTCAATTTACTCTGTTACCTTTTCCTCGATTGCTTTGTTTCAACTTTTTTATTAATAAGGAATCTAAATGATACTTATAAGCAGAATCAAAACGTTCCTGCAATATTTTTCTATCAAATGTTTTGTACTCACCCTTCAGGGATACTGTCAAAATCAGATTTCTTGCCATCTTTCGGACTATGCTTGATGAAGATCTCGAGGGCCAAATCCTCATACTGCTGTCTCTGTTCTGATGTCAACATGTCCAAAGATTCAAGCTTGATAAAAGCTTTGGAACATGTCCCAAAGGCCCGATTAGCACAAGCAGACAGTGCTAGTAAAGAATAAATCTCCACCGATGGGATTATGTCTTCATAGTCCCGCAAATGAAGTGCTGCAAATTTACAAAATGAGATTATATTTGGTTTCATGCCAACCTATTCATAATAAGGAAAGTTAAAATATCTGTATTTTTCCATGGGATAATTTACACCAAAAAAAATATTTTAGAAAAATAGGATTTATTGATAGTTGTATTACACCAATTTTCACAAGTCAGATTTTCCACAAGATTCCATCGATAGGTCAGGAAATTAGGAAGTAAAAGGAATACAATTTTCCCTTTAATTTTAATATGAGTTCTGAGAAAGCATTTCTGATTGACATACTAAACTACATTTAGATGTTCAATATTCAAAGCTGTGCTCTACACTAAAGAAAACAAATGTCATGCACATAAAACCTTAAGCAAACATTGATTGTTTAGTTCCAGCCTTTTTTAGTTATTGCACCTGGGACTTATTCACTTGGATATTCTGTTTGGATCTGTAGTGGCCAAAAATGTAACAGACTGCTTAACAAAATAAATCGGTGTCTCCATGATGGTTTACCAGAGTAAAATAGGACAATTGATTTAAAAAATCCATTTGACATTCCACTGCGGTGGAAAGGCGCAATATTAACAGCATGACAGTACTGTAGAAGGTACTCAAAGCAGGAAATGTATAATGCTAACAGAATGCATAATTTCTTCTGCAAATACTTCTTTCACATGACACAAATGTATATACTGGAGCTGACCACAAGATTTTTAAAAAAATCACATCCTTTCATACATCACCATCTTCATATTCTGTATAAATCTGAACATAAAATATGTCCCTTTCTCAATCTTTCTCAGAGAGAAATGACTTGACCCTGTTTTCAACCAGAAGTCAATCTGTCTTGACTTGCCTTAAAAGCATAAAGCAACAGTTTACTCAACACTCAGATTAAGACTGCAATCAGGAAATAAATGAGAGCAATTTAAAGTTGTTGTTCTACAACCTTTTGCCGTAATAAAATATTATATACAAAAGCTTCTTTGTGCAACAAAACCAGAATTTCCTATTTTAGTTGCGGAATTATTTCCAAATCCACAGCAGATTCTTCCAATCACTTCTATCAATCTGCCATTCACATATCCTCACATATTTTAGAAAGGAACCTTTATTTTAACTCTTCCTCGAGATATTTAAGAAAAACATAAATATATGAGATAATTAACATGTCAGTTAGCATCTACAGAGGGAAAAAGAGAATTATTATTTCAGGTTGATGACTTTTCAAGTTAACAGAGGCCATGTTGGGCAGTTATACTGAGGCTGATGAAATAATAAGTAATATTTCAGAAGTAAATGCAGGTAGCCTTGTTGCTGAAATGCAGAGTGAAAGATCATCGCAGGATCAAAAAGTGCAGCAAAGCCGTGAGCTGTCTGGTTCAGGAAGAGGAATGGAGCATCTAAGTGGGGAATTATGTCATGACAAACTGAAGTTTGCAGATGGGACTGGTGTGTGGGAGGATTGAGGGTGCAAGTCTGAGCAGCTGGTATTTCTGAGATGGGGAGGGAGAGGGGAAGAGAATAAAATGGACCATTTGCAGAATCTTGTTAATCATATTAATGAATATAACGAAAGAAAAGTTGGGTGAACTGAGTTAGGATACGAGGTGAGAATGACAGAGAAAAACACATTCTGCTCTATGACTTGACGTGAAATGAAACCCACCAGGTCAAATTTTCCCAAATGAATTAAAAATGAAATAGAAGAGCCAGCTCAACAGCTGGCCTTAATCTTAATGACAGAGATTTCATAATTTCTTTCATCATGTTGAAGGTTGAGATGGAGCTGGCAAAGAGATTTTTCAGAAACATTCTGCAATAGCACGCAAATTTAGAGAAAAGATGGGCCATGGTGTTTGACTTGGCCCAGCCCAATGTTGCAATGACAAAACTGCTCTATACACTGAAACCTTTATCCTTGGACATAAATGAAGTAAAGATTGCCTTAAGCTTTGGAGTTGTTTCCATAAACCTGTTCATTCACCTTTGAGATTCTCCTAAAACATACCTTTTTTGATCAAGCTTTAGATCAGCTTTAGGGCAGCACAGCAGTAGAGCTGCTGCCTTACAGCATCAGAGATCCAGGTTCAATCCCGATCACGGGTGCTGTCTGTGTGGAGTTTGCAAGTTATCCCTGTGACCACGTGGGTTTTCTGGGGGTGCTCCGGTTTCCTCCCATATTCCAAAGATGTGCAGGTTTGTAGGTTAATTGGCTTCTGTAAATTGTCCCAAGTGTGTAGGATAGAACTAGTATACGGGTAACTCAGCAGGTCAGGCAGCATCTCAGGAGAGAAGGAATGGGTGACGTTTCGGGTCGAGACCCTTCTTCAAAGGTCTCGACCCGAAACGTCACCCATTCCTTCTCTCCTGAGATGCTGCCTGACCTGCTGAGTTACTCCAGCATTTTGTGAAATAAATACCTTCGATTTGTACCAGCATCTGCAGTTATTTTCTTCCACTAATATACGGGTAATCATTGGTTAGCCTAGACCTGGTGGGCTCAAGGGCTTGTTTCCACGCTGTATCTTTAAACTAAACTTCTCCTGCTATGTTCAGTTACCCCACAAGGCCAAGTGGAAAGATTAAATAAAAATGGCATCAACATGAGGATAAAATTGGATAGCTTGAAAGTAACTGAAGCAATAAAAAAACAAATCACATGCTTGAAATGCCCAAAATGAAATCCAATGCTGAAAGTGCTAGAGTGTTATTGATCAGGGGAAGTTTATAAGCACAGTAATTATAGCAATAACCCCAAACCTCTTCCAATCCACACATACACGAGAATTTATCAGCTCCATATTCTCCAAAAATGTTATTTATTTCTTTTCATCTTGCAGACTGCATAAATACTAAGCATATTGAAATCCTTTTATATGGTGTTCATGTTTCCATTTTAGGTGGTTCAAATACATTTTTGTCATAACACATTTCCAGATACAGTCTTTGGGAAACTGTGCTGCTGGGAATTGGATTAGAAAACTCCTGAATATTGTAAGAACCACAATGACTGAAAATAGCATATCTATCATCCCTTGTTGCTTTTAGCCTCATTTAAAAAAGGTTAATATTTTTTGCAAGTGTTATGTTGGGAAGAAATTATAATGAAAAATTGAGAGGGTATATGTGGGATGACAAGAGAGTAATGACAGGTGACAGAACAGAAATTCGATCCAGGCTCACCAAAATTTTGTTTGAAAAATTGTTGATATTTTGACTCTCTATAGCTTGTCCTTTTCTCTTTGTAAGGATATGTATCTCAGGCTAGTTATACAAGAAAAAAAACCGATTGAAGGGAATGTTACATGAGGTTCCCGATGTACTGAACTGAAGCCATCAATGAGTACTATATAAATATAATGATTCAGCTGCCTGGAAAGGTCTTTCATTACCTACAGTACACTCCAAACAAAATCTGTTGCATTAATCGCTTGAGGCACCATTCTTTTCATGAAAAGAAAATAGCCAATTTTAAATGTGTTAAAACCATAAATATTGTGGTTTTAAGGAGAGCATGGCTATTGCTGGAAGCCTTACTTGCTGTCAAAACTATACTATGCTATAGTCTGCCCTTCCATTTGCCTGGCTATATTTTCTACATCTGCAAACGGTATCACATCATTTGATTAACCAAAATGTGGGCCACTGAGGTACTGTGCTGAAGAAGGGTTTTGGAGTATATCTTCAGGGGTCATCTGGCCTGAGAGAACAGATACAGGATAAAGTAAATAATGTTTAGTGCAGGATAAAGTCTAGGGTCTCCAATAAGGCAAATGGTAGGTCAAGACCCCTCTCTTGTTGGTGAAAGGATGATTCAGTTGCCTGATAACAGCTGAGAAGACACTGTCCCTGAATCTAGAGGTATGCATTTTCACACACCTGTACCTCTTGCCTGATGGGAGTGGGGAGAAGGAGTGACCAGAGTGAGCCTTGTCCTTGATTATGCTGGTGGCCTTGCCTGTGCTGTTTTTCAAATGAAAACTAATCAGTTATGATTGGGATCCTATACAGTAGAGACAACTAACAACTTTGCAAAGTGTAATTGTTATTGGTTGTGCATTGTGCAGCCCATCTCAAAATACAATGGCAGGCAGAGGCGGCAGCAGCAGCTTAATATACTTCAATGGAATTTCTGGATCAGGGCAGGATTCTGGATCACCCCCTGCCCCAGATGATTGAATAATGCATACCAAGATCAGAATTTTGTTTAATATCAAATTACACATACCCGTTTTCATAGCAGCATCTACATAGCCTTCATAAAGCTGATGTTGGGCGAGCAAAAAAAAGTGATAGGCTTCTGCTCCGCGCCAAGCATTGTCAATGATACGATTATCTGAAAATGAGGCATCTTCTTCAAGTAACCCAGCCAGAGCTGTGGTAGCCTGAAACAGTAAAAATGTATTGTTAAATGCCCAAATCCAACAATTCATTTAATAGATGCTGCCTGGTATTAACAGCATCTTATGGCTTTATTTCAGATTTCAGATATTTCCAGTATATTGATTTTCACATTTAAATTTAGGCTGTTTATAAATTGGTGAAAAATACAGTCAATCTGTAGGGTGGTGCGGCGGTAGAGTTGCTGCCTTACAGCGCCAAAGACCCAGGTTTGATCCTGACCACATGTGCTTTCTGTATGGGGGTTTGTACGTTCTCCTCGTGATGCTGTGAGTATTCTCCAAGTTTCCTCCCATGTTTCAAAAAGTGCGGGTTTGTAGGTTAATTGACTAATGTAAATTGTCCTCACCCTGTAAATGGGTAGGATAGAACTAGTGTACGGGTGGGTGATTGTTGGTCCTCGCGGACTCGGTGAGGGGTCTGTTTTCCACGCTGTATCTCTAAACTAATCATAATCCAGAATTAATATCAATTTGGAATGCATTACCTCGGATCTCTTCCCTTTTAATTTTGCTCTTTGTGTATTCTTTATCTGCTCGTGGTAATCTTCTATGAGCAGTGCTGCGAGTACATAAAGTTTTTTAACACGCAATGGTTTGGTTCTCTTTTTTGCCTCTTCCTCAGCAATCTGAAGACAAAAACAATATCTTTTGTTTTTAGAAGAACATTGTTTTTAGAACAATGGAACTAAATTTAGAAGAACAAAAAACCTGCAACAGATAATCTTCTAAATGTACTAAAATATCAACTGGGCAAACTGGTTTATTTTGTAGACTCCCAATAACCACTCACAAGACAATTCACAATATGAATTGAGTATTACATTAAGCTTGGTTAATGGAGAAGTGATGGCCATCAATTTCTTTCTTAGGCTATCCCCTGGGATAAAATGACTTAATTCCACTCCAGTTCTTTAGGTTTTAAAGGAGCAGATTAGGATGTGCTTGTAAGAGCAAAGTAGCCTGGTTTGTACTGCACTCCTGCCATTTACACTGGTCTTCTATGTGCTCCTGATAAAAAGACTCAAGAAGTGCCCACTGCCAGGCTGAATGCTCTTTCTCCATAAGGTCAGAAGTGACAGGAGCAGAATTAGGCCATTCAACCCATCAAGTCTGCGCCATTCAATCACGGCTAATCTACCTCTCCCTCCTAACCCCATTTTCCTGCCTTCTCTCCACAACCACCAGGTTGTCCTGCCATGGGCCAGGGTAACCCACAAGCTTTTTTTAGCTTCCTTTGATCATTTTCTTTATACATACCGTAATCTTTTGCTATGAGAGCTCAGAGATGAGTGCATGTTTTAGGAGTCTGCTGTCAAGCATGAAAGCAAAATGGCCTACCCATCGGAGACGAGAGTCTAATTAAGTAGGAAGGAACTGCAGATGCTGGTTTAAACCGAAGATAGACACAAAATGCTGGAGTAACTCAGCGGGACAGGCAACATCTCTGGAGAGAAGGAATGGGTGACGTTTCGGGTCGAGTTCCTTCGTTCCTCATTCTGAGTTACTCCAGCATTTTGTGTCTATCTATAGTCTAATTAAGACCTTGTTGCTTTGGAAGGGATATTAATCCTGGTTTATCCTATCAAACCGTATTGAAATCCTTGACACACTTTGAGCTGTAGTAGGTAGTCTATGATTTGGAGGTAAACAGGAGCACTTGGTTCATGGAGCTCAATAGATCATGAGCTTTGTGCCCTCTTAAAGCAATGGTGAAGTTAATCACCATTACCTGCCTCAAGAACAAGGGAACCAGTTATCACCTGTACATTATTTTACAAATGTGCCAGTCTGACTTGAAAAAAAATCATGGAAATTCCACAGCACTGATGCAAAATTTTGGAATCTTTTCTCACTGATCCTGTACCACAACTAATGACAGCAGTTCAGGGTGACAATTCACCAACACCTCATCAAAAGATCATTAGTGATGGGCAATACACACTGACTCTGCCAATTCCGCCCATCATTCAGAATGCATATAAAACCCATTTTCCTGTTCAAAAGACTCATACATAAGCACTTTATTCACAGGTTCTCGACCCGAAAAGTAACCCATTCCTTCTCTACTGAGATGCTGCCTGACCTGCTGAGTTACTCCAGCATTTTGTGAATAAATACCTTCGATTTGTACCAGCATCTGCAGTTATTTTCTTACACCTTCATACATAAGCACTAGTCACATACAATTTGTGCATCAATTAGTCACCGTGAAATGATATTCAACATGCATCATTTAATAACTACATCATGTCAAAAGATAATGCATTTAAATTGGACAATAGTACGGTGCAAGATCTTCACAATTAAATTAAGAAATTAATTTAGTGCTATATTTCTAATATTTGCTTATGTGGCAAGTTAAAAAACAGTGTTCAAATATGAAGACAAAATACTTTAACTACTTCTAAGAAATCAAACAAATGTTCAGTTATGCAAACAATATGAGGTTGCTGCTTTACCTTAAACATGAGCTTTGCACCATCGAGAAAATGGTGGGCCTTTCGATAAAGCTCAATGGCTTCCAAGATTTTATTCTTCTCTAACAAGTGAGATGCATACTTAGCCAAAAGGGATCCAATTTCTTTCATATTGTGATTCTTGGCCAGCTCAACAGCCTTATTCCACTGATTTTAAAAAAAAGAATGCATCAATATATTAGTTGTTCCTTCTGATAAATCAAATGCATCAAGACTTAGCTATCAAACAATTTTCCTTCTGTATAACATCTAGACGTTTGCCAAGTAATTAGAACTATTTTTCTTTGGGTTAACGAGGCAAAGCCAATTACAAAGTGGGACAGTGATAATTTCCAAACTTACTGTGTGGATATTATATTTTGTACTCAATCCATATCAATCATTCATTCTTAATCTAGAAATAGACTGGAACTTTTCAACACAAGAGCAATATCAAGGACAGTTATTAGAAATTAGCAATATAAACAAAGGAAATGCATTAGAATTACTGTTAGCAAAACTGAAGGCCTTTGGTCAATGCTAGTTTTTTATACAGTATGCAGTCCTCAGGCTGATGGACTCTTTTTGGAGATGGGGTACAGCTCAAATATAACGGAGAAGCAGGAGAAAAAAAATAACATAAAATAAAGAGACTGATTTAATGTGCAAAAACATTCAGATGCAATGTAGCACAGAAAGTGGAGACACAAGAGACTGCAGATGCTGGACTCCTGATCAAAAAATCAAATGCTGGAGGAATTCAGCAGGTCAGACAGCATCTGTGTAGGGAAATGGAGAGTCTGAAGAAGAGCTCCAACCCAAAACTTCAAGAAGCAATTTGATAGAAGTCCACCACCGATTTTCCAGCACCCTTGGTTCCAGAGCCTTTCTGGATTATCAGTTTTGTCAGACCAACAGGTGCCATGGCCTTTGGGATCTGAGATACCCGCCCGCAAAGTCGGCTGTGGAAGTCGGCTATGGGAAAGGATCTGCTGGCTATGGCCAGGTCAGAATTCCAGAGCCCTGGCTACAGGCGGCAAATTCAACCCACCGATTAGCCCTGGAAGTCGGCTATGGGAACGGATCTACCGGCTCCAGAGCTCTGGCTACAAGGGGCAAATTTGTCCTGCTGAATGTTAGCTATGGGAACAGATCTCTTGGCTCCAGTGGTCCGAAGTTCTAGAGCCCCAGCCCCAGGGGGCAAATTTGAACCATCGATCAGCGCAGAAGTCCCAATGAGGTCAAGATCGGCTGTCTCATCCGGCCTAGGTGCCACATTTTTGGGAGGACTTCGGGGGGTGGGGAGGGTATTTAGTCCATTTTAAAGGGGGCCAGACCACTAGTTGCCAGAAAAGAAGCAGTGGACCTGTATATCTTTTCAAAATCTTACGTTTTGTTGAAATAAAGTAAAAACAAACTAATTTTAGTGGAAGAATAATTCCTCATCAGGAGACAGGTGATTGACAAAATAAAATGGGTGCTTTGAGAAAACACTAGACGACCCGTGGACTCGTTGGGTCCAAACCTCTCCTGCGGGCCCGGCAACCCTCCCTCAACTGACAACCCGTGGACCCGTTGCCGGCCGAGGAGTCTCCCGTTGGTTCCCCGTTGTGGGGCCGGTGGTGGGCGAGGGGACAGAGGAAAGGGGAGAGGGAGCCACCTCGGCACTGGGCGGCTAGCAGCAGGAGAGTGGCCGCAAGATGCTGCCGCATGTTCGTCCTGCTGGTGGCCATCTTCGTTCACCTTCTCTCTGACACCGCGCTGCACCACGGGAGGAAGGTGGCACCGGTCCTCCCCGGCAACCCTCCCACAACTGCGCAAGCGCATCCCGAGGCTATCTTACCATTGTGACGCAAGATGAACACGTAAATATTAGATCAACGGGCCCCAACTGCGCAGGCGCGGTGGCTGCCAGGCCCATTCACAGTATGAAGTGAATAACTTTTAAAATATAACAACAATTTGAATGAAACTTGCTACTGCACATCGCAGACCAATGGTGAGTAAGGTGGGCCTAAAATTGTTGTGCTATCGTGTACCGTTTTGGCTTTATTTCGGGAACAACATACATACATACAAGATGAGAGATATAAGCAAGTTCTTCATTTTTGGATACACTGCCTCTTAATGGAAGCAAACATTTGTAACATTGTAAAGATTGGATAAATAATCCAAACAGAATATAAGAACAATCTCTGAATAAGGGTGGTCTTATAGGCTGAATTGTGTAATGAGATTACATTTACTAAAAAATAAATGTTTAAAGTTAAAATGAAGATACTTATTTGGAAAACAATAGCACAAAATGACAACGTATCTGGTCTTTATTATTATTCTACCTGATTCAGATGGATACAGGTTTCAACTGCAGCTTTGGCTTGGTTACACTTCAAGAATGCAGATACAGCTTGCTCACACATGCCTACAGTAACAAACATGTGAGCGATTTCCTGAAAAAAAAATCAAACAAAATGTCTGAACAACTGTTTAAAAGAAACTAGTATAGATTTTGATGGATGAGGAAAATTCTTTCAGCATCTGAAAGTAAAAGGAAATCTTGATGGAGAAGGAGATAAAAAATAAATGTGTAGAAAGGAACTGCAGTTGCTGGTTTACAAAATGTTGGAGTAACTTAGCGGGCCAGGCAGCATCTCTGGAGAAAAGGCATAGGTGACATTTCGGGTTGAAACCCTTCTTCACACTGCAAATTAGAAGTGAGAGAGGGTGTTGCAAAACTTCTGTTGGAGAGAGGAGGAGAACTTATTAAATGCAGGCATAGCTTGAGGAGATTTCGCAGAGGAGCAGACATAATGTCCAGGAAGGAACTGTTCTGAAAGACAGCTATGAAGTGTGGAAGAGTAATGTTATGTTTTTATCATAGTAAAAGTTCAGATTAGTGTAAACATTGCAGATAGGGATCATACATGGAGCAGTGGCTGAGGCTAGTCTGCAGATGGCAGTACTTTTGGCAGCCTACACGGCCAGCATTGCATCGGGTCATAGAAACATAGAAAATAGGCGGAGTAGGCCATTTGGCCCTTCGAGCCAGCACCACCATTCAATATGATCATGGCTGATCATCCGAAATCAGTACCCCATTCCTGCTTTCTCCCCATATCCCTTGATTCCGCTAGCCCTATGAGCTATATCTAACTCTCTCTTGAAAACATCCTGTGAATTGGTCTCCACTGCCTTCTGTGGCAGAGAATTCCACAGATTTACAATGCTTTGGGTGAAAACGTTTTTCCTCATCTCAGTCCTAAATAACCTACCCCTTATTCTTAAACTATGACCCCTGGTTCTGGACACCCCAAACATCAGGAACATCTTTCCTGCATCTAGCCTGTCCAATCCCTTAAGAATTTTATATGTTTCTGTAAGATCCCCTCTCATCCTTCGAAATTCCAGTGAATATAAGCCCAGTCAATCCATTCTTTCATTATATGTCAGTCCCACCATCCCGGGAATTAACCTCGTGAACCTACGTTGCACTCCCTCAATAGCAAGAATGTCCTTCCTCAAATTAGGAGACCAAAACAGCACACAATACTCCAGGTGTGGTCTCACCAGGGCCCTGTACAGTAGGATCTCCTTGCTCCTGTACTCAAATCCTCTCACTAGCAAATTGGTTAAACTCCTAGCAACAAGTTACATGATTCTCTATTCCCACTGACATAACAGCTTACTTCAATAGTCCCCTACTCCCCCATCTTGTGTGGATATAAGATCCTTCTTCCTTTCCAATTTCTCTACCAATGCATCTTACTCTCCCCCATGGTTAGGCACTGTCAAATATTACTCAATGCCATTCCAATTATCTCAGACCACTCCCCATTTTAAAATGCAGCTAACAAAAAAGTTAACAACTAACTCAACCAGTCAATTAAAAGTAACCACCAAATATTACTGTTTAACAAACCTATATATCAAAATCACCTCGTTTGAATAATTTATAGTGATTTAATGAGTAACATACAAACTTTCACAACATTGTATCAATGTAACAAAGAATTAAATTATGATATTTTTCCAAATAATGAATCGATCATTTATTAGATTGCACTTGTAATTTGATTCACCAGTTACAACAACATTTTGCTTCCGAGTACTTCTTTTAAAATGTAACATATCTTTTAATTTACTTCACAGATTTATTTTATCCTACTTTTGTACTGAAATGAACCTGAATATTTCATTCCAACAAGAATGCATTATTTTCACTTACTGGAAGCAGCTTATTATTTTCTGGAAGGGCATTGGCCAGTTTATCTAAACCATCATAATCTTCAAGCATGTAGTAACACTCTGCCAGTCGTTCCTGATTCCGCCCTTGAACATAATATTGAACGGCATTCATCCTGTAAATGTCAAAATAATTTCAAATCGCATCCTTTCTGAATGATCTTCTTTAGTATACAGTATCCATTTAAATATTTGGCCTCAACTATCAAAAAATAACAAAATGCATTTTCTCCAATAATATGTGTGTAATTTCATTACATCCTTTTGGATACAAATTTTAGTGAAATGTAATATATTTGTTAATTTTTTTAACAACTTAGTGGTGCCAATTAGCACCCCTTTATTCCCTGGGACTTGTTTGAATGGAAAGCTGTAGTGGGTGTAGAAAAGTAGTGAATTTACAAATTCTATTGGGAAAGGCTATACGGTGAAATTGACATCAAATGTGCAGTATGGAAGTGTAAAAGTTGTTGGAATGGTAGCTAACATGGAGCAATGATCTGCAACTGCCAAAAACATATATGGTTCCTGAAAGTTTTGTTATAATGGACACCTGGCAAAACTCCTATCAGAAGACAAATAGAATCAGTGGGGAAATTGAAAAATGCCTGATATTGACCTCTTTGTAAGGCTTTCTATTAATCATGCATAGATTTCTAATTTGCAGCACCAGAGCTTCTATATTTAGTTTTATTTAAATTATTTTGTGTAAACATCTTGTTACCACTTCTGGCGATCTGCAAAATAGTCTCCAATAGCATTGTAAGCCTGCTCAAGCAAAGCATCGTCAGCATCACCAGAACCAGTCTTTAGTAATTGCAGTACTCGAAACCAGTCTCCCAACTTGATTCTTAGATCGATGGCCAGATCTCTAAAGGTAGAATTGACAATAGTTACATGGAATACATTCAGCATAAATGAGTACATTCAGCATAAACTGTATTTCCCTATCCCAAAGCTAATCAAATAATTAAGAACATATGAAATTGGGGTCAGTGTCCAAATTAACTCTAATTTCCTCCCACATACTTTATACCCCTTTTGTCCCCAAATCTATCACCGTCCTGATAAACTTAGTGACCTAGCTGCCAAACCAGTAGAGAAGTCCAAATATGCATCTGAAGGATACTCATCAGTTTAGTAAACACCTTCTATCCATGTTTAGATACATCCTCTCAGCCTCTTCAAATCTTCCAAAGTAAGCTGCAACTTCTGCCTGTTTCATGGATTCACTCTGAAGATTTCCTAGACGTTTGACAAACTCAATCCCCTGGTAATCTTTACATCGGACAAATGCCTGCTCTGCTGTTTTAAGGTCAAGTCTTTGTAGAGCAGCTTCTGCAAGTAGGCGCCTAAGGTACAAGATAAAGCCGCTCATTAGCAACCAAAACATTAGTTACATCTATTTATTTATATATATTTTACAATATTAGAAAAGTACATAATTGTAGTAAAGTGAAAGTTTATTATCATTTATACCTAAAAGCAAAATAAAAAGCATAACTATTAGTGCATTTTAAAATAACCAATAATTTGTTACAATGATATACAACGTATTTTTGTGCATTCAACAGCAAATATGCATTTGAAAGAATGTTAGAAGTAATACATTTATACAATATTGCCTCCAATGGCTACATACTGTTGAGAAAATAAAAGAAGGGCACCGAATGACTGCAATTAAATAAGTTTACCCTCGTATACTGGTTGCCAAGATTTTCTCGCTTCTCTCGCTTATTTTTCATGTTTTCTTATTCAGAAACAGAGGAAAGGTGCATTTGCACTAATATTTTTGAAAACATATTCCATTAGTTATTTATATGGTAAGTAATTAGTTTACAGTGCCACAAGGTATGACCCACCACTGCCATTACAAGGACAAGATATGGTCAATAAATGTTAGACTGGCCATGTTCCACAAATAAATAATAAAAAAAGAAAAGCCAAGTCAAATATGGTTTCTTGAAGGATTAATGTCATTGGCATGAAATCATCAAATTCCTTACAGATAAAATAGACACATTCCAGACATCATGTTAAGGACAAAATGTACATTACTTAGTTTTTCCTTAACTTGTATTTCCAGACATCTATAAACTCCCAGTTCTGGTATCAGATTCTTGGGCTTGTCTTAAGATGATGTATGTGGTCTCAGTGCTGGAGGAAGTTCCAGGATTTGTTGTAGGAACTGCGATATCTTTCCAGACCATAATGGTGTCTGCATTGGAGAGGAGGGCAAATAATGGCTTCAACACATACATGCTATCCTTGGCCATTCTCGTGGAAGAAATAGGCTAGACAAGTGATTGCAGGGCATGTTCCAGGTCAGGGGCCTCCAAACTTTTCAGCATGAGGGCCACATTATATATTTGGCACATTTTTGAGGGCCGTAGGAAAAAATAAAGAAGTGTGAGTTTTACAAATTTAATTAACTCAAAAAAGTTTAGACTAGGTTACGTTAGATTAGATTAGGAAAGGTTAAACTAGGTTAGGTTAGATTAGGTTAGTTTACATTAGATCTCTATGGCAACAAATAAATAATCTTCAATTTTTAAAAAGAGCTTGAAATATGTAGGTTTCCAATTATTTATAAAACAGAAAGAATAGAGTGACCACCACTGGGGAAGAGGGGGGAGGGGGGGGAGAGAGAAGGGGGGGGGGAGAGAGAAGGGGGGGCGGAGAGGGGGGGAGAGAGAGTGGGGGAGAGAGAGAGAGTGGGGGGGAGAGAGAGTGGGGGGAGAGAGGGTGGGGGGGAGAGAGGGTGGGGGGGAGAGAGGGTGGGGGAGAGAGAGTGGGGGGAGAGAGAGTGGAGGGGAGAGAGATGGGGAGGGGGAGAGAGTGGTGGGGAGGGGGAGAGAGTGGGGGGGAGAGAGTGGGGGGGGAGAGAGAGTGGGGGGGAGAGAATGGGGGGGAGAGAGTGAGGGGAGAGAGAGTGGGGGGAGAGAGAGTGGGGGGAAGAGAGAGTTGGGAGGAGAGAGAGTTGGGGGGGGAGAGAGAGTTGGGGGGAGAGAGTTGGGGGGGGGGGAGAGAGATGGGGGGGGAAGGAGTCAGGGTGGAGGGAGCAGTGGGTGAGAGCGGGAGGGCGCGGAGGGGGAGGGTGTCGAATAAGAACAAACACAAGTGTAGTTGTTGTTCAGAAGTCCCGCATCCCCGGGGTGAGCGGCAGCGGCGAGGAGGGAAGTTTCACTTGTTTGTTCTTATTTCGCTGACCTAGAGGGAGACGGGGCCGGGGAAGAGAGTGGAGGAGTGGCACAGATCTCACTGGTGCTGGGAGAGAGGGGGAGGGGAGAGAGGGTGATTCAAGTAGATATTGTTTCTAGGTTAAGCCCAATGTTATTTTGATTACACTTCCCTTTTACCAGCTCTGCATTTTAGAGAATTATTATTTTCTCCAGAAAAACCTTGATGAACTTATTCAAAAGGGACAGGAGTCAAAAGGAAAGCAATGCTGGGAATGTATTTCTGGACCAGTCCTTGCATACTGCAGAAAAAGACAACCATTTCCAACATTACCATCATGGTTCTGTTCTTGCCCAAACAATATCCTGCCATCACCCATTTCCTGCCTGTGTCCTACCCTTCACTCCAAGGGATGGCTGCAAAATGCGGTTGCATATGAGAGCAGCAAAAATACGTGGTTGTAAACTTTGAAAAAAAGAAAATATTAGTAGTGAAGCATTTATTGTCTAGATATACCTCTCACCAAAGTCTAGGATGTGGGTTCTCCTCAATGAATGTGCAGGCATCTTCAATGCCTACAGTCTCAATCAGGCTTCGACTATCACGTAGTGAACGGATTTCAAAATTGATCATAAAGTCTTTGTTGGGTTGACTTGGCTCCTGAGAGAATAATAAAGGCAATGTGAATTGAGTTAACTGAATCCACAAGATAAATAATCAACAATGAGATTTTTCTTGATTAAAACTACTCTGACTGCAGAAATAGAAAATGATGTATTAATGCTGCATGGTAGATATGGAATCAACATCATTATGCTGATTACACTGTTGATGGCATTCGTCAGCCTTTGGTGGGAAGATAATTGCTCCTCCTTGTTAGAAATGGAGAATGCAACAGGGAGAGTTAAGCAGTAATTGATTCCTAATGCTGACTGAAAGCCAGAAAGAGTGAGGAATATTTCAGTGTCACGTTAATGCTTTTCAAAGGTCTTTTAGTGTCACGTGTACCAATTAAGGTACAGTGATATTCATATTACCATACAGCCATACCAAAAAAAGCAACAAGACACACCACTACATAAAAGTTAACATAAACATCCACCACAACGGATTCCACATTCCTGACTGTGATGGAAGGCAATAAAGTCTAATCGTCTTCCCTCATTTTTCTCACACGGTCAGGGTAGTCGAACCATCCGTCGGGACAATCGAAGCTCCCGCAGCCGGCGGTCGAAACCCCTGCGTTGGGGCGATCAAAGCTCTCGCGTCGGGGCAGTCGAAGCTCCTGCTCGTGGAGCTCGTGGAGCTCCCAAAGTCGGTCTCTAACCAGAGACCGCGAGCTCCGCGATGTTAAAGTCTGCAGGCTCCCGTGGTCGGAGCTCCGAGATCGATCCCTGGCAAAGGGATCGCAAGCTCACGGTGTTAAAGTCCTGCAGGCTCCCGCAGTTGGAGCTCCCGAAGTCGGCATCCAGCTCCTCGATGTTAGGCCGCAGTGTGGACGGAGATACGATACAGAAAATAAAATTTGCATCTCCGTCGAGGTAAGAGATTAAAAAAAAGTTTTCCCAACCCCCCACATAAAACAAACTAAAGAACACTAAAACATCCATTTAACATACTGAAGAAACAACAGAGAAGGAAGGGAAAGACAGACTGTTGGCGAGGCAGCCATTGCTGGCATGCTGATAAAATTCCAAAGAAAAACATCTTAAGCACAATGTAAACCAATAGATTTTATGTCCTAAAATTGAACTTTACTGTAAGACAAATGTAGATCAAGAAACTGTGTAAATTGATCTTATAATTCAATAAAGAAACAATTGCTGATGAATACAAAATTATTATGCAGTGAGAGCACAATCACTTTTGCACCTGCTCAGCAGGTTGATTAGAGCAACCAAAAATTGGATAGAGCACCTGGAATCACACAGTTGAATTCAGCAATAAACCCACATCCTGTAGAAATCTAATGCCTACCCACTACCCTTTCCAACGTTAGATCGAATCTGACCAGTGTGCACCATGAGTACCAGTTATTTTTATTGGGTTTAAATAGGGAGGAAAAGCAGGATCAGACTTTATAATGGGAAAAGGTGACAGAGGCCCTGAATTTCATATATTAGCCTATTTTCAGTCATTCAGGGAACAAATTCTAGAGTAAGTGCAACACCAAATGCCAATGCCTCATCAGAATATAGTTCCAAAAACTAAATAATAGTTGGTACGCAACAGTAAGAATTAAACCATAGTCCGCAGAATGGCAGCTAAGTAAGAGAAGGAAGTAGTACTAATTACTTGTGCAACATTAGCAGGAAATTAGTAAATATACACAGACTGCACTCAGCAATACAATATATATTGTGTAGGAAAGAACTGCAGATGCTGGTTTAGACCGAAGATAGACATAAAATGCTGGAGTAACTCAGCAGGTCAGGCAGCACCTCTGGAGAGAAGGAATGGGTGACGTTTCGGGTCGAGTCCCTTCGGAATGGATGACGTTTCAGGGCGAGACCCTTCTTCAGACTGAAGAAGGGTCTCGACCCGAAACCTCACCCATTCCTTCTCTCCAGAGATGCTGCCTGTCCCACTGAGTTATTCCAGCATTTTGTGTCTATCTTTATTACAATATATATTCTTCTCTAGAAAATATGATTCTGCAACGACACTGGTACATTCTTAATTCGGCAGTCTTTATATTAAATACCTTGCTCTACCTCGAATTGTAATCAACACACACAAAACACCTACTTTCAAATCAGAATTGCCAACAGGTTGTATTGAGGAGGCTACTGTTATCCTCGCACCGACACAAGCTCCTTGAGATAGCTATCCACTTGGCTCCACTTTCCTGCTTTTCTCCCTTTCCCTTACCATTAACCCTGCCTCCTCCCAAATATAAGGGTAGCTTCTTCTTTGACTGAGGAGAATAGCCTGTTTTTACTGTGGGTTTGCAGTGTGCTGTACTGCAACTGCAAACTCTGAGACAGTTGTGTTTAGTAGAATGTGTGAGCAAGTTCTTTACAATAACATGCATGGCTTCCACATTTGCACATGGTCTTCAGGTGCTCCCTTTACAACAATGAGGGGGAGAGGGCCATAACTCCCAGGCATCCAATAAACTTGGTTTGATTCTGTATAGTCTGACTTCAGTGTAGTCTGTATGAAGTCTGCACATTCTCCCTGTGAATGCAAGGGTTCCCCCTAGACATTTCAGTTTCCTCCCACATACCAAAGGTCATTAACATTGCCAAGACTTGAGGGCCTGAGCTATAGGGAGAAGTTGTGCAGGCTAGGACTTCATTCCTTGGAGCACACGAGGATGATAAGTGATCTTGTAGAGCCGTATAAGATAATGAGAGGAAGAAATAGGTTGAATGCACAGTCTTCTACCGAGAGTCGAGGAAATCAAGAACCAGAGGACAAAGGTTTACAGTGAGAAGGGAAAAATTTAATAGGAACCTGAGGGGCGACATTTTCATACAGGATGGTGGGAATATGGAACAAACTACATGAGAAGGTAGTTGAGGTGGTAGTATCACAACGTTTAAAAGATATTTGGACAGGTACAAAGGTTTAGAAGGATATAGGCCAAGCACAGGGAGGTGGGACTACTGTAAATGGGGCATCTTGAATTGGCATGGCAAGTTGGGCTGAAGGGCCCGTTTCCACTGTTTCCATGCTATATGACTCTATGACTAATAGCTTGGTTTGGCTACTGCAAATTGCCTCTAGAGCGGGTATCTGGTGTGAGAATCAGGGGTCGTTAATAAACGAGGAAATTGATTAATGGGAAGTAAATTGGGGAATGTGCTGAGAACCGGCATAGATTCAATAGGCCAAATGACAAAGAAAGAAGCCATACGGGTTCTCTAACAGAAAAAAATATTTTATGTTTGATTCTTTGTGTTCACTTATTTTATGTTCCTTTGTTTGTGTTCACGCGCTGTCTAACTGCAATCTTACATTATCAACCAGATAATTTTTTCAACAGCTTTACACTGTGGCATCAATGACATCATGTTATCAAAGATAAGAAACTGCTGGCGGAATTCAACAGGTGAAACGGCATCTGTGGGGGCAAAGATGGTCGACACTGAGTCGAAACTCTGCATCAGCACTGAGAGTGTTGAGGGAAGATAGCCAATATAAAGGATATGAGAGGGAAAGATGAAATTGGGGCTGGTAGGCGATAGGTGAGGAAATGGATAATAGGCAAAGGTGGGAGGGGGAGATTTGAGAAAGAAGGTGGTAGGTGATAGGTGCAAAAAGATAATAAACAAAACAAAAGGTCAGGTCTGAAAAATGTGTGCAAAGTTGTTCCCCAGGGAATAGTTCAGGAACATGGCTCACGATTAATGACCTGGTCTATTGTGCTGTGCCATTTCAAAGTTTGCAGATGAGCAAATAAATATTAAATGAGTTGAAGACATAAAAAGTGCAGATGCTGAAATATGAGCAAAACAATGTGCTGGAGTAACTCCGCAGGTCAGGCAGCATTTCTGGAGGAACAGGTAGGCAACATGTCAGGTCGGGGCCATTCTTCAGACTGATTGCAGGAGGGGGAGACAGCTAAAAAAGAGTTGGGGGCAGGACAAAGTCTGCTAAGTGATAGGGGCAAGTTTGATTGTGACAAGTGAGGGGGTTTTGACAGATGGACAGACAAATGCTAGAGATGAAAAGACAAAAAGGAGAAAAGAAGAGTGAATTGTAAAGCCAGAAGGAGGGAAGTAGGTGGAAGGGGACAGGGATGGACTGCTGATATTCACAAGCACTCAAAAATACCTGTGAATATCCAAAATAGTAAAGATTAAATTGAAAATAATAATCAATATATTTAACAAATATATTTAACTGAAGCAAATAAAATAGGTTCTATGTACCATTTTCCTGGCAGTCAGTTCTTCCTATAGATTTCAATGAGGCTGCTGTCCTTGCACTCGGCCGAAGCTGGCACAGGCTCAAAGGACCAGTTTCATACGCAGAGCACTGGAAAATCTGAGAAGATTTGGGTGTCCCATTGAACTCCACAAGGAGTCCATCAGTGCAACAGTGTCCTGGGCTGGTAGTCAACGGGAGTGAAAAACTGCAGTTCAATTTGTATTAAAAATACTGAGTTTCTGCTCAATTAAGTACTTAAAAGCTATCAACTCAGCTCTTCCTTGGCTTTCATTGTTTAAAACTCTAATGCACTTTATTTTCCTACCAAAGTTGATTAGTGACTGGCCAATTCATTGTATATTTATTAGCTCATCTGCAAACTTTGAAATCGCACATCTCTGCACGAAGCCAGGTCATTCATTGGGAACCATGTTCCTACATCTATTCACTGCGGAACAACACTGTACACTCTGGCCAGACTTGCAAAAACTGCCCACACTGCCGTCTAGATTTTTATCTTACTATCCATGTTGACACTGTCCTTGTAATCCCATAATTTTTCATTTCTGTCCTTTCTCCTTTTGACCACATGGGTTTTAAATTAGCGTGGAAAAAGGCTCTTTGGCCCAACTCATCCTTTCAACCCAACCTCATTCCTCTCAACTGTGAGGCTTTGAGCACATGACCTAATACTACCAAGCTATTTCTTTTGCTGGGTTTTTAGCATACCACCACACTCTCCTGCAACTTTGATTTGACTGATTGAGGTTGAGAATTCAAAAATTATATAGAAAGAGCCATAAAACAGCAATGATCTGGCCGTAGGATGCAATTGATAAATATTAGATAAATCAAAAATGAAAATGGAAAAATATTATAAAAATATTCATTGTTAACATATCTTTGTTAACTTTATATTTGTTAACATACCACCGAGCGTGGCATGGGGCGCAGCGTAGAGTTGCTGCCTGACAGCGCTGGAAACTCCCGTTCGATCCTGACTACTGGTGTTGTCTGTACGGAATTTGTACGTTCTCCCCATGACTGCGTAGGTTTTCTCCGATATCTTCGGTTTTCTCCCACACTCCAAAGATGTACGGACATGTAGGTAAATTGGCTTGGTATAAGTATAAATTGTCCCTAGTGTGTGTAAGATGGTGTCAATGTGCGGGTATTGCTGGTTGGTGCGGACCCAGTGGGCCAAAGGTCCTGTTACCGCGCTGTATCTCTAAACTAAACCAAACATTATGTTAAATAGTTTCCTAATTGTTTATTTGATCCACTTGATAAATATTACACCAAAACTTACCTTCAGAATTTCATCCAAAAGTACAGACTTGATTTCCAAGTTTTCAAAATTGCATATATACCCAGATGTTTGAATTGGTTCCTATAAAGATGAATAGTAACATGCCAGATTTAAAACATCAAAACTCCAAAGTCCAAAACATCAAAACTCCAAATTTTAAACTATAACTTTCTACACATTTCAACTGATTACCAGTTACATTTTCAGAACACAGCCTGTCTCAAATACATCAAAAATACATTTGGAATGCACAATGATAAAAATCAGTAACTAACGTATTCGTCAACCTGTCAAATATATCAACTTTTAAACTGTAAGTGGCAATTTTAACCTATTCCCTGCAGGCAAAAAATGGCCATCATTCTGAGATTGTTTTTTTTGCCTTACAAAACCTCAATAATTATTGACAGCTTGATTTGCCAGAAATATTGCCAGCAGGTCGGCTTATTAGAAAAGAGCAGATGGAAGAAATGGTTACAAATGACTAGTCAACACACCGTCAGACTCAAATCAAGACTCAAGCTTAATTTTAAAGTGGGTTTGAACTGTACTTCCTCTTTAAACCAAACCCATGTCAATCTTCACATTTATCCGTGAACATTGACTAAAAATTAACCAAAATTTCCATCTCAGTATGCGATGAGGATTAGCAGGATTTTTTTTTTAAATTCAAGAACTGTCTGTATTCAGAAGAATCTGCAAACTAGTCCAATGACACAATTAATTTATCTTGTTTCTCTATGGAGCTTCTGTGGCACGATTTCCATTGAACTTCCATTTCAATAGATGAGTCACACAAGCGAGAACTTTTCAAGGTGCTGATAAACATGATTTATTTCCCCTCAAAACAACGCCTCTGAAAATTGATGACTAGAACTAATTAAATCAATCAGTCTGAAGAGAGGGTTCTGACCCAAAACATTGTCGGTCCATACCCTCCACAAATGCCACCTGACCCACAGAGTTCCTCCAGCACTTTGATTTTTGCTTAGTCCATGCACTTATTTGGACACATGGTACTGTACTGAGGAAGATTGTTGCATTAACAGTTATTAGTGTTACTTTTGTATTATAGTGTGCATCAGGGCAAGCTGGAGACAATTTGCAAGAGACTTTGGACAGGATTGCCACCAGTTGAAATGCGAACACTTGAGAGATTGCAAGGGTGATTTGGAAATGCATGTTGGTTCAAGTTATAGTTTAAGCTGTGTAAGATTGTCTGAATACAAAGGTGTCAATCTATAATATGTTACATTGCATGATTACACTCAATTTTGTTGTACAATCTTGAAATGTTTCTAATGTAAAACTCCCTATGATATTCATTATAGTTTTTACTTAGTTTTAAAAATATTTTTAAAGAATAAAAGCTCTGGATCATGTTGTTCTGAATCTGATTTTACCCTGACACAAGAGGTTCAGACTAAACTCAGAATAGGTATCAGGGAGAATCCTTACACTGTCTTACCTTGAGCTATGTCTTTATCACATTCTCCCTTTTTCCCTGACCTCTTCCTATGGCATTAATCTGTTCCATTACGACCCCTCTGATCAGAACATCAAATACTGCTTTCAGGCGAAGTAGCAAGTTAAGCAGCAACTATGATACACACAAGTGAAATATTTGCTGCTCGCTACTGAATGGTGCCTGTTCTGTTGAAAACTTACAATAAAATTGTGCTTACAAACTCCTTGCTATGTCACTTGCCTTTTCATGTTTCTGTTCATCCCCTCTCAGATCCATCTATCTTTGCCTTCTGTACTGCTTCATTCAAATTCAATGCAGGCATAAGGAACAGTGGCATATATTCTTATTAGGAAATTGATTCCCGGTACTTGCTCCCCTCAAGCTTCTTGTTAGCTGTGTCCTGGTTTTTTTTAAGTAATTTATTCTTTGATTGCTACCCCACTCATCACCTTTATCTTTAGATTTTCACACATTCTCTTGACACACATCAAATCAAAAGTTTAAATGTTACCATATCTAGAACAATAACTCCCACCGTTTCTTCACAGTTACCACCATATCGGATGAGCCTTTCCCCAGCATTTTGTTTTGGTTTTCTGAAATCTCACATTACTTTTAACTTAAGAAATACATAAATCAATTTGTATAAAGCAATCACCTCAGGGTCCAAGTTTCTGAAAACATACATCCTGGTCTTCTCCATCATGGCAAACAAATCTGGGTTGTCATTTGCCCACTTCATATCCCAAACATCTTTCCGCTCAAATTTCATCTCCTCACCCACTACTTGCTGTCCCGTACTATCCATTATTCTTGTTTCAAGGTCAAAGAATGTCAAAATACCTGTAATATCAATGATGGCAAGGCGGCTAGACAGATAAAAAATATATTATTAGTACATAAATTTAATATTATTCAATTTGTTTATATCAACTACCATTTTGGTATATTTCAAACTACAGTTAGACATTGAATATGATCAACATGCAGTTGGATACAGCTTTACCAAAAGGTTCAGACTGCCACTTCTAACACCTACAGTAAAGTAAAACATCCTGAGGTATAAAGTATAAATGGAGGAAATTGCAACCAAATTACGCAACAATTTAAAAAAAAACAAATTCATTCTCAATGAGTTCAAAAATTCCTTTCCATACAGAAAAGAAATATCCATCAAAAATAAAAATAAATAAATTCCTAGATAACCACCATACCACAATAACTGTAACTCACAACTTTGTCTACAAATTAGACTGCATTACGTTATGCTTTTTTGTGATATATCACTCATAGGAAAACTATATTGTTACTTGAACTCGGATAAGTATATGGTTCACAATGTCTTTGATTTTATCATTCTAGGTTTCTCCCTGCACCTGTTCCATCATGAACAAATGACCTTTGATCTGTGCAGTGGCATCCAGCAAAGCATAGCACAAAATCTGCAGGATGTTGCTTCTGGGATTATATTTATGCCGGATACCTTAAGAGTTTATTTCCCAAAAAGCAATCTCCCGTAAGAAATTACAGAATTCCACCCTTTGGTCTCACACGAGAAACTCACCTGGAATTACAGTTCAATGACAACTGGTAACTTCTGCAGTTCAACTGATACTTTTGAAGCAGGCCAACATTTGGTAAACTGTATTTATGAAGTTTTCCTGACTCACGACCCTGGAAAATATAAGTCAATGTAACTCATTTTGTACATAACTAGTCAAAACTATTTCCTTCCTAATATTCTCTGCAGCAGTTATTTTGGTTTCATTTCCACTTCCTAAATGACACCTCACAATCACCTTGTCTTGGGTCCACATCATAAGGATATAATGTGGAAATCCAGAGTTTCCACTTCAAATATTTAGAGAATTAGGCAAATGATGGAAACAGCTATCTTTGGCAATATAGTGAATCTACCTTTTTGTTCAAATATGAAAGATCTTTAACACATCACAAGAGTAGAACTAAACTATAATAGCAATTTTTGATTACACCCATGCTGCCTGGCTTTAATAAGTCAAACCTTGTCTTTGGAATAGAGGTAACAATTATTTCAATCCAGCTAAAGAAAATCTTTAGACAGGAACATAGCACAAAAATAAATTAAGTGAAACCTGAATCAGGTTATCTCGGTCTTCGGAAAAGAGATACCATTGTGTTAAACCCTTCAAGCTTTTATGCCATCCTTAAAAATGGCTTGTATAAAAGAATTGCTGTTTTACTTCACAGCACCAGTTTTGATCAAGAAGGGTCTCGACCTGAAACGTCATCCATTCTTTCTCTCCTGAGATGCTGCCTGACCCGCTGAGTTACTCCAGCATTTTGTGTCTACCTTTGATCAAATTTACTTGGTTCAAGCATTATCACTTGGACTTCCCAGGGAAATTAAGCAATTTCAGTTCTCCACATTTAACAAATCATTTTCTTCGATACAAGCAAATAACTGCAGTCCTTTATTCCACTCTTCATGTACTCTTTTCTGGATTCAAGTCAAGCTTTAATTTGAAACGCCGGGAACTGGATCTTCAGACATGCCTCACATTCAATGTTAATGAAAAACTTTGATTTCTAATAATAATAAGCATGGAGTGCTGGCTCCAGATCAAGGTGAAAATAACAGCTTTACTATCCGTAAGAACCACATTGTGTCATTTGGGGGCAAATAGTAAGTGCTGGAAAGATTTTAAAAAATCTCCTGCAAGCAGGTCTACAATCTGAAAAACATTCTTCACTCATGATGTGGCCTTTCACAAATGGCCTGTGCACATTTTTGTTACCTGTGCAACTTCCCTCCCTAGCATGATCCCTATCCAGAAATGTCCAATGATAGTCTGGTTATTCAGCAAGCTAAATAACTATTGCCACTCGCCCCACCTCTAAAAGAGGCATTAATTACCAAATTTGTGCAACTCAATCAGTAACAGCAATTATGGAAGAAGGGGGATAAGAACTTTCAACATGTACCAACATATTAATTAGCAGTTTTCTATTAAAAAGAGTGTCATATTAAAATACTTCTACACTAGATTAAAAAATGTAATCACCATGATCAATATCTTATCAGATGCTGTGATGCAGCAGATCGCATCCTTTGTTGCCTGGGGAAGAACAGAACAAAAAGATTTTATACCATAAATTTAAATAGGTAAATCATAAGTATTCATTTATTCCCTGTTAATGTTGAGTTTTCTACACTCAAATAAAGCTAATTTCAGATTCAGATAGCTACTAATACAGGCGACCCCCGTTTTGGGGAGAGTGGGTTTGCTTTGCTGGAAAACGATCCATCGCATTAAGCAGCGCAAGATGAAATAAATATAAATGGTATGTTTAGTTATTTAAGTTTTTCCATATCAATTCCAAAAGAGCAAACAGCAAGGAGTGACTCTGTTTTCAGGAAGTATATCAAGCTTTGTGTACCTTTGTATTAGAATTACTCCATAAGAGCAAATTTTATTTCATATTTGATTTTTTTGTGAATGATTTGTGAATTCCTGGAAAACGATCCTTATCACAATTTTCCATAATGTGATATACAGATCAATTTCTGTTACCCAAACAGCTGTAACGCAGGGGTCATCAGTAATGCTCAAACTTAAAAATCAAGCCAAGTTTTAAACATCACAAGCAATGAACATGAACAAAATAATACACTATCCTTAATAAAAGTTAAAATTATATTCATAATAAATTACATTCTAGCTATATCTCAGCAATGCTGCAAAGATATATTCTACAAAAATGGATAACACTTTACAGGAATAAATGAATCCATGAAGACATGGACAGCAGAGTAACAATTAAGGCAGAATTAGCAGAAGAAGGTTACAATCTATAGACAATAGCCAATAGTGCAGGAGTAGGCCATTCGAGCCTGCACCACCATACAATGTGATCATGGCTGATCATTCTCAATCAGTACCTCGTTCCTGCCTTCTCCCCATACCCCCTGACTCTGCTATCCTTAAGAGCTCTATCTAGCTCTCTCTTGAAAGCATTCAGAGAATTGGCCTCCGCTGCCTCTGAGGCAGAGAATTCCACAGATTTACAACTCCAACTGAAAACGTTTTTCCTCATCTCCGTTCTAAATGGCCTACCCCTTATTCTTAAACTGTGGACCCTGGTTCTGGACTCCCCAACATTGGAAACAAGTTTCCTGCCTCTAACGTGTCCAACCACTTAATAATCTTGTACGTTTCGATAAGATCCCCTCTCATCCTTCTAAATTCCAGTGTATACAAGCCTAGTCGCTCCAGTCTTTCAACATATGACAGTCCCGCCATTCTGGGAATTAACCTAGTAAACCTACGCTGCACGCCCTCAATAGCAAGAATATTGGAATATTTGGAGACCAGAACTGCACACAGTACTCCAGGTGCGGTCTCACTAAGGCCCTGTACAACTGCAGAAGGACCTCTTTGCTCCTTTACTCATCTCCTCTTCTTATGAACGCCAACATTCCATTGGCTTTCTTCACTGCCTGCTGTACCTGCATGCTTCCTTTCAGTGGCTGATGCACTAGGACACCCAGATCTCGTTGTACGTCCCCTTTTCCTAACTTGACACCATTCAGATAATAATCTGCTTTCCTATTCTTACCACCAAAGTGGTAACCTCACACTTATCCACATTAAACTGCATCTGCCATGCATCCGCCCACTCACACAATCTGTCCAAGTCACCCTGCAACCTCATAGCATCTTCCTCACAGTTCACACTGCCACCCAGCTTTGTATCATCTGCAAATTTGCTAATGGTACTTTTAATCCCTTCATCCAAGTCATTAATGTATATTGTAAATAGCTGCGGTCCCAGCACCGAGCCTTGCGGTACCCCACTAGTCACTGCCTGCCATTCTGAAAGAGACCCATTTATCCCCACTCTTTGCTTTCTGTCTGCCAACCAATTTTCTATCCATGTCAGTACCCTACCCCCAATACCATGTGCTCTAATTTTGCCCATAATCTCCTATGTGGAACCTTGTCGAAGGCTTTCTGAAAGTCAAGGTACACTACATCCACCGGCTCCCCCCTGTCAATTTTCCTAGTAACATCCTCAAAAAATTCCAGAAGATTAGTCCCCTTCGTAAATCCATGCCGACTTGGAACAATCCTGTTACTGCTATCCAAATGCTCTGCAATTTTGTCTTTTATAATTGACTCCAGCATCTTCCCCACCACTGATGTCAGACTAACTGGTCTATAATTTCCTGTTTTCTCTCTCCCTCCTTTCTTAAAAAGTGGGATAACATTAGCTACCCTCCAATCCACAGGAACTGATCCTGAATCTATAGAACATTGGAAAATGATCAACAATGCGCTACGATTTCTAGAACCACCTCCTTAAGTACCCTGGGATGCAGACCATCAGGCCCTGGGGATTTATCAGCCTTCAGTCCCATCAGTCTACCCAACACCATTTCCTGCCTAATGTGAATTTCCTTCAGTTCCTCTGTCACCCTAGGATCTCTGGCCACTGGAATATCTGGGAGATTGTTTGTATCTTCCCTTAGTGAAGGCAGATCCAAAGTACCGGTTCAACCCGTCTGCCATTTCCTTGTTCCCCATAATAAATTCCCCTGCTTCTGTCTTCAAGGCATCCACATTTGCCTTAACTATTTTTTTCCTCTTCACATACCTAAAAAATCTTTTACTATCCTCCTTTATATTATTGGCTAGCGTACCCTCGTACCTCATTTTTACTCCCCGGATTGCCTTTTCTGTAAAAAAAATCGATTAAATTCATGCTGTCATCCCCTTTGAAAAGCAGCCCTTAGATGGGTGCTGAAAGACTCCATGCAAATCCATCTGTACGAAACATGCAAACAGCAAGGAGTGAATCTGTTCTCAGGAAATATATCAGGCTTTGAGTGCCTTCACTTTGTTTCATTGTATAAGGCGTTCTAACAATCCTCCTTAATACCTCGACTTAGTGATGATATATGGCACTGTAGTATTTCTAGTATAATTTCCAAATATGCAGAATGCCCTTCTGTCAGATTAGAAAGAAACACTTACTGAAAAAGCTCTACTGAAATCGAGGCTTCCATCTCCTGTAATTGATGTCTCATCATCAATATGATAAATTCTATCAATAAAAGAAATAGGCAAATTTCTGTTACAAAATAATCAAGTTAAAACATTCAAAACTAAAACAAATACGAGGTATTTTTGGAGAACTATAATTGGAAGGATACCAGAGTATAACAAAATATACATTTTTTTTAAAGATGATTGATTGAAGTTTAAATGGAGTTAATACCTGACATAATAAATTGTCTAATAGTAGTTGCCCAACAGCAAAACTAAATCAAACTCAAAGCATTTTGTCAAACTTACAATTTACAAAGAAAACAATAGAACAGCATATAATCCTCCAACATTTTCGCCACCTCCAATGGGATCCCACTACTGGCCACATCTTCCCATCTCCGTACCTTTCTGCTTTCCGCAGAGACCGTTCCCTCCGCAACTCCCTGGTCAACTCGTCCCTTCACACCCAAACCACTCCCTCCCCAGGTACTTTCCCTTGCAACAGCAGGACATGCAACACCTGTCCCTTTACCTCCCCCCTCAACTCCACCCAAGGACACCAAAAGACTTTTCAGGTAAGGCAGAGGTTCACTTGCACCTCCTCCAACCTCATCTACTGTATTCGCTGTTCCAGGTGTCAACTTCTGTACATCAGCGAGACCAAGAGCAGGCTCCTCCATTGTCAGAGTGAGGCCCAGCGCAAATTGGAGGAACCACACCTCATATTTCGCTTGGGTAGCTTACACCCTAGTGGTATGAACAATGACTTCTCTAACTTCAAATAGCCCTTGCTTTCCCTCTCTCTCTCCATCCCCTCCCCCTTCCCAGTTCTCCCACCAGTCTTACTGTCTCCAACTACATTCTTACTCTGTCCCGCCCACTCCCCAGACATCAGTCTGAAAAAGGGTCTCAACCCGAAACGTCACCCATTCCTTCTCTCCAGAGATGCTGCCTGTCCCGCTGAATTACTCCAGCATTTTGTGTCTACCTTCGATTTAAACCAGCATCTGCATTTTTTTCCAACACAATGGAATCATTATCTGATTAAGGCTCGATGTCCTAACACAAAATAACAATTTATGTATTTCAAAAGAGACTTTCACAGCGGGGGGAGTGAAAGAAAAATATATAAAAGGTCACAGGGATATTGGGTTGAACCAGAATTCTCAAAAATGGGCAACATGGAGTTGGACTCAAAACAAAATGAGGATTGGAACTTTCCTTGAACATGCTGACTTGTCTGAGCTACCAATACACTTGTGGGAAATTAGTTTATAATTTAAACATAATGGTAAAAGGATATTTGCCTTTATTTTAACACATTTTATTTTTGAACTTGGACTTCTAACCTGATATTTAAAAATAAGAGCAAAAGAACTGTGGTGCAGTAGGATGCAGTTGGCATGCACCAAGCACACAAACTACACTTGCTCGATCCCTAACTTGAACACCCCAAGCACATTCCGCTCCTGCTCGATTATTATCAGGCATTTCTCAACATGCAACCAGTGCAACCCATCATAATCAACAGTGCATAACATCATAATCCATAAATTGCCGAAGGGCAAAACCCTGTTTAATGGGAATTTGTAGTTAAATTACAAGAGACAATCAGGAATACTATTCCTCTCATAGCACAGGCATACCCGATCTTGCCATTATCCACCTTTGACACATGTTGATCTTTTAGTTGGGTTGTTGGCCAATGTTTAGGATAGGGGCACAGTGACTGTTGCTACTATTGAGTCACATTTTCATTGCTGTTATTATTCTGGCAGGTCAAAATTGGTTACATCTCAAATATCTTACAATACAAACCTTTCTCGACCCTCCTTTCTTGTTGGTGCCACTTGGTTGATTTCCATTGCTGTGAGTTTCTTTGCCACACGATACTGCCAGATATAGAATGCTTCTTTGGAGGCTACAATGACATGTGTCTTTGTCATGGTTACAAACAAGGGATCTGTAACAAAAGTGATCTAAAATTAATACCAAAAAAAGTCAGATAATAAACATGGCACTATCTACATACTAAAACTCTCGCTTGTTCGTTTGTTCCTGAACCACAGCCAAAACGGTACATGATCACACGACAATTTTAGGTCCACCTTACTCACTGTCGCCCCGTGGTCCTATGGAAGAAGTTTCATTGAAATCGGTGTTGTATTTTTAAAGTTATTCACATTTTAAAGTTAAAGAATCACGCATGCGCAGTTGGGGCTCCGTTGACTCCATTGGCTGCCGCATCTGCGGGTGTGCAGAACAAAGCGTCCGCGCCTGCGCAGTTGAGGCCCGTTGAGCAGGGTAAGCCGCCTGTCTCTTGGGGGCGGGAGAGCCAGGCATGGTGCCAGGGGAAGCAGCCGGAGCCTGGGCCTGGGTCTGGACGTGACCGGGTAACTGCGAGCCTGAGGTGGGCCAAGGGGAAAGGCGGCAGCAGTGGCGGTGAGGCCAGGCATTGTTGGAGGTGGAGGCCAAGGCCTGGGACTGGCGCTGCCTCGGCACCCCTGTCCCCCCCTCCTCTCCCCGGCCGGCTCAGCGCCTTACCCGCGTCGCCCAGAGTCTAGCGGTTCAGCAACAGTGGGAGAGCCACCGCCATCTACCACTGAACATCCCCACACCGGGACAGAACAGGACTCTCCCCCCACCCCCGCTCCACCAAAGGCGGCCGCCCGGGCCGGGAGGAGGGTTGCAACGGCAACTGTAGGTTGCTCCTGGGAGGGAGGGGGGAGGGAGGGGAGGGGGGAGGGAGTGGGGGAGGAGGGAGTGCTGCACCAATGCAGGAGAGGCAACCCGAAGGGGGAGGGGGGGAGAGAGAGAGGGGGAGGGGGGATGGGGGTGAGGGGGGATGGGGGTGAGGGGGCGAGGGAGGGAGAGAGAGGGGGGGAGGGAGAGGAGGGGGGGAAGAGGGTACTGCACCAATGCAGGAGTGGTTTGGGCCCAATGGGTCCACTTGGTCTAGTATCATTTAAAGATAGATATAGCAAAGGTAGTGCATATTTAGCTCACTTTCCATAATACATGTTCAATCCTAAATAAAGAAAAAATAAATAAAATTAACCAAATTCCCCATGCCCTACCAACTCCCAACCTCCTCTTGGAGAACCTATTTGGAAGAAATTTTCAAACTCCTACAAATATATCATCAGAAAAGGGTATTATCAATGTGCTAAAAACCTGATAAATACAGCAAAAATTCAGCGAGCAAGATAAAATTATGAGGAATTATAGCACTCAAATGCTTCTGGATTAAGCATTTTTATAAATGTTCTTTAGGAAGTTCAGGGTTTGGGAAACTATAATGCTTGAAAAATTTGGAATATGTTCTGTATTTGGGTGGCTTTCACATTGTTCTTATTTTCGGTGGTATCATTACAATTTTAATACAATTACGGGATGTATTAATTATTTCAAAATATAGTTCTTTAATTTGCATTAAATTGTGATTTGCCTGAATAATAACTTCAATAAAAATCACATTTTTAAAAAAAATTAGCTACAGAAGTATTTAAAATTTAAGTTATTTTTGAATGCATGATTTGCCACGATGAAAAAAAATAGTATAACTCACTTTGTAATCCCTTTCAAAATTTATTGTTGAAATTTGACTGTGATTTTAAAATATATCACAGAATTTTATAAAATTCCAGGAAAGTTTCAAAAAAGTGTCCTTCAATGCTGGACCCCAAATATGCCTAGATATGGAATTGGCCAGGCTTCAAATGACTGTGGCTGAGAATTCCAGCATTATGTCAGCTAAACACATCCATTTTTTTAAACATCCGAGAACTCTTGTGTACGGATAGATTAGCGCACTGAAAAAGAATTTTACAGGCTGTCACCGAGACAGAAAAAGAGAATACTTGGCTCATCTAAAACATACTGCTGAAAGGTCTCACTGTAAAATATAGACTAGTGAAATAACAGAAGTCATTCATTGCTCAAGACTAAATGTAGGCTCAACCTAACATATTTACCTTTTAACGAAGTTAAATGTATCTGGTAATAAAATGGCTGCAGTTAAATAGTTCTCTCATAATGTTGAGCATCACTAAAAGTCGTCTTTCAAGGCAGAGAGAAATTAGCTGACTGAAAATTAATCTACATTAATCTATAAATACCATATTATGGGGCTGGTTCCTCTAGATGGAAGTGGACAATTCAATTTATCAGTTAAATTTTCAAACATACATGACTTCAGAATCATTTTCAGGATTGAGAATGATTTGCTTCTAATCTGCTTGAATTCTTATTCAATGGAAAGCTTACATTGAAAATTAACGTCAATTTAATATTTGTCCCACTGTTTTTTTTTAAATTTAATAATTCAAATTGATTTCAGAGAAATTTGACAAATATTAATGGTCCATATGATTCTGACTGTAGCACATTCAGAACAAAGAACAATGGCATTTGCATGCACACATTCTACCTTTCCAATGATAGATTTCATGACCTTACAAAAAATAGAGTAGCATAGCAAAGCAATGGTAGAATCGCTGCCTTAAACCACACGGTCACAAGGAGAATATACAAACTTCGTACGGACCCAGGTCCGATCATGACTATGGGTGTTATCCATGCGGAGTTTGTATGTCCTCCCCATGACTGAGTGGGTTTCCTCCGGGTGCTCCGATTTCCTCACACATCCCAGAAGTGTGGGTTTGTAGGTTAATCGGCTTCTGTAAACTGCCCCTAGTGGGTAGCATGCTAAGCTGGGATAACATAGAATTAGTGTACAGATAGATGATCGTTGGTCTCAGTGGGCCGAAGGGCTTGTTTCCACGCTGTATCTCCAAACTAAAATCAAAGGAGCAGAATGTTGTTCAAAACACACAATTAACAGCACTCTTAATTAATGCTGGGCAACAGAGTCTAATGTTCTACTTCTTATCAACACAGAACAGCCTGAATATAGTAACACCAAGAATATGTGAAACCTTCCATGAAAACTCTTTACGTGGAAAATACAGAAACACTCCAGATCCCTGCACTAGCTACAAATCTATCCAGGTTCCTGACCCCTGGCATTCCAGACCCCAATCCTGGCTCCAGCTGCAAACCCAGTTTATGTTCTAAACCCCTATCTCTGGCTGCATGAGCTTCTTGCTAACAATGAGTGAACCAGACCATTAGGATTTCTGAAAAATCAGATGCAAGTTTTGTCAGAGTTTTAACAAGTCTTAATAGGTCACAAATAAAGAAACTAAGATCAAACAAGCCCAATGGAATCAATACCTTTCATAACTTCAAATCAAATGCGATTTGTGTACTCACCAAGATCAATATATTTTGAATCCAAGGGAGTTCCAATGGAATTACACAGTACAAGCACATACTAAAACAAGGGAATAGAAGATATAAAAATAAATACTTTCAAAATATTCAAGTTGTGTAATTAGAAAGTTAATTAATAGCAATTATGCAAAATAGACTGAAAATCAGAATAAACCCACATATATTACTGTTTTGAAAACTCGGTTTTGGAAATGATTACCATAGCACCTACAGGATCCACCTCATTCTCATCCTTCCAAGAGCAGCACAGAAACAGAAAACAAAAATATCTTATCAACAGCAAGTAATAAATTATGGAACAGATAGTTATAGTTGCTGTTGAAATGCAAAACATAACCAAGTATTATGACAAGTATGAAATAATCAATATGTTCTGATAATGCGCTGTTCAATAATTCAGAAATTCTCATGGTTTTGCATCTAGCTCAGTAGGTTACCCATGTTCTCTGTAGGCAGGGTGGCAGGGTGAGCTGTGAGGAGGACTCTATGAGGCTGCAGGGTGACTTGGATAGGTTGGGTGAGTGGGCAGATGCAGCATAATGTGAATAAATGTGAGGTTATCCACTTTGGTGGCAAGAACAAGAAGGCAGATTATTATCAGAATGGTAGACACAAAATGCTAGAGTAACTCAACGGGTCAGGCAGCCTCTCTGGAGAGAAGGAATGGGTGACGTTTTGGGTCGGGACCCTTCTTCAGACTTCTCTCCAGAGATGCAGCCTGATCCGCTAAGTTACTCCAGCATTCTGTGACAACCTTCAATTTCAAACCAGCATCTGCAGTTCTTTCCGACACATTATCTGAATGGTGTCAGATTAGGAAAAGGGGAGGTGCAACGAGACTTGGGTGTCCTTGTACATCTGTCACTGAAAGTAAGCATGCAGGTACAGCAGGCAGTGAAGAAAGAAAATGGCATGTTGGCTGGCCTTCATTGAGAGGATTTGAGTATAGGAGCAAGGAGGTCCTACTGCAGTTGTACAGTGCCCTGGTGAGACCACACCTGGAGTATTGTGTTCAGTTTTGGTCTCCTAATTTGAGGAAGGACATTCTTGCTATTGAGAGAGTGCAGCATAGGTTCAACAGGTCAATTCCCAGGATGGCGGGACTGACGGGAAAGAATGGATCGACTGGGTTTATATTCACTGGAATTTCGAAGGATGAGAGGGGGTCGTATAGAAACATATAAAATTCTTAAAGGTTTGTACAGACTAGATGCAGGAAAAATGTTCCCAATGTTGGGGGAGTCCATAACCAGGGGTCATAGTTTGAGAATAAGGGGTAGGCCATTTAGGACTGAGATGAAGAAAAACTTTTTAACCCAGAGAGTTGTGAATCTGTGGAATTCTCTGCCACAGAAGGCAATGGAGGCCACTTCACTGGATGTTTTCAAGAGAGCGTTGGATATAACTTTTAGGTCTAACAGAATCAAAGGATATGGGGAGAAAGCAGGAAAGGGGTACTGATGATCCCAAGGCACAAGCAGTGTACATTATGTATATTTATTTTAATATCTACATTTATATCATCCTTTAGGATATTTGAAGCTTGTTTAGAGAATTAAATATTATCCTATATCTTGCCATTCTCAACTGCTATTATGGCGACAGATAACTTTTACTGCAGGAGTACTCTACATAACTCTTTAAACCTATAGCACCTTTTCCATTATTTTCTGTACCTCAACTTAATTTGCTCTCTATTGTGCCACACCTTGCAATTTCCAGACCACATTTTGAATGCACTTTGTTAGTGTTACTTTATGAAGAAATGCCATCTAAACAGTTGATTAACTATATCAGTTACAGTACTAATGATTTCCTTTTGAGGGTGTTAAATTTATATATAATGCTAAAAAAGATAATTTCTTACCTGAAGAGAACTCTCATCAGCCTTAGTTGCTAAAATACAGAAGTCACCACATGTGGTTATTGAAATCAGACTCTTTACATACTTTATATATTTTTCATTGTTCTTGGTGTCCCAAAAGACTACACAGTATTCCAAGCGATCGGGTCTGGTGTATGCATATACTACTGTATTGCAACAATAACCCCACTGCCAAAAGATAAAAAGAATCAACACAATTTCTGAAAACAAACAAGCTAATTATTTAATAAAACTGTGCCGTTTTATCTTCATGAATTATTTTTAAAAGTGCATCAAAAGATTGCACAGGTAATTCTGTTAATCAACTTTTCATCTCTTCAGTTTCTTTATTTTGCATTGTTTGCATTTCTAAATTTACAACATTGTGCTTCACATGACTAGTGTAAAAGCATTTATTACAAGTTTAAATATTCTCAAAGAGCCTCTTAAGTAAATGTTATTAAAATTCTTATTGATAAATAAACATCAATCAAATAATTTTCATGCACTAATTTTGACTTTCCTATTTCCTTATAATTTCCTTTACTTCAGTGATATGGTAGATCAAGATAGTCTCAACAATGGTAGATCAAGATAGTCTCAACAATGCTTTATGTATTAGCAAATCTTATCTCTCCTTTTATATAGTAAATTGTGATAATAATAATGAGATTTGAAAAACATTAAAAAAATTAAAAACAAGCACTGTGAATTAAATAAATCTGAAATAAACCAGGAAATGTCAAAAAGCCTGTCTCAATCAGGACTGTTCATTCAAATTGAACAAGGCAGAAAGGGGGCTTCTAAATATTTTGTTTTGGTCAGTCTTACAGAAGGAACCCATTTTAGCAATCGGTTATGCCAAAAGATCTTCTGAGAATATTAACATATTAACTGAGTAATATGTGCATTTTCTTCATTTCCTGTTTGTATTAACATTTTGGCCTAGAAATTTCCCATTCATCAGTTTCTTTAACAAACGCACAAATATTGTTCTCTAATGTTGAACATGGTGGTTGAGTTAAATCCACCAACCCAGAAATTCAGTGAGTACTTCAGAACATGACCTGTACTTGCAAAGATCAGTGATTTTGCTTCTCAGCTTATACGTAACAATGTTACTCCCTATGGAATGCTTTTTTTTAAGGAGTATTTCCAGGGGAAATTATTCTGAACAATTCTGGATTGGACCTGTCACTGGGTCATCTCAGTTCAACCAGGTTTTGACAAAGCTTGTTACTCCATCTAAGTGGAATTTAAATGGGTACAGCTTGAGTCTATTCTAGCCCAATGCTAGAAAGCCAGCATTTGTTTGTGTTCTTTATTTTGTTTAATTGAATATCTTTGGGTACGTCGACATCCCCTAACTATTATCACGACAATGCTAAACCTCCACTGCATTACACCTGCATCACACCACAGTCAGCAGCCAATCACTCTGCCCCCCTCTCACTCCAAAACTAGATCACAAACTTCTTCCAAAACCCTCCTTCCATCACAACCCCTAGACCCAAATCATCCCAAATGACAACTAAGAATTGATCTCCTAATCCCAGATATCAATCACCCACCTGCTCAATCCAATTTGATTTGACCCAAATGACCCCAACTTCACAAATATGTTTAGGAAATGCTAAGAGTATTATTATCAATATAATTATTGTGCCTTGTATTTCCAAGGCCACATTATTGAAAGCAAGTTACTTGAAATAACAAGATCTTGTTTGTTGGCATAAAGTCACTTTAAACCATCTTTTCCAAATGCATATTTGGTTCACTCATTATTTTTCAATTTAATACAGATGAGAATCTTCACTTAATCAGTTCAATGAGAGACTGGTTGACCAAATGTATTCCACCATCTCAAATTTTACAAACAGGTTTCACAAATAATAAGTTACCTACTCTTTTGTTATGCAAACTTTGCAGAAGTTCATTACATCACACATTACCACAATGACTAATACCTCAAAAAACTGTTAGTCTCAGCAAAGCAATTGCTTCCTTTTTAATTCTTAACTCCATCAAATGTAAGCATTCTATTTGAAAAATCAATAAACACCTTGTCTACCTCAAAATATATTAAAAACATTTTTGAGGGTCAAGAGGTTTTACCTTGTAATCGGGTCTAATGTTGGCAAAATAGATAAAAGAATCCACAGCAAGTGCGATTCTCAGCCCTCCTCCCTCCCATGATGCTGCGTACATCTGTTTGCCAGGAACTTTTAATGTACGCAAATGCTTAAAGAAATGGGAAAGAGGAAAATAAGTTAAGAATTATACCATTTCCTCAAATTTCAGGGAGGCATTTTTCTTCTGAAAATTATGTTCATCTGAGTTAGTGTGTATACACAATGTGAGAAGTGAGAAGCTATTTCAAGTTCTAAAGAAGCATTTCACCTGAGAAACTACTGTATTTCCTATCTGAAGCCCCACCACACTTCTAATCCTTCACATTTAAACTACATCATTAAAAACCCTGATCTAGGTTTCACTTCCTTTATACACCACAAAGCAGGAGTACCTTTCCGTTATGGCCACATTCAAGTTGGGACAGTGGTATTAAATGACATTGCTACCAACACCTTAGTGTGCATGTCAAGATAGTGCACAGAGTTCATTGAGTATATACAATGACATGAAACAAGTAGCTTTGTCTGAAGACAGACAGAAAATGCTGGAGTAACTCAGCGGGTCAGGCAGCATCTCTGGAAAAAATGAATAGGTGACGTTTCGGATTACCTATCCATATCACCTGATCGGCTGAGTTACTCCTGCATTTTGCGTCTATCTTTTATATAAACCAGCATCTGCAATTCCTTGTTATTGGGTTTGTCGGATCTAGGCAAACATCTATAGTGTATTCAAAGTCTACAGATAATACAGGGTTTCATCAATGAAGCAGGTCTTAACCAGCTTTATTTAAAGGTCAACAACCAATCTATTGGACAAAGAATTTTGTCACCCTCCAGCTCACAGCCTTCTTTAAATTTCCATTATTACTGATTGTCAGCATACTCCATCCCTCTCAATTATTGTCTGATCTCATCCACTATCTGCTGTATCTCTCCTTCTTATTTCCATCCCCATTCTCTAACACCCATGATCTATCTGAACACTTCATTCAATTCCTTCCCCTTCCAATGATCCTATTTTCAACCAGCCCATCATCCCACATAGTCTTCACTTTCACTAGGACTCCTGCAAAAACAAAACAAAACAGGATTAAGGATAAGGGATTATGTTGCCATGGTTGTTGTGTAAAATAGAATATCCCTCCAGCACGCCACACGAGGAATTGCAGTAGATCAAATCTAACTCAAAGAACTTTGTCTGATTGTGAAAGCATTTCACACCCAATCACTTGAGATTATGGTCTTTTTAAGTAAATATGGAAGAGAATTTTTATATTAATGAATTAATTGTCATTTGACAAATTATTTATTTAGTTTACAGTAATTTCATTAATCCAGCACTGTTGGAATGCTCCGGTGCCAGACTATGAGACTTTCTGGACTATTAGATGTTACTCATGTTAATACCTACCAATAGACATATTTATTTCATTTTATTTTTATAAGTTGCACAACAGTAAAATATACTTTTCAGTTTTAAAATGAATGAAGAAACTGAGCTTGGTGATTTTAAAAGGAGTAAAAAATTGAAGCTAGAGAGTTTCAACTTGTGTCTTTCAGCGGGTTTCTGACCTCCTGCGACCTGTAGCCTATTACCCAGCATGTTACTCTGGACTCTTGGTTTCATACCACACAACCGACTTGCACTCCAGAGCCTTCCCTGCATGCTGAAAGCCAAACACTGGAATAAGGAGTGACCCAGTGAAACTCACTGGACTTTCTAAACAATCAGAAAATAGATTAATGGAATTTTTATGGTAGTTCCGAATAGACATTGTCTTTTTCTAAATGACAAGTTCTTTATTAAATAGGTAACTATAAGTTTCACCAATCAAAATAATGATAAAGGGAAAAGTTCTCACCTCACCAAAAGGAGTATAGAACTGCACAACATTGATCTGCTTGTCTTGACCGGGAGACATTTGGGAACCAGCCACAGCCAACACACTCCCACAATAGTTCCACTGAATGCCAACCACATTTATACCAGTATCAAGCAGGACTGGATCTGTTAGCAAAAATTCACAAAATTACATTATCCACACTATGCACAGGGTAGAGAATCCACCCAAGCTGCAATCAGGAAATTGCAAGCAAAGTTACACTCTTTGAAATACAGTTCGTTTCCAATGAGATACATTAGAAAACTACATATGCAAAATCTAATGCTGAAACAAGACAATTATACATTGCAGTTCCGTGATTTTTTTTCCATTATGTTAACAATGTATTCACTCCTCTATTAAAGCATTTTTTAGCAAATAAAATAAGCATTCTTCTGAGAAATCAATGAAAATGACCAGGTTGAGGAGGTTTGAAAAAAGACTGAACCATTCAGTCATTTGTAGGTGTACATCAGTTAGTGTCTTGGTAACTGAGAAACTACGAAACATACTGTTTGTGTCTGAATGCCTAGAGCTGTTGCTCATGAAGCATTCATGAGCGACTTCAGCAACTGAGAAGTATCAATCTTTAGGCTATCCAACACTTCAGTACCATTAAAACCCAACACTGAAAATAAACAAGTTTTAGTAATCTAATAATTTATTTTTCAATAAATTGCTGCTACTCTCTAGCAAAGAGATGATCAAAGGGGAATGATTTGGAAGAGGAGATTGTGGTATGGGGAGAGTTGATGATGGCATGTGCATAGGAAAAGATTGTTGTAGCAACCTTAATGGAAAATGGAGAGGCGTTCTGCTTTTAATAGCAACTAATGCTCCGAGACTGGTGATTGACTCTTCACCATTCTTCACCAAAGGTTCCTTCAGGAATTGAACTCCCGGCTGACATAAATAGAGAGGCGGACAGAGAGGAAAATGACGCTTGGTGGCCTGACAGTGGCATGGGCAACCATGTTCATTCTCGTAGAGTACTTTAGGACACAATAGATCTCCAACTCCAAAAATGTTGTGGCTCTGGGAAACATGGGATGTGGAATGTATTCACCTCTTCATCCAGCAGGTAGACAGAGGGGTCTAGGCCAACAGAGTTTGTATCCATCCCAACTTATGCGTAGATTGTACTTACTCTCATCGTGCTCATGGCGCATTATCTGACAACGACCATTGTCTAAACAGATCGCCAAGCAGGGACAATCTGGTTCAACGTAGCCTTCAGTTCCAGAATACCAATGGATACCAACAATGCTGACGGCACCAGTGACATTAATAAGGCATTGGAGTAAAAGCTTCACCTAAAAGTTTAAAGATATATTGAATACATTGGTATCAGATTACAGATGTACAAGGAAAGCATAATAAGCACAATATGAAAATCCTCTCAAATTTTACCATTAATTTTACCAAATTAAATTGATATATTTTGCTATTGTACTCGTCTTTCTGAATAATATAATATCAGCAGTAGATGAATTACAAATTTTTAAATGGAATATTCCCTGAAAGGATAAAATAGAAATCATGTTTCACCCATTTACACAGAATAAAGCCCTCTTAGCAGTATATTCTGCCAATCTGAATGATCCTAAATTATTACAGATGATTAAAAATATATGTAGCACATTTAGACAACCTATGAAAATTGAAACACACCAAGTAGGTCTATAAAGATATCAACATTTAATCATTTGAGGGAACATAAAAAGTAGTCAACGTACAATAAAATTGCCTTGGCTGTCATAGATGTGTATTTCTCCATTAGCCATGCCAAATATAAGAACCTTGCTGTCTGGTGACCAGGCAACTTGACTGAGTTGGAGACCCTTCAATTCCTTACCCCAGATTCGGTTACCTAAGAAAGTACAGAAATATTTTACCCATCGTTAAGAAAAGGTTAAGCAACGAGATGCTCTTGAGATAATTAAAAACAAACTTTAATATCAAAGATAAATAAAAATATATATATCCTTGCAGTTAGTGCTATATATATCTGTGGGTTGGCTGCCCTTTTGGATCCAATATGACGATGATTGATATTCTTTCACATGTCTAGTGCCTGTGAGCAAAGCCAAAGTTCTTGCCATCGTTGCAAAAAATGCCAACATTTTCATACATCACAGTGTGTTTGAGAATAATTATGTACTTATTTTCTTATTTAATGTTGCTTTATTATACAAGTAATATGTATTAAATGACAAATTAATTAACCAATATCTATTGCACCTTTATTCTAAAATGAAGGGTTTAAATGAAAATACATTATCCATGAGAAATCATCAGGTAAATGAATATTAAAATATTTTACATTTTCTTTGTATAAAAAATACATTACCATCCACAGAACCCACAATGACAGCACCATCTTCATACACAATGCAGATTTTCTGTCCATCAACATTCCAACTCATACCACGAACAACAGATTTATTCCTGTTGTTGATCATTTCCTCATACCAGGAACCTGAAATCAATTCACAAGGTCTACTTTCAAAATTTCGATAACAGTAAAGAAAAACTAGGTAACTGCTGCAATGGCCATCATCCAATATATAATATCAATCATATAATATTGCTCCTTGTTAGACGTTCTCTTCCAAATCTTAAATATGCATTTTCATTCATTTATTTGCCAGAATACTGGCGTTATGAGTGGAATCAGAGGATACCAAAATATCAACCATATACCAATAGATCAACCATTCGGCACATCTGACTGAATGTGACTGTAAATGTTTCAGCCTCTATTTCAGCATGCACATCCTGCACCCCACCATCACCTGATAATCTTGCAGCCTTGTTCTCGTATTAAATATTCAATGATCCACCTCAAATTAAGGCTAGATGTTACGGGACTGCAGACCTGACTTGATTAATTGATGTGGGATAATTTGAACTTGTCTATTGAGTGTTATTTTTATTGTTTATCACACATGTAGCCCAGTACTGCAACATCACTATGTTGACAACTCAATTACTTTTTAGGGATTCCTGCTATGGTTCCTGACTAGGCCCTTCTGTGCTTATTAATCAAACCAAAGTTGACATCTGACTTGATTATATCACTTTATGAAAATTAGTTTAGAATGCTTATAAATGGTCTCCAAATTTGAGGAAGGATATTCTTGCTATTGAGGGCATGCAGCGTAGGTTTACTAGGTTAATTCCTGGAATGGCGGGACTATCATATGTTGAAAGACTGGAGGGACTAGGCTTGTATACACTGGAATTTAGAAGGATGAGAGGAGATCTTATCGAAACGTATAAGATTTTTAGGGGGTTGGACACGTTAGAGGCAGGAAACATGTTCCCAATGTTGGGGGAGTCCAGAACAAGGGGCCACAGTTTAAGAATAAGGGGTAGGCCATTTAGAACTGAGATGAGGAAAAACTTTTTCAGTCAGAGAGTTGTGAATCTGTGGAATTCTCTGCCTCAGAAGGCAATGGAGGCCAATTCTCTGAATGCATTCAAGAGAGAGCTGGATAGAGCTCTTAAGGATAGCGGACTCAGGGAGTATGGGGAGAAGGCAGGAACGGGGTACTGATTGAGAATGATCAGCCATGATCACATTGAATGGCGGTGCTGGCTCGAAGGGCCGAATGGTCTCCTCCTGCACCTTTGTCTATTGTCTATTGTACCAGTAATCACTCTATAGTCAATCTTGGAAACCAAAAGGTTAACTGACCTTTATACAGCATCCACACAATAATAAGACCATTCTGGTCGCTTGTTGTCAGTTTCTGGTACTGCTCATTCCAGGTCACCACCTGTACAGCACCTAATAATACAGTTTAATTATTATAACAGTCCAAACAAAGATCATTTTCAAACAAAATCTTCATTACTCAGGATTTTTAAAAAATGATAATTTATATTAAATTAAACCTTATTAAAATCTTTTAGTAACTAGATACAGTGAATAGAAACAAAAGAACAGTGAAGGCAGTATTTGGCAGACTTGCCTTCATCAATCAGACTCTTGACTACAGGGGTTGGGACATCATGTTGCAACTATACAAGTCAATAGCAAAGCCAAACTTGGAGTATTATACTCCAGGGGAGGGGCAGGAGGGAGGGGGGATGGGGAGGGTGGAAAGAGGGGAGAGGGGGGAGAAGTGGGAGGAGAAGAGGGGGGGAGAAGAGGGGGGGAGAAGAGGGGGGGGAGAAGAGGGGGGGGAGAAGAGGGGGGGGAGAAGAGGGGGGGGAGAAGAGGGGGGGGAGAAGAGGGGGGGGAAGAGGGGGGGGAGAAGAGGGGGAGGGAGAAGAGGGGGAGGGAGAAGAGGGAGGGGGAGAAGAGGGGGGGGAGAAGAGGGGGGGGAGAAGAGGGGGGGAGAAGAGGGGGGGAGAAGAGGGGGGGGAGAAGAGGGGGGGGAGAAGAGGGGGGGGAGAAGAGGGGGGGGAGAAGAGGGGGGGAGAAGAGGGGGGGGGAGAAGAGGGGGGGAGAAGAGGGGGGGAGAAGAGGGGGGGGAGAAGAGGGGGGGAAGAGGGGGGGAAGAGGGGGGGGAAGAGGGGGGGAAGAGGGGGGGAGAAGAGGGGGGAGAAGAGGGGGGGAGAAGAGGGGGGGAGAAGAGGGGGGGAGAAGAGGGGGGGAGAAGAGGGGGGGAGAAGAGGGGGGGAGAAGAGGGGGGGGAGAAGAGGGGGGGGAGAAGAGGGGGGGAGAAGAGGGGGGGGAGAAGAGGGGGGGGAGAAGAGGGGGGGAGAAGAGGGGGGGGAGAAGAGGGGGGGAGAAGAGGGGGGGAGAAGAGGGGGGGAGAAGAGGGGGGGAGAAGAGGGGGGAGAAGAGGGGGGGAGAAGAGGGGGGGGAGAGAAGAGGGGGGGAGGAGAAGAGGGGGGAGAAGAGGGGGGGGAGAAGAGGGGGGGAGAAGAGGGGGGGGAGAAGAGGGGGGGGAGAAGAGGGGGGGGAGAAGAGGGGGGGGAGAAGAGGGGGGAGAAGAGGGGGGAGAAGAGGGGGGGGAGAAGAGGGGGGGAGAAGAGGGGGGAGAAGAGGGGGGGAGAAGAGGGGGGGAGAAGAGGGGGGGAGAAGAGGGGGGGGGAAGAGGGGGGGGAGAAGAGGGGGGGAGAAATGGGGGGGAGAAGAGGGGGGGGAGAAGAGGGGGGGGAGAAGAGGGGGGGGAGAAGAGGGGGGGGAGAAGAGGGGGGGAGAAGAGGGGGGGAGAAGAGGGGGGGAGAAGAGGGGGGGAGAAGAGGGGGGGAGAAGAGGGAGGGAGAAGAGGGGGGGGAGAAGAGGGGGGGGAGAAGAGGGGGGGAGAAGAGGGGGGGGAAGAAGAAGGGGGGAGAAGAGGGGGGAAGAGGGGGGGGAGAAGAGGGGGGGAGAAGAGGGGGGGAGAAGAGGGGGGGGAGAAGAGGGGGGGGAGAAGAGGGGGGGGAGAAGAGGGGGGGAGAAGAGGGGGGGGAGAAGAGGGGGGGGAGAAGAGGGGGGGAAGAAGAGGGGGGGAGAAGAGGGGGGGAGAAGAGGGGGGGGAGAAGAGGGGGGGAGAGGGGGGCGGGGAGAGGGGGGCGGGGAGAAGGCGGCGGGGAGAGGGAGGCGGGGAGAGGGGGGCGGGGAGAGGGGGGCGGGGAGAGGGGGGCGGGGAGAGGGGGGCGGGGAGAGGGGGGCGGGGAGAGGGGGGCGGGGAGAGGGGGGCGGGGAGAGGGGGGCGGGGAGAGGGGGTAGGGAGAGGGGGCAGGGAGAGGGGGCAGGGAGGGGAGGAGGAGGAGGGAGGAGAGGGTGCTGCATCAATGCAGGAGAGGTTTGGGCCCAACGGATCCACTCGGTCTAGTATGGAATAAAAATAAAACTTACCACTGTGTCCTTCTAATGCCTGATTCATAGAAAGGTTGCTAGGTGCTGCCAATCCTTTAAGTCTTGTATCATCTACAGAAACCCATAATGGCTAAATTAGAAACTAAATACCATTTCATACTACTATTTTAGATGGCTGTAAATGGAGTTATAAAACATAATAATAGGAGTAGACTATGAGAATCAAGAGCAGACTAGAAGCATTCAAATCGATCAAGTGCCAAGTGTATTCTCTCTCCTATTATTTCTCTCCAAAACACAATTGTCTGTGATTTCCTCTCTGGAAACAAACTGAAAATTAGACCTAAAAATTATTCTGTTCTCAGGTCCACTCTCCCACGTTACACAGATTTTCTGTGTATAATATTAACACATACCCTAATCAACGATGATCCAAAGCAGCCACTAAATTCTTACTGTATATTTAACACATGCAAAGTCATAATGCAACCAGCTGGGAGTGTATATTCTAGTCGATGTTCATTGCACCCAAACACATACAAAACGGCCCCAAGTATCCAAAAGCAAATAGCTGCAGGAAATCTAAAATAAAACTGCAAGTACCAGAAATAGTCAGCAACTCAGGCAGCACCCATGAAGAAACAATACTACTATTTCAACCTGGTGATCTTTCATTCAAACTGTCAAGAATTAAAATGAATAAGTTGAGATGAAAGGTAATTGCGCTGAAAGCTTCCTTAATTTCTCTTTTCATAAGCTGCTGAGTATTTCCAACATTTCGATATTTATTTCGAGAGCCCAATTTCTTGCCTCACAATCCAAGCCTTGACTTTTAAGTGAAACAACTCTTATCACAGCATGCTCAAAAGGTAGATCATTTGAACACCAAATGTTGTTCTCTAGATACATTTTCCATACGCATTTAAGAGATCATAAAATGTTTGGGGATAAAAAGATTCTTTCAAAATGTTATTGCATGATACTTGGCTTTCAAAATTTCCCTACCTGTCTGTGTTTCAAGCTTCAGCACTTTTAAGAGACCATCTTCCCCACCACAGGCAATAAATCCTTGGTCTTTATTCCAGGAAACACATCTCAATTGAATGTTACTTGGAATGGCAATCTGAATGAAATACAAAAAGCGGAACATTGTACAATAAATTAGATTGTCATGGATTAAATAAAGTAATCAAATTACTGCAGGTGCCGCCATCATATTCTGTTGAGCACCAGGGCCCTCTCACTCACTATCTTTAAACTTTGGTTCTTTGTTGCCCCAACTCTGAAGTTCAAACACACATGTTCGTGTCTACTTCGCATCAACCTTCGTCTTCAACATTACCCAGCCTTTTATCCATTCCTACAATGTTTACTTCTCCTACTCACCTGTTGGTAAAAGAACTTTCTGACAAATATTGTCACATGGTTTTAACCTCTTCTCCTCAAATTTTGTCAATTTAGGGTGGCATGGTGGCACAGCAGTAGAGTTGCTGCCTTATAGTGCTAGGGATCTAGGTTCGATCCTGACTACGGGTGTTGTGTGTACGGTGTTTGTATGTTCTCCCTGTGACCGCATGGGTTTCCCCTGGATCTCCGGTTTCCACCCACATTCAGGGGGTATGGGGAGAAGGCAGGAACGGGGTACCGATTGAGAATGATCAGCCATGATCACATTGAATGGCGGTGCTGGCTCGAAGGGCCGAATGGCCTCCTCCTGCACCTATTGTCTAAAACTGTAGAGGTTTGTAGGTTAACTGGCTTGGTATAATTGTATAAATTGTCCTTAGTGTTGTGGCGGCTCCCAAGGGTCGGGCCATACTACTACCGACCCCTCGGCACGGGAATGGACCAGTCCCGGGAGGCGGTCCTGGACTCAGGTATATAAGGACAAGGTTTGGGCGCCAAGCCATTCCGGCAGACTAGACCCGTCTGATACCCACGATACAATAAAATATACCTTCCCGAAATACCTGGCTCCTTGCCTTTATCGACGCGCTACATTGGTGACCTCGACGGTCCATTCATTAGGATGGACAGAAAAGCAGAATCCGACCGCCCGTCCGGCTCGCAGGCCGACCAGGCCCCAGCTGTCGACGCAGTAGCCATCAAGCTCCCGGCCTTCTGGACCACCCGGGCTCGCGTTTGGTTTTACCAAGCGGAGGCCCAGTTCCAGCTGCAGGGCATCACAGTGGATAACACCCGGTTTTTCCACCTGGTGGGAGCCCTTGACCAGGACACGGCCGAAGAGGTAACGGAGTTCCTCCAGGACCCCCCGGCCAACGGTAAATACGAAGCCCTTAAGGAGCTGCTGCTCCAAACCTACGGGCTAACCCGAATGGAGCGGGCCGAAAGGCTCCTCCACATGCCGGGCCTCGGTGACCGGCGCCCATCTAGCCTCCTGAAGGAGATGGTCGCGTTACTCGACGGGCACAGACCGTGCCTAATGTTCGAGTACACGTACCTGCACCTGCTGCCGGCCGACATTCGCCTGCAGCTCACCGACGCCTCCTTTGCAGACACCCGGGCCCTCGGCAGGCGCGCGGACGCGCTGTGGGCGGCGCGCCGTGATGACGTCAGTGCGCTAAACGTCACTCGACAAGCGCCCGATTTTCTCCGGTCGGGCGGGGGAGCTGTGGAAGGAGTGACAGCTACTTCCCGGGGGCCTGCGAGATCGCCCCCGGTGGCCATTGCGGGTCGTGCACCTGCAGTCCCACACCAGCAGGCTCCAGCCAGCACCAGCAAGAGGTACTGGTGTTATTACCACCAGCGCTGGGGTGCGGCAGCCCGACAATGCCGCCAGCCGTGCACGTTTCCGGGAAACGCCGGGGCCGGCTGCCAATAGTCCCTGCGGTGGCCGGCCAGATTCACCGCCTCTTCGCCTGGGATCGGCGGTCCGGGAGCCGCTTCCTCGTGGATACCGGGGCGGAGCTGAGCGTCCTGCCCCCTTCGCCGCTGGACATTCGTTCTGGGAAGCGGGGGCCCATCCTCACCGCGGCAAATGGGAGCATTATTCAGACATATGGCGTCCGCACGGTCCACATCGTTTTCGGCGCCAGTCATTTTACGTGGCTGTTTACGATCGCCGACGTCTCCCAGCCGTTGCTCGGGGCCGACTTTCTGCGGGCTCATTCTCTCCTCGTGGACGTCAGGCAGCAGCGCTTGGTCCACTCCGCCACGATGGAGCCCATCGCGTTGCGGCTGAATGACCCCATTATACGCCCGCTGTCGTCCGTGGACTCCCATTTCGCTCGGGTGCTGGCGGACTTTCCTGATATTATGGCCCCGCAATTCCGGTCGTCGACCCCCAAGCATGGGGTGTACCATTATATCACAACTACCGGCCCACCCCTCCACGCACGAGCACGCCGACTCCCGCCTGAGATACTACGCCTGGCACGACAGGAGTTCCGCACGATGGAGTCCTTGGGGATCGTCCGCCCTTCCAACAGCCCATGGGCATCTCCACTCCACATGGTCCCCAAGGCAAACGGGGGCTGGAGGCCTTGCGGGGATTATCGGCGGCTGAACGTCGCTACCGCCGAGGACCGATACCTCGTGCCCCACATCCAGGACTTCAACGCCCATTTGGCTGGGGCCACGATATTTTCAAAGGTGGATCTGGTGCGAGGTTACAACCAGATCCCGGTCCACCCGGAGGATGTACCCAAGACGGCAATCATCACGCCGTTCGGACTCTACGAGTTCGTACGGATGCCGTTCGGCCTCAAGAACGCCGCGCAGTCATTTCAGCGGTTAATGAACGGCGTGTGTCGCGGGCTGGATTTCCTATTTGTCTACCTTGACGACATGTTGGTAGCCAGCCGCTCGCGGCAGGAGCACTGTGCCCACCTCCGGCAGCTTTTCCAGCGGCTCAGCGAACACGGGTTGGCCATAAACCTCGCCAAGTGCCGCTTTGGCGTGGCCACAATCGACTTTCTCGGCCACCGTGTGTCCTCGCAAGGAACGGTTCCCCTGCCGGACAAAGTAGACGCCATCCGCCGGTTTCCCCGTCCGTCCTCGGTGCGTGGCCTGCAGGAGTTCGTCGGCATGGTGGCATTTTATCACCGGTTCCTGCCATCCGCGGCCCACATCATGCGGCCGCTATACGAGCTGCTGGCGGGCAAGCGTAAGACCGTCGTGTGGACCGACGAGGCCGTAACAGCCTTTGACGGCGCGAAGGAGGCCCTGGCTCGGGCTGTGCTGCTGGTTCACCCACGGGAGGATGCCCCGACAGCCCTTACGGTGGACGCCTCAGAGTTGGCGGTTGGTGCCGTACTGGAGCAACTCACGGACGGGGGTTGGCGCCCCCTGGCCTTCTTCAGCCGGCACCTCGACAACGCCCAGAGGAAGTACAGCGCTTTCGACCGCCAGCTCCTCGCCCTGTACCTGGCCGTTCGTCACTTCCGCTATTTTCTGGAGGGCCGCCCGTTCACCGCTTACACGGACCACAAGCCGCTCACTTTCGCCCTGGCAAAGGTCTCCGACCCATGGTCCGCCCGACAGCAGCGCCAGTTGGCCTACATATCAGAATTCACCACCTCCATCCGCTTTATCGAGGGGAAGGAAAACCGGGTGGGCGACGCATTGTCTCGCCCCGCCATCAATGCCGTGTTAGAAGTGGCACCCGGCATTGATTATTCTGCCCTGGCGGAGGCCCAACTAACGGACGGGGAGATGCCCGCCTACCGGACTGCCATCTCTGGCCTCCGCCTTGAGGATGTTCCCCTCGGCCCCGGAGCGACGACGATACTTTGCGATGTGTCGGCAGGTCAGCCGCGCCCCATCGTCCCGGCCGCGTGGCGCAGGAGGGTGTTCGACGTGGTCCACGGGCTGGCTCACCCATCCATCCGGGCAACGATCTCATTGGTAGCTGCGCGGTTCATGTGGCATGGTCTGCGCAAGCAGGTTGGCCACTGGGCCCGCACCTGCATTCCGTGCCAGACGTCAAAAATTCAACGCCACGTCCGTGCGCCACTCCAAGGGATCGGTCTACCCTGCCGCCGTTTCGACCACCTGCACGTGGACATTGTGGGCCCGCTCCCGCCGTCCCGGGGCATCACCCACCTCTTCACGGTGGTGGACCGCTTCACGAGGTGGCCGGAGGCCATACCACTGGCTGATACGTCTACAGCCACATGCGCTCGTGCGTTGGCCGCGCACTGGATTGCTCGCTTTGGTGTGCCGGTGGTCATCTCATCGGACCGGGGGCCACAGTTCACCTCCGAGCTGTGGTCGGCCATGGCCCACCTGTTGGGCGTGCGGCTGCACCACACCACGGCCTATCACCCGCAGGCAAACGGCCTGGTGGAGAGGTTCCACCGGCAGTTGAAGGCAGCGCTGAAGGCGCGACTCGCCGGCCCCGACTGGATGGACGAGCTACCATGGGTTTTGCTGGGCATCCGGACCGCCCCCAAGGAAGACCTGGCTTCATCCTCAGCGGAGCTCGTCTACGGGTCTCCGCTCACGGTGCCCGGGGAGTTCGTGCCTTCGTTGCCGGGGACGAGAGGAACCGTCCTCATCCACCCTACAGCGCCTCCGAGAGCGAGTTGGCAAGCTCGCACCCGTGCCAACGTCCCGCCATGGGACATTCCGCCCTTACGTGCCATCGGCCCTCCGGGACTGCGCCTTTGTGTTCCTGCGCCGTGACGCCCACCAGGCGCCACTCCAGAGGCCGTATGAAGGCCCATACCGGGTGCTGGAGCACGGACAGACAACCTTTGTTTTGGACATGGGGGGCCGGCCGGAGGCCGTGTCAATTGACCGCCTGAAGCCGGCCCACTTAGACATCGATCAACCGGTGCGGGTGGCCCAGCCTCGGCCACGAGGTCGCCCACGTTTGCGGGTCCCACCGCCTGTCCCTCCAACTGTGCCTCCGCCGGCCCCTCTGTCGACCGATTACCGTACGCGGTCCGGTCGGGTTGTGCGACCACCAGTGCGTTTCGTGCCTCCGGTTCTGGGGGGGGGTACTGTGGCGGCTCCCAAGGGTCGGGCCATACTACTACCGACCCCTCGGCACGGGAATGGACCAGTCCCGGGAGGCGGTCCTGGACTCAGGTATATAAGGACAAGGTTTGGGCGCCAAGCCATTCCGGCAGACTAGACCCGTCTGATACCCACGATACAATAAAATATACCTTCCCGAAATACCTGGCTCCTTGCCTTTATCGACGCGCTACAGTGTGCAGGATAGTGTTCGTGTGAGAGGATCACTGGTCAGCGTGGACTAGGTTTCCGCACTGTATAAAAGACTTCTTAGAACTTATTTTCCCTAGTTTTCAGTCATTTCTTTTAAGTCTATCATTGTGTTTTAGCAATAAATTCAGAATCTGAATCAGAGTCTGAAGAACGGTCTTGACCCGAAACGTCACCCATTCCTTCTCTCCAGAGATGCTGCCTGTCCCGCTGAGTTACTCCAGCATTTTGTGTCTACCTTCAATTTAAACCAAATCTCCCAGATAATCTCCCAGATGTTCTAGTGGCCAGAGATCCTAGGGTGACGGAGGAACTGAAGGAAATCCACATTAGGCAGGAAATGGTGTTGGATAGACTGATGGGACTGAAGGCTGATAAATCCCCAGGGCCTGATGGTCTGCATCCCAGGGTACTTAAGGAGGTGGCTCTAGAAATCGTGGACGCATTGGTGATCATTTTCAAATGTTCTATAGATTCAGTATCAGTTCCTGTGGATTGGAGGGTAGCTAATGTTATCCCACTTTTTAAGAAAGGAGGGAGAGAGAAAACGGGAAATTATAGACCAGTTAGTCTGACATCAGTAGTGGGGAAGATGCTGGAGTCAATAATAAAAGACAAAATTGCAGAGCATTTGGATAGCAGTAACAGGATCGTTCCGAGTCAGCATGGATTTACGAAGGGGAAATCATGCTTGACTAATCTTCTGGAAATTTTTGAGGATGTAACTAGGAAAATTGACAGGGGAGAGCCGGTGGATGTAGTGTACCTTGACTTTTAGAAAGCCTTCGACATGGTCCCACATAGGAGATTAGTGAGCAAAATTAAAGCACATGGTATTGGGGGTAGGGTACTGACATGGATAGAAGATTGGTTGGCAGACAGAAAGCAAAGAGTGGGGATAAATGAGTCCCTTTCAGAATGGCAGGCAGTGACTAGTGGGGTACTGCAAGGCTCGGTGCTGGGACCGCATCTATTTACAATATACATTAATGACTTGGATGAATGGATTAAAAGTACCATTAGCAAATTTGCAGATGATACAAAGCTGGGTTGTAGTGTGAACTGGCAGGAAGATGCTATGAGGTTGCAGGGTGACTTGGACATGTTGTGTGAGTGGGCGGACGCATGGCACATGCTGTTTAATGTGGATTAGTGTGCGGTTATCCACTTTGGTGGTAAGAATAGGAAGGCAGATTATTATCTGAATGGTGTCAAGTTAGGAAAAGGGGACGTACAACGAGATCTGGGTGTCCGAGTGCATCAGTCACTGAAAGGAAGCATGCAGGTACAGCAGGCAGTGAAGAAAGCCAATGGAATGTTGGTCTTCATAACAAGAGGAGTTGAGTATAGGAGCAAAGAGGTCCTTCTGCAGTTGTACAGGGCCCTAGTGAGACCGCACCTGGAGTACTGTGTGCAGTTTTGGTCTGCAAATTTGAGGAAGGATATTCTTGCTGTGGAGGACGTGCAGCGTAGGTTTACTAGGTTAATTCCCGGAATGGCGGGACTGTCATATGTTGAAAGACTGGAGCGACTAGGCTTGTATACACTGGAATTTGGAAGGATGAGAGGGGATCTTATTGAAACATATAAGATTATTAAGGGGTTGGACACGTTAGAGAGGCAGGAAACATGTTCCCAATGTTGGGGGAGTCCAGAACCAGGGGCCACAGTTTAAGAATAAGGGGTAGGCCAAAGGGCCTGCTTCATGTTATGACTCTTACAGGTTCCATTTGCAAATAAAAATTACAATGAAAGAAGAACCAACATTTCTCCCAAACCACATGCACAGCAAGCTATCAATGCATTGTACATCTTTTTCAAACCATGTTTACTTCTTCCTGCACATTTCTAACAGTTTCTTTGGCTGCTCATACCCAGTAAATCATCTACCCAAATCGAGCAAGATCCTGTCAGTTTAACAGGGTGAGGTGCAGGAATGGAGCGGGGTAAGAGAAATCGGTTGACAGATGAAGAGGAACAATCATAATGTATTCTATTGTGTAGGGAGGAATTCCAGACACTGGTTTCAACCAAAGATTGACACAAAGTGCTGGAGAAACTCAGCAGGTCAGGCAGCATCTCTGGAGAAAAGGAATTGGTGACGTCCGGGACGAGACCCTTATTTCCATTCATAATATCTTCTGATAATGTTTCGTATTGTTGAATTTGAGAGTTGTTTATAAAGGTGAACCATTAGGGCAAAGTTAAAGAGTTTGGTGAACGAGGGGGAATGGAAATGATGTGGTCCCTGTACAGCAAACTTGAACAATGCCCACTCTCGAGGTAAGGACACTCCGACCAACACTGCTGTCTGAAGGGTTCTTGACCCAAAATGTCACCCATTTATAACATAGACACAAAATGATCCCTGGGATGGCAGGACTTTCATATGAAGAAAGACTGGATAGACTAGGCTTATACTCGCTGGAATTTAGAAGACTGAGGGGGGATCTTATAGAAACATATAAAATTCTTAAGGGGTTGGAGAGGCTAGATGCGGGAAGATTGTTCCCGATGTTGGGGAAGTCCAGAACCAGGGGTCACAGCTTAAGGATAAGGGGGAAGTCTTTTAGGACCGAGATGAGAAAACATTTCTTCACACGGAGAGTGGTGAGTCTGTGGAATTCTCTGCCACAGAAGGTAGTTGAGGCCAGTTCATTGGCTATATTTAAGAGGGAGTTAGATGTGGCCCTTGTGGCTAAAGGGATCAGGGGGTATGGAGAGAAGGCAGGTACAGGTTACTGAGCTGGATGATCAGCCATGATCATATTGAATGGCGGTGCAGGATCGAAGGGCCGAATGGCCTACTCCTGCACCTATTTTCTATGTTTCTATGATGTTGGAGTAACTAACAGCGGGACAGGGAGCACAGCATCTCTGGAGAGAGAGAGAGAGAAGGAATGGGCCACACATTCCTTCTCTCTAGAGAAGCTGCCTGGCCCGCTGAGTCAGTTACTCCAGCGTTTTGTGTCTATCCTCGGTGTACACCAGCATCTGGAGCTCCTTCCTAACACTGTTTCACGAATTGCATTTCAAAGTAACTCAGAACCAAACGTAAACAGCCAAGAAACAGGCTGGGTGGGCGGGGTGACGGCAGCAGTGGGCAAGCACCGCGCACCCCGCACCGCGCACCCGGGACCGTCGCAGCCGCAGCATTGGCCGCAGCATTGGCCGCGTCCCGCCCGGCCCCGCAGCTTCAGTGCAGCCTGTCGGAGAACAACGGCGGCGGCGGCCTCACCTTCTTGCACAAATAGATAAACATGATGGCGCTCCTCGATCACCGGCCGCCAGCGCGTCCGCGGGCGGGCGTGGATGTCGTCGCTAGGCCGCGTCTCCTGGCAACCACGGCCGGCCAATCACCGCCCAGCGGCTCACTGTTGCCCAGCCAATCAGAGGGTGAGGAAGGAGGAGGCTTTCTGGCCATTCGGCGGGCAGCATGCTTGCCATCATTCTGACCATCATGGGGCAATTGGTTTGGGATAGAGTCATGGAGTCAGAGAGTGATAAGGTGTAGAAACAGGCCTTTCAGCCCAACTCGCCCACACCGGCCAACAATGTCCCGGCTACACTAGTCCCACCTGCTCGCGTTTGGTCCATATCCCTCCAAACCTGTCCTATCCATGTTGGAAACCTTGCAGACAATACACATTGGGACCAATGTAGAGGAAAATGCCTTTGCGCCCAGCCAGCCTGTGGTTTTTCACCCGCAATAGACATCACACAAGATATTTGATACAAAAAAATGATTCCTCGAGTTGTGGAGCTCACAATGTTGCTGCACCAAAGTAGATGTAAATTCAGTTCAGTGTAATTTATTATCACATGTACTAAGGTACAGTGAAAAGCTTTTGTTGCATGCTAACCAGTCAGCTAAAGCAAAATCCTGCAGATGTTATAGAATCATAGTCATACAGCGTGGAAACAGGCACTTCGGCCCAACTTGCCTACATTGACCAACATGCCCAAGAAGATGTGTACAAAAGTATCCTCAAACCTTTTTCTCCAGAGATGCTGCCTGACCCGCTGAATTATTCCAGCACTTTGTGTCTATGCCCAACTAGATGTTGGACATATTGAGAAAAAAATACAAAAAATCGAGGAATAATCAGCAGGCAAAACGGCATTTGTAGAAAGAAAAAAATGTTAATATTTCATCAGAACTAGGAAAAGTGTGAATTGAAACAGAAATCTTCACATAATTGATTCACACAATATGGACATTGTCCCTTCACCCCACCAAATTCATATATACGATCAAACACTCACACTAATCCCATTTTATTCTCCCCACATTCCTATCCACCTCACAACCCAAATTCTATCACTCACCTACACAGTAAGAAGAATTTACAGTCAGCAATTAATCTACAACCCAAACATTTTTGAGATGAGGGATAAACCAAAATGCCTGCGGGGAAACGCACACAGTTACAAAGAGAACATGCAAACCTCACATAAGCAGCGCCAAAGGTCAGAATTAAACCCAGGTCATTTAGAACTGTGAAATAGCAACTCTCCTCGCTGAACCACAGGCTACCCAAAAATATATAGCTCATATATTACAGGAAAGGCAAGGAGAAGGCGTAAAGATGAATGGAGCAAGCCAAAGATCTATAATAGAGTGGCAACCAGAAGAGACTGAATGAATAAAGCAGTAGTAGTGCCAGCTGAAGTCAGGCGGTTAATGTTTGGAGAATGTGTTAATTGGAGGAGCGAAATGGCATTTGAAATACTAGGAAAGTCAAAGGTACCGAATGCTGTAAACGTGTAATATATAACAAGAATGACTGATTATTTGAAATTGGTGAAATCATCATAGAATTTAGTGGGCTGTAAAGTGCCAAGTTAGAAAATGAGCTGCTATTCCTCAAGCTTATGTTTCATTTCAATTGTATAGCGATCAAAGACAGAGAGATCAAATTAGTAGGGAGTCAGATCATTTTAAAGGACACGCACTTAGAAGCTCAGCGTTACTACTGTGGATTGAACTGTCCCTTTTTTTTTGTATCCCCAATGTACATTGTGGGCACAGAATACACTCTACTAATCTAGAAGAACTGCTGTCTCACCTGGAAAGATCATTTAGGTCTCTAACATTTTTGGAAGCCACATAACATCTGTGGTCTGAATGATTTTGGAAATTTATCCAGATCAAAGATATTATACAGCTCTATTTTCTTGTCAGCATATTTGCATTTATTTTACCAGTTTACTTATTTATTCATTCATCTGCCCATCTATTTATTGTTTGTTTCTTTATTTAATTGCGTGTCCTTTCTCCAATTCTCCATTCCTAAATAAAACGATTCAAGAAAATTGAGAAAAACAGGGAAATACAGGCCAGGTAGCCTAACATCCATCATCTGAAAATTACTAGAATTAGTTGTTCACTGTATAGAATATATAGTTATAACAGAGCACTGCGAAAACCATGACTTGATTAGGGAGAGTTGGCAAGATTTTAACATAGAAACATAGAAAATAGGTGCAGGAGGAGACCATTTGGCTCTTTGAGCCAGCACCGCTATTTATTGTGATCATGGCTGATCATCTACAATAAGTAACCTGTGCCTGCATTCTCCCCATATCCCTTGATTCCACTAACCCCTAGAGCTCTATCTAACTCTCTTTTAAATTCATCCAGTGAATTGGCCTCCACTGCCTTCTGTGGCAGAGAATCCCACAAATGGGTGAAAAAGATTCTTCTCATCTCAGTTTTAAATGGCCTCCCGTTTATTCTTAGACTGTGTCCCCTGGTTCTGGACTCCCTCAACATTGGGAACATTTTTCCTGCATCTAGCTTGTAAATTCCTTTTAGAATTTTACACGTCTCTATAAGATCCCCTCTCATGCTTCTAAACTCCAGTGAATACAAGCCCAGTCTTTCCAATCTTTCCTCATATGACAGTCCCTCCATTCCAGGGATTAACCTCGTGAACCTATGCTGCACTGCCTCAATAGCAAGGACGTCCTTCCTTAAATTAGGAGATCAAAACTGCACACAATACTATAGATGTGGTCTCACCAGGGCCCTATACAACTGCAGAAGGATTTCTTTGCTCCTGTACTCAAAACCTCTCATTATGAATGCCAACATGCCATTAGCTTTCTTCACTGCCTGCTGTACCTGCACGGTTACTTTCTGTGACTGGTGTACAAGGATACCATGGTCTCGTTGCACTTCCCCTTTATCTAATCTGAGATAATAATCTGCCTCCTTATTTTTGCCGCCTAAGTGGATAACCTTCCTGTGTTAAAAGTGGATTTTAACACAGGAAAATTATTTTCCTGTCAAAATGAAATTAATAAAATCCCCAAATGACAAGGTATATTAACAATGAAGACAGGCTTTTTATACATATTTAGAGAACGGTTTGGTACATGTGCTTGCTGATTCAGAATCCTGATAGGGTTCTTGCAGAAGCAACAGATTATAGTAACATTTAAGAATAAAACATGCACAGAATTCATTTATCTCCTTTATTGTCAAACATATGTTTTTGATCTTGAAAATAGGTAATAAAATTTCATTCAAATATACATTATGGATTTTCTTTATCATCACTTTATATCAGTGATCAAAATACTGTTAAACAAAACATTACGTTTAAAGCAAACCAACAGAAAGTATTAATTTTTGTACATGACATATTGCGCATTTGTTTACTCATAATTAATTTAATCAACTACCAATTTAGGTATTTATTGTGTACAGTCAGGCCAAATACTATTATATAGATCTGAACTAATGTATCACAGTAGTATCATCAGTACCTTCATCATCTGAGTCAATGCAGTGCGTGGTAACGCGAGTTAGAAAGATGTGGGTAGTACACTAGCTTCTATTTATTTCCCGAATATGTTAATTTTCTGAACCTTATTACAGCTCTTAAAAAACAGTTTATTTTTCTTGGAGTTACAGATATCTAAGGAGATTATGAATATAATAAAAAGTTGGGAAAGAGCATTGTTCAATCAATTGTCATTCCGCTGAACAGTTGTGACAGGCTAGCACACACACTCTTTAAACAGAGCGTACACGTTCAGTTTCGACCCAGCTCATATTCCATCATTTGCATCCTTTTTATCACTTGATCTAGTGTGAAATGGTTAAGGACAATTACATTGGAAATGTAAAATAAGTTCAATTGTTATGTACAATATCCTATTCAACCAAATATTTCATAGTGCATATATGAAACACGAACAAGATGGCATGTTTTTTCTTTCAGAGTCTTCCAATTTTAGCTACCTTAACTAACTTCCGTAAAGATGTCAAAGTAGGACAACACAAGACCTGTTACACCTGTAATCTTTAGTTTCATCCCTTGAAGTAATGCAATTCTACAGAAAGAAATGAATCAATTGTGAATTCTACCAAGAAATACAAGAAATACACCAAACATCACTAAACTAAACTAAACAACAACTGAATAATTACCAGTCCCTTAAGGGTTGCCAAGTTTTAGGAATATCCTTGTTCTGAGGATACAGTGGTTTGTTACATTTATTAGATTGAAGCGATATTATATATCATAATTTCAAAAACTATTTACAGCAACAGATAGATTTACTCATACGAACTAGTTACCTAATCCGTTCAATGATCAACAACAAATAATACAAATGGAGATAACAAATGAAGCACTAAAAGGATATGTTTGCCAGCCAGTGTTTCAAAAGTAGATTGGACACTCCTTTGGAATTCAAGAAGAGCTTCACACTTGCATGGATCTTTAATAGTGACTTTTCTCTGTGCTTCTTCTGCAAAGTAAAATTGTCACTTGTGAGTTCAGGCATAATTAAGAATCCATCTTGGTATCAGTGAATAATTTAGTTGCTCCATGAAATCCAATAGCACATGTTTCAATGCTTTCAAAATAAAGATTAATGACAAATAAATTGGTTCTATGGAAGTATTTTACTGACATAAAATAACAACTTGAGTGGAATAGTTATAGAAAAAAACTATCGACAAAAACTGTGCTCAAATACCATAATAATAATAATAATATATTCCTTTATTCGTCCCACACCGGGGAAATTTACAGTGTTACAGAAGCAGTAAGAGATCATTCATTATAAATAAAAGATACATAAATTGTCATCAGTTTTCTGTGTGTTCTTAGCTGTTATTGTTGACTCGCCTGCTGGGAGCAGTTCAATATTATAAAAGCATTCACCGTGTATAAAATAGAGAAATAGGTAATTCCTCGCATTGGTCGAGAAAACACTTTCATAATTTTTATAAAACACCCTTTTATTTGATCACTAATCTGAAAAATTATGGCACCCATAAACGATTTAATCCACCTGCATTAAAAAAACCTGCACATTTAATCTGCATATGTTCTGACTATTAAAATGATGAATGAAAAATAGTTGATTTCTATCTCAAAAGAAGCTATCCTTTTTGAGACTATTCCACCCCATAACATACATTCCTATTCCTGGTTAAAAAGAAAGTAAATATCAAATACTGCAAATGGTAAGTGGCTTACCTGCACAAGTTTGCTGATCCTCATTTAGCAGATAACCAGAATGGCACTGGCAGTAATAGTTTGTGGCAGTGCTTACACATATCTGCTCACAGTTATGGTTTCCGTTTGCACACAAGTCCAACCCTGTAACATTGATTTGAATTAATCCAATCTTAAAAAAATCAGGGGGAAAATTGCAGTATTTTGATGAAAACAATCATCACAAAGGCCCAGATTTCATGGGGAAAGTGAACACACATCTGCCACAGTTACCACCATTTACCTGTATGAACATGGACATTCTAATCTGGTGCCAGTTGTTCATGAAATTATTCACAACTGCATTGCAAATTTTTGAATTGCAGGCTTTTGATTCTGGGACTAAAATAAGTACTGGTATATTTAAGGTCCTCTCCCACTTAGGTGATTTTAAGGCGACTGCCGGCAACTAGGCTGTTGCCGACAGTTCGCCGGGGTGTCGCGGGCATGATCGTGAGGAGTCTTTCAAAAATCGTAATGGATCTCGGCGCGTCGCTGAGAAATCAACCGGTTTGAAATTTCTCAGCGACAGCTGGCTTGTCGCCAGGTATCATTGCTTATTGCGGGCACTGTCGCATGCTGTCCCCAGGTTTGATAGGTTCTCTTAGATGCATTTAGAAGCACATAATATTAAAATAAGTAAAGTCATTTAAAAATACCATACAATGCTTGTGTTTAACCAATTTATTTACCGTCAGGACATTTGACAGGTAGATTGGAGGCAACAGTTTGACGGTCAGATAAGCGTGGGAATTTTCGCAATGTTTGTGGCCTCAGCCATTACATTTAAAGTGGGCTCCAAACCCAGATATGCAACCCAGAAACCAGATATGCATCTCCCTTACATTTTCAAAGAATGCCCACCACCTTTTCACAAAAATCCACTGAACCACTTTTTAATTTTTTTTTTTAATACAGCTATTAGTAAACTGGAAGTAAATCCTTGTCACTAATTATTCCTTGTTACAGTGAAGCTTGGTTTTCAAGTAACCCGGGCAAGATGTTTTATTTCAAAACTCTCAAGTACTTACCGACTAGTTAGTGATTTCAGCGAAAATCAGGACGCCGGAGAAGCATTGACAGCATGGGAATTTTCATCATGTTTCAGAAGACGCTGTAATCTCGACCTGACTCGGCATTGTGGTCGGGTAAAAGAAAATTTTGGCGATCTGCTACGACTTTGACAGTCGCCGGCAGTCACCAAAAAAATTGCCTAAGTGGGACAGGCCCTTTAGATAATTTTCAATAATTGAAAACTTTAACATCTTCTGGGGCACAAATGAGTTTCTCTTTCAAACCTGTTAATTATTTGAAAAGAGAAACAAGGAAATACAGATGCTAGTTTACACAAAAGCATACAAAGTGCTGGAGTAACTCAAAGGGTCAGACAGCATCTCTGGAGAACATGGATAGGTGACGTTTCGGGTCAACACCCTTCTGCACTCTGATTGAGGGCGAAGGGGGAATAAAGCTGGAAGAGAAGAAAGGTAGGACGAAGTGTGGCAGTAGTAGGTTGACTCAAGTGTGGGGCTTTCTTTGATAGGCAGACGGTTGGAACAAAGGCCAGAGATAAATGCAGGAGGTGTGAGACAGACAGCACGAGGAATTCTAAATTGTGAAGTCAGAGGAAGGCTCTTGTTCGTCAAAAACATTCAGAAACATTCCAGTTTTCTGTCATCAGCTTAGCATTGGAACCAGTCAAAAGGTTCATTCAACAGATTTTTTAGCGAAATGTTTGTTCTGTCAACCACTGTTCCATACCCCACCCTCACCCCACCTGTGACCTCTCCTTGCAAGATGCCTTTAACGTAATGAAAGGCCTTTTTGCTGTGCAGGGTTTTGTCACCAAGGGTTGGGTTGGCTTCTGCTTGGGCCTGGAATCAGTGGGCCGAAGGCCTTGTTTCCACGTTGCATCTATAAAATGAAAAACTTATTAACATTACCCCTGTAAATTGTTCCATTCAAACAAGTTTATGTTTGGTAATCGGGATAAAGTTGTAGTTGATGGATTTGATAGATGTTGAATTTGATTTACTTCAGAAGGTTATCCATAACCTTACTGATTGGGTTGATGGACAAGTAGTGAAAGATTATTTCAGCATTGAAATTCCTCTCCAGGCCACATGAGATGTCATTAGGAATCTTGCATGTTGTTCCAGTTCCAGAATTTGTACATTTTAATATAGCAGATGCACTACTCCAGAAAATGTGAATTTTACAGCTTGCTCCACAGATGCTGCCTGACCTATTGAGTTCTTCCAGCAGTTTTGTTTTCTCTCGATTCCAGCATGTGCAATCTCTTGTGTCTCAATTTTGTAACCATGTTACTGTTAGTGGGCTGTTAAATCAAATGGAATTATCATGAAGAGATTCTTGAAAGAGAAAACATTAACAAATGAAAAGTTCCATAAAATAGGAGAAAGCAAAATAAATTTATGTTTAGTCCAAGAACCTCAAATATTATCAACTCCACAAAGTGGAAATGAATGGGCAATTTCACAATATTCTTTAATTCTATGTAAATACACATTCAAATGATCTGATCTTACCATGAGGATATTTTTAAGGCAAAGATAGATAGATTCTTGATTAGTACAGATGTCAGGGGTTATGGGGAGAAGCCAGGTGAATGGGGTTAAGAGGGAAAGATAGATCAGCCATGGTTGAATGGAGAAATAGACTTGATGGGCCGAATGCTCCTATCACTTATGAAACTTATGAACTTCAAAACTGAAACACACTGAAGAGGTCACTTTAGTGGTCTGAATAGAAACGTAAGATAAAAGCACAGGGAATAGTAGCAGTATTGGTTATATACCACCCCCACACACAATCCTTCTCTGCTATTCATCAGGATAACCTTCCACTGGTCTTCGGCAGGCAAGAGAATGAATGTTTGCTTATTTTCTCCATTTTGTGGACAAAGTTAATTTTCAAGCACTTTGTAAAACTAACTATAACTTCAAAGGACCATGCACATCCATCATGACAGGGTAATGAGCCCCCAATGATGAATAACTTACTTGAGCAGGACTTTTGGTCCTCATTTAATATAAAACCTTGATGACATTTGCAGTAAAAGCCTGTTGCAGTTGTCACACAGATTTGCTCGCAGTCGTGGTTTTCAGTGGCACAAATATCCTCACCTGAAACAATTCATTGAGTGCAACATAACCATAAAATCGTTGAAGAAACATTATTGAACTATTTTTGCTGCATTTCAATGGAGTCAATATTTAACATCATATAAAATATTATGTTAAACAATATTTATGCAGAGAATTGGAGCAAATCTTCAATGAGTTCCCGTAAGAGGATGCAATAGTCCTTCATACAGGTCACGTAAGTGGAATCATTTACCAGTCATGTCAGAGGCCAGTAAGGATTCTGTACATAATTCCATCCCCTTAACCTGCTGATATCAATTTTAGGACTGATATGCCAAGACGGAAAACATGAATTTAATGACTTTGTTGGTATTTGGTTTCCTAAGTAAAGAAGCCTGAAGATTTTGGAACAAGAGCAACTGCACTTCTATTGAATAGCAGAAGATGTTTGAAGGACTTTTATTATTCCCTTATTCTACCCCTATTATAGTATCCTCTGGTCTTCCATTCAGGCCATTCAAAGTAATATTCATGATGTTTTTTGGATCTGGGAATAATAAGGAAGTTCAAATGAATTTTGAATTAGAGAAGACATTTGAGAAGGTGCATAAAATAAAATATCAATCGAGAGTCAATGCCAGAAACTTATGTAACTCTCATTGTAATCTAACAGAAAAGAGAAATAGCATTGAATTCATCTAATTTACCATCTTTTTAAAAAAATCTCAATTAATTTAATTTTTATCATCCCTGTTTTACCCCCAGATGAAAAAAAACACCAAAAATTTAATTTCTCATGAATGGAAGACAAATCAAAGGAAACAGTAAAGGAGGTAGAACAAAAATCCCTATAGGTCTCCTTCGATGTTTAACAAGAGTGTGGTTGTACTACAAAACTCCACTTTCCCTTCATATAACTTGACTTTCTTGCACAGAAAACATGTTGGTCAGTCTCAGTCATGGATAACAATTAAACATTAACAGTTGTCCATTAAGGAGGAATCAAAATTCACAACCCTCTTCGTGCAGATAAGTCTCCTAATTTCAGACAAAAATGGCACACGGCTTACCTTGTGACTTTGAACTTACTATCACCTCATGCTCAAGGAGAGGATATCTAAGCAACCACTTCGAGGTCTCATCTCCCGTGTTATATTTATCATTGTCACTCTTTCAGATTCTAAAAAAAACCCAACCCATTCTTCTCAAATTACCTTCATGGGACAAAGCTCTCCCTGCATGTTTTAATCCAGTGAACATATTAAAAATTCTAAGATGAATATTTCTTCAGGATAGGTAATTAAATTTGCACATGTTGGTCCAAGTGTGATTTCAATAAATAACATGAGATATTGTCTCTTTTTAGTCATTCAGTCAATTTATATTTGGTGCCAGACCTAAGAAAGAATCAAACGATAGTCTAAAAGCAGAAATCTTGCCAAGAGTTGCTGAAGAGGTGTAAAGAAATAAGATTACTTTGCATAGCTTGAGAGTAACGATAGATTTTAAACCACAAAAATTTTGACAAATGAAAATCTTATGGAACAATTCACGCCCAACACGACAGTGCAATCAGCCACAATGATAAATGACTTACTCGAGCAGGTCCTTTGATCCTCATTTAATATAAAGCCTGGATGACATTTGCAGTCATGCCCTGTCGCGGTTGTCACACAGATCTGCTCACAATCATGGTTTCCAATCGCACACATGTTACCTCCTGAAATAATTAATTGATTTAAGGATGCAATTTTTATGTACAGTTAATTTCACCCACATTAACCTATCGAAAATAATTTATGAAGCTCTTCAATAACTCCCCACAAGAGGTTAATAATGGTCTCTCTTCAAAATCACATGTGCTGATGGGTCTCTCTTAAAGATCACTCTATATACTAGGTCATATCAGAGGCCACTAAGAATCCTGCACATAGTTCAATTTTCTGAACCTGTGGATATAAATTTCAGGAATCACAGAGGGGGATATAAATTTCAGAACTAATGCTCTAAGATAGAAAACATAAATATGATGGTTTTGCTGTATTTGGTACAATCCCTAAGTAGAGAGGCCAGAAGACATATGGAAACTGAAGATATTAGCAAATAAAAAGTTTCATGAAATAAAGTCATTCATTCAGTTCCAGAACTTCAACTAGCCATTGTATTATAATAAGATGTAAATGAGAGGAAATAGGTTCAATCCACCTCAATCACCCAGTTCTTTCATCCAATACAAGTTGACATTCATACTATTGTTCTCATATCCAAAAAAACACCAATGAAGCCATTTCTAATGACCTGAATAGACCTTAGCAAACTGTTGTAGGGGTAGGGCTTACAATGTCTCACGTCTCTTCTGCCATTAAATAAGAACATTCTTGTTCTTTCCCTTCCTTTCTCCAGAACCATTTATTTTAATACACCGGGTGGCGCCGTCAGCGATGGCAGCCTCGCCAACGGTCTGACTGTCTTTTTGTCTTTTTTGTTATTTTTAGTGGGTTTTAAAAAGTTTGTGTAAATGTTCTCTGGTTTGTTTTATGTGGAGGGGTGGGCGGGAGGGTTGGAGGAAACTTTTTTTCAATCTCTTACCTTGCCGGAGATGCGATTTTTTTCCGGACCGTATCTCCGGTCGCTCGAGACTGACTTTGAGCCCCACTGCGGGGCCATGGATTTGCCATCGGAGTCGATGGGTCTATATACCAGCGGTATGAATATTAACTTCTCTAACTTTAGATAGCTCCTCTGTCCCTCTCTTCCCCTCCCCTTCCCAGTTCTCCCACTCTCTTCCTGTCTCCACCTATATCCTTTATTTGTCCCGCCCCCCTGACATCAGTCTGAAGAAGGGTCTCAACCCAAAACGACACCCATTCCTTCTCTTCAGAGATACTGCCTGACCCGCTGAGTTACTCCAGTATTTTGTGATACCAATAATTCTAGTGCCGTGGGCCACTGGACAAAACCTCTTAGCAACCATCCTCATGCCTCCTCTGTTATACTTATCACAAGATTATAGTGCATTCTTCCAAACTCCAAAGAATTTCATCCCATTCTGCTCAAACTGTTTCTTTAAGATTACCTTCCATTGCAGAGTTCAATTCAGTGACCCTTGTTGTCACTGTTCTAAAGTAAATATACGCTCCTCCTATGGTATGATGACTAAAACTACACATTACTCCAAGTGCAATCAGAACAGAGAATTTTTTAGTTGGGTAATTAAGTATATCTACATTTGATGGCAGATCCAAGAAACATACAGTGATCATCAAATATATTCAGAAGTGGAAACAGAAATCTTGTCAAGAGCTACAAAAGAAGCTTAGAGCAATTAGTTTACTGTACGTATCATGAGAGCAAAGATAGTTTTCAGGCTCCTAAACTTTCTACAAACAATGATTTCATGGAATAACCATGTCCATCATGACAAGGCAATCAGTACCGTTGATAAATGACTTACTTGAGCAGGTTTTTTGGTCCTCATTTAATATAAAACCAGGGTGACATTTGCAGTCATACCCTGTTGATGTTGGCTCGCAGATTTGATCGCAATCATGGTTTCCAGTGGCACACATATCACCTCCTGAAACAATTGAGTGGAACATAACCATGAACTGTTGAAGGAAAAAACCACCTCAATCCCATTGCTACATTTAATGGAGACAATAGTTATCACTGGTTAATTTTACCCAGATTAATGTGTTATAATGTTTTATGTGGACAATTTGAGAAAGTAATTAATTCTCACAGTTCTTCGTCCCTCTTAGAAATCACACCTACAATTGACTGTATACCTAGTCACGTCAGAGGCCACAAAGAATCCTGTATATAATTTCATTTCTGAACCTGGGGATATCAATTTCAGGACTGAGACCCCAAGATAGAAAACAAAAATGGCATGATCTTCCCAAGCAGAGAGGCCTGAGGAAATTTAGATAGCAAGACATTGACAAGTTAAAAGCTGCATAAAATAAAGACAAAGTTCTCTGTGTCAAAACCACTTATTTTTAATGATAGATAGAAATGAAAGGAAATAGTTTAACTCCACCATATTTACCCTCTATTTTTGGTCCATAAAATTTCATAAGCAACCTTCTTGATCTTTTCTATTATTTTTAGATCCAAAAGTCACCAAAGTCTGATGCAAGTTCACTGCCGATGTTATAAATCAACTTTCCTCTTTTTATAAATGCTATTTTATTGCTGTTGGGTATTTTGAACACTCTCTTTTGTTTCTTATTTCCAAAAACTGCAGTGCTCCAAAATGTTCTTCTGGGCTTTTTTCTCCCTCTTTATTCTGTTAAGTCGGCAACTCTGGAAGCATGTGTTACCTGGACAATATTAGCCTCAACCCTGTTACAGATCTATACTTTGTTCCCTCTTCCCTTTCTCTCTCTACATCTTTAAGCACAATTACATCAATTTTTTCCAGTTTTGATAAGATTCATGCACCTAAAATATTAACTCTGTTTCTTTCTCCACAGAAGCTGCCTGATTTCCTGACCATTTCCAGCAATACCTGTTTTTATATCTTATAGGATTTTCATTGTTTGAGCAATTCAATGCAGAATCTTACTACAATTCATTGATAAATATACAGACTCATTGAATAACCACATAAACCTTTTCAAAGGCTGGAGAAGATGTAAATAATCATGAGATTATTTTGCAGATCATGAGGGCAAGATCAGGTTTCATGATCCGACAACTTTCTACAAGGTATGATCATATAGATCAAACCATAACGACAAGAAAATCAACTTCAGAAATAAATGACTCACTTGAGCAGGTCTTCAGGTCCTCATTTAATATAAAACCTGGATGACATTCGCAGTCATAGCCTGTTGCAGTTTGTACACAGATTTGCTCACAGTCGTGGTTTCCAGAGGCACACATATCCTCTCCTGAAACAATTCATTAAGTGTAAAATAACCATAAACTTGTTGAAGAAAAAAAAAGAAAGATCATTGTTCCATTTTAAAGGAGGCAATATTTGCAGACAATAAATTAACAGGTTAAATTGAAAATAATTAATGTGATAAATTTTTGAATTACTTCTCATGAAAACATAATAATAAAAAGTTGAGATCACACGTAGGTTACAATGTTTATAGACTATGTCACTAAAAATCACATTTTACCATCTTATCTATTCCCTGAACCTACCAAGATTCAACAAACCCCAAGACTGACACAAACAAAATATCATGACTGAAAATACGAATAGGGGGTCTTTGAAAAATTTGATAGAGATATTAGAAAATTAAATCTAACAGAATATCAAACCCACAAGTGAATCTCTTTCGCCACCTCATTCACCCACTTCATTTGGTCCATAAATAGTTACCCTTGTATCATTTGGTCTTCTCTACTTCCCCAAAATCCAAAAAGCCCCAATGATGTCACATCTAATGGCGTGAATAGAAGACCAAGATACGCCCATTGGAAACTCTAGAAGGGGGTAGGACATATGGCTGCTCAAGCCTCCTCAGCCATTCCATGAGACCATACTTGTTCTACAGAAACTATAGTTCCTCTTCAAAACACTGACCCATCACCTATGATGAGAAAATGATTTGGGTCCAAACCACAAGAAATAACCCAACAACAACAACCTTTTGCATTTTTCTTAGATTCTAGAGTTTATATGGTTAGTCTACTCAAATATACATGTTTCATTCATAGAATTTAATCTAGTGAACCCCTGCTGTAATCTCTCTAAGCAAGTACATCCTTAACTTTGGTTTGGTAAATAAAATAGTAGGCATTACTCCCTAAGTAACAGGTAGGATTCTCCTAGTCTGACAATTCAAACATTTTTCAGTATGTACACACAATATGTGAACATAAGTCTTGACAAGACTTGTCGAAGAGGTAGAGATTTATTATCACTATTTCACTAATCAATGTGGAGCAGCTCATGGCCATCATGAAACATTAATACCCCCGGTGATGAATGACTTACTTGAACAAGTCTTCCGGTCCTCGTTTAACACAAAACCTGGGTGGCACCTGCAGTAATAGTTGGTGGCAGTGTTCAGGCAAATTTGCTCACAGTCATGGCTTCCCGTGGCGCACTTATCCACCCCTGAAAGTTTACATGTGATTTACTACATTTTATCTGTAATATTTGTAACAAAAAATAACTTAGAAAGCTCTTTGTTTGTTTTAATAGAAGCAGTATCCACAAACAAAATATTAAAGTTGCCAACATATCAGATTTCATTAACGACATTTCATACAGATAACATGAGCCACACTGCATTAGTGTACAGAGATTGTGCCTTCTTGCATATTGTTCACTATCGTTATCAAGCTGCATTAGGAATCAAATATCATCTTAGGGTAAAAAAAAACAAAGTGATGGAGGAACTCAACAGCTCAAGCAGCATCTCTGGAGGGAATGGAGAGATGACTTTGTGTCGGGACCCTTCAGACATTGAAGTAGAGGGGAAGAAAGCTGGAAAAGAGAGATGGGGTAAGCGAAACACTAGAAACCATGGCAGTGATAGATGGATACAGGTGAGGGGCAGGGGTGTTGGGGGAGGGGGGTATGAGGCCAGGGACAGTTATTGGCAAATGGGTAGAGTGACAAAAGCTAGAGATGAAAAGAAGACAAAAGGATGTCAGATAAGGAAAGACAATGAGGAGTGAAATGTAAAGCTCGTCGAAGGGACATGGGTGAAAGGAAACAAGGGGAGAGGACGTGGAATATCAGATGCTCTTTGTCCAGTTTGCTTGTGGCCTCACTTTGGCAATGGAGGAGAGCCATACAGAAAGTTCAGTATGGGAATGGGAAAGAGAGCCAAAATGATTGGCTTCCAAAGGGTTCCCACAGGCCTTGATGGAGAGAGTCTAGTGTTCAGTCAAACAGGCCACATCAGGAACACTGAAAGTCGTAGCCGGTGTAGGTGCATGAAAATCTCTACTCATCTGGAAGGGCTGCTGGAGTCCCTGGATGGAAGTGAGGGAGGAGGTGTAGGGATAAGTGTTACATCTTCTGCGGTTGCAGGGGAAAGTGGCTGGGGTGCGGGCAGGTTGGGAGGGAAGGGATGAGTGAACCAAGAGCTACTGAGGGAGTGGTCTCTATGGAAAGCAGAAAGGACTGAGGATGGAAAGATTTGACTGCCGGTGGGATTAGGTTGAAGGTGGCGGAAATGTAAGTGAATGATGTGTTGGATGTGGAGGCTGCTGGGGTGAAAGGTGAGGAGCAGGGAACTATCCTTATTGTACCTTGGGGAGGAGGGGGATCAAGAGCAGAACTGCAGGATATGGAGGAGACATGGGTGAGGGTTCCATCCACAACAGTAGGTGGGAAACCATGTTAGTAACTCTTGCAGTTCTGTTCTTGCTCCCCCTCCCTCAGACAGATCCCACTTGGTTTGGTTATAACCTAATGATATGAACATTATTCTCTAATTTCAAGTAGTACACTCCTAAATCTCTTCCCTGCCCCCCCCCCCCCCTCCCCCACTACAGTGTGCACCGTCTCACAACATCCCAATCACCCTGCTCCTTTCCCTTCTTCATATGCTCATCTCCCATCCTCGAGTCCCACATTTCCCTTTTATTCCCTTCTATCCATAACCCTCTCTCTGTCCACTACATCGCCAATTTTGGTATCTTCTGCAAACTTACTAATTGTGGCATTTACATTCTCATCTGAATCATTAGTCCTGGCACTGATTCCTGCAGCACATCACTGGTTACAGGTCTCCAATCTGAAAATTAACCTGATCAAGTGTCCCAACTCAAAGGTTGTCTGTTCCTTCCTTCCACAGATACTACCTGGCCTGCTGAGTTCCTCCAGTACTTTGTTTTTTTCCCCTCAAGATTTCATAATCTGCAGTTTCTTATCCGATCATCTTGTGGTGTGAGTTTTATCAGGTTCTCTATCTCTTTGTTCCTTCATAAAATTCTCTGACCAATTGCCTTTCTTAACTTCCAATTACACTGGTATTGAAGATGTTTCTTGTAAACAATTTGGATTATGATATCACATCAAAGGCATCACATAACAAACTGGTTGATATTATTGAATATCGGTATTGTTTCGAATTTGTGCCTTCTTCATGACTCTCAGGAGATGACTATTTCCACTTTGTATTCACTTTTTCCTTTCATACTCTGAAACGAATTTAGATTATATATCTAACTTGCATCTGCATGTATTTACTGAACATTTTCAAAAACAGACTTAATTGCGTTTTGATATCAACATGGAAAGGAATATCGGAATCAATTTGAATATAAAAACCTGCAGAATTGGATTGATAACAAAATATCAAAGAAAATGTGTCTTGAAACTTGAGGATGGTCATCCACAATTCTCAAGAATGTGGTGTTGTTTCATTTACTGAATCAATGTATTTTATTAGGAATCAAAGTTGGCTCCAGTTTTACCTCAAATTCCTGAAGTTGTAGATATCGGTTTCAGAACTGATGGATTAATGTCAGAATGCATGGCTTAAATAACTTTATTAACATTTGGTAGGGGTGATAAGTGGAGTGACTGTGAAACCTAATCTTGGGAACACATTAAAATTGTAGCTTCATATGTTAATTACAAGAGGACACAAAGGAGAAGCAATGAAAGTGATCTCTCTCACACTGTTTTAGTCATATAAAGGAAAAAAATAAATATTTTTTATCTTTCTGTTGGGTCCTGATGCTTAGAAAATTGTGTGTAGATGATCAACTGTATTTCCTGTCATTGTGTGAAAACTGATTTATTGTTTCCTACTACACAATGTTTCCCCTCACTGGAACAACAGACAACCTTCAGAAGCTTGCCAACATGTCCCAGCTACACTAGTCCCACCTGCCTATAGAGTCATAAGACTAGAATAATTAAAAGGCTTGTATCATCAACTGTCAAAGGCCGTTAGGATATTTTGCAGTGGTCAGTTTATCTGGCCCTCTACATCCAAAAAAGGAAGTGCTAGTGGTCAGAAACAGAGGGCAGTGGGCTAGATCCAGGAAAAACGTGAAAAATCACTCATTTTCTTTTAAACTAACACCTTCCCTGTTTCCATCCCACAGTGATGTGAACTAACATCCATTCATGGAAATGTTCTACTGTAGGAATGCAACAAATAACTGTACATCTGTTTACCGATTATTAAACATTTTAAATATTTCTTTCTTTGGGCAATCCATTCAACATCTGTACAGTTGGTAACTTATCAACATTTGGAGCAATTTTCACAGCACAAGAATGCACAATAGGCAAAATCTTGCCAAAACCTACATAAGAGAGAAAGAATGATTGATGGTTCATTTTCACATCATATGGCAATATTCATGCAAATACCATCTGCAACAAATTGTGGCCTTGAAGACACCATGACAAACTCATAACAATATGTAACTTACGTGAGCAAGTTTTCTGATCTTCATTCAATACAAAACCTGGGTGGCAGTTGCAGTAATAACCGGTTGTCGTGTTCGCACAGATTTGCTCACAGTCATGATTTCCAGTGGCACAGTGATCCACTTCTGAAACAGGCAAACACATTGAATGATGCCTTCCATGAAAATTGGTGAATAAGAATAAACCAAATTTAGTGTTGTATTTTTAATGGTGGGAAATATTTACAATCAGAATGTAACAATCAAAAACCAATAAGATATTTTTATAAAATATGATGTATGGGTGATTTGAGAAAAGATACAATTACTGTTTCTCGGTGGTGAGCTGTTTTATAAGGTATTTACATTACTGATGACAATTTTTTAAAACTGTAGATGCTGGAAATTGGACACAAAATGAGAAAATGCTGGAAATATATGGAATGTTCTGCAGATATTGACAAAATCATATTGTGGTATTACATCGAAAGAAGTGACCTTTTGGCCCATCAAGTCTATATTGACTCCCAGAAGAGGAATCCCATCAGTCTCATTTCCCTCTCTAATTCCCTGCAGCATACTTTCTCACATGCCAATTAATTCCCACCGATACTCCTGTCAAACACCTTCACTGGAGCAATTTACATGAACCTACCAACATATCTTTGGATCGTGGAAGGAAATGGGAGCATGCAGGGAAAAACCAAAGCAGGGGGAATAAAACCACTTAGATGTATGTTCAACATCTGAGATTAGGATTGAATCCAGTTTGTTGAAGGCGTGAGGCAACAGCATTAATTGCAGCAGCACAGCATCACCCCTAATATATTTTCAGAAAATAAATTACAATGAAAAAAAAATTCTACAGTTCCAAAGTCTTGTGCATCATCAACAATAAGATAGAAATGAGAGGAAAAAAATGAACACATTCCAACACACCTTCCTCTTCTAACTCACGTAAATGGCAGAGTGAAAGCATATTTATGCAGATGTGTAAAACCACAAGTCATTCTTGTGGTCAGAATAGGAGAATGGGATTTGCTGTATTTTCAGTATTCAAGTGAAAGAAAATGTAATACTTTATACTTTTTGATTTTTCCATATGTTGGAACAAATAACATGTCAAATTTTTTAAAAAACACGTCCTTCTTAGGGCAATCCATTCAACATCTGCTTAATTTATTTTATTCAGCAAGTGGGGCATCTTTCAAAATATAAACTCACAGTATAAGAACAAAAAGACGACCTTAGCAAAAGCTATTAAGGAAGGAAAGAATGCGTAATGTTTAATTTTCACATCACAAAGACAAAACTCAAAATCATCCAACTGACAACATAATATTGTAATATTATTTACGGAATCATCCATCATGATATAGTAATAGACACAAAAAGCTGGAGTAACTCAATGGGGCAGGCAGTATGTTTGGAGAGAAGGAATGGGTGATGTTTCGGGTCGAGACCCTTCTTCAGACCCGAAACATCACGCATTCCTTCTCTCCAGAGATGCTGTCTGTCCCGTTGAGTTACTCCTGCTTTTTGTGTCTATCTTCGGTTTAAACCAACATATGCAGTTCCTTCTAACACATGATATAGTGATAAATGGCTTACTTGAGCAGGTTTTCTGATCTTCATTCAACCTAAAACCTGAATGGCATTTGCAATAATAACCAGTTGTTGTGTTCACGCAGATCTGCTTGCATTCATGGTTTCCAGCAGCACAATTAGCCACTCCTGAAACAATTTCATTAACTTGAATACATTTTATTCATTAAACTAGTTGATTAAAAAATGCTACATTTATTACTGAAGATAGACATAAAATGCTGGAGTAACTCAGCAGGTCAGGCAACATCTCTGGAGAGAAGGAATGGGTGAGGTTTCAGATCGAAACTCTTCTTCAGACTGAGAGTCAGGGGAAAGGGAAACGAGAGATAGAGACAGTGATGTAGAAAGATAAAAGAACAAATGCATGAAAGATATGCAAAAAGGTAACGATGATAAAGGAAACAAGCCATTGTTAGCTGTTTGCTAGGTGAGAACGAGAAGCTGGCGTGACCTGGGGGTAGGGGAGGAATGGAGAGAGAGTAAATGCAGGGGTTATTTGAAGTTAGAGAAATCGGGACCTACCTGATCTCCCTGTTGCCAAATGCTTTAATTCCCCTTCCCACCCCCACTGTCCGTTCCGTCATAGGCCTCCTCCATTGACAGAGTGAGGCTAAACGCAAATTGGAGGAACAGCATCTCATATTTCGCTTGAGCAGCTTACAACCCAGTGGTATGACTATTGATTTCACTCCAATGTCAAAATGTTTCTTAAATTTACTTCATTGGCCAAGTTTTAGATCAGCTTCTCTAATATGTCAGTTTGTGGTTGGATAGTAAAACCTTTAACCACCTTGCAAATTATAGCAACATGTATAAACTCTCATATCATGCAAATTGCTTTGATAGTGTTTATTGATATCATTTAGGATATATGAACACTGTTACCTTTTTCAGATGTTTATTTGGATATTTCATTATTTTCTTCAGTGTGTCGTGAAAAAATAATTGTTCTATTGAAATATTTAATTTCATCTGTGATTTATTAACATTTTCATGGATCAATTTAGTTATTTTTCAAATTTGCAATGGGAAGAAAAGCAAAAGATAATAACTAAAACCCTAGGTTACAAGATACCAAAGGCAGCAGTTATCAATGACTCCCCTGTCGTATAACACGTGACATTATTACATGGTAAATCCAGCAGCAAGGGTAAGTTACTCACTAGAGCAGGTCTTCTGGTCTTCATTCAATTTAAAACCTGGATGGCACCTGCAGTAAAAGGCTGTTGTAGTGCTCACACATACTTGCTCACAATCATGGCTTGCAGCAACACACATATCAACACCTGAAAGAGTGTAAAAGTATTTTTAATGAGCAATAACATGTGATGCAAATACAGCTACAAAAAACAAGTCTTGTACTTTTCAGTTTCCTGTCTATAGATCACGATGGTCCTCCCATGCCGGGTCTTCCCTTGCTCTTTCCCTTCCCTCACGGTGGTCCCCCCATGGGGGAGGGAGGAGAATAAAGGGAGACCTGGCGCGGATATGCTGTAACTTTGTCAACGCCCTTTATGGGTGATTATTTGCATACCTTGGGTATGCAAGCAAAGAATTTCACTGTGACTTGTCAAATGTGACAATAAAATATTCATTCATTCATTCATTCATTCAGCACAAAGATGATTTGACACCAGGACTGCTATACAGAAAGCTCAGCACTGTACTTTAGATTTTGTAGTTTGGCGGAACAGCATGAAAACAGGCCTTTCGGCCCCCCGAGTCCATGCTGACCATTGATCACCTATTCACACTAATTTTATGTTATCCCACTTCCGACACACAATAGGGGCAATTTACAGAGGCCAATTAACCTACAAATCCGCATGTCTTTGGGATGTGGGAGGAAAACAGAGTACCTGGAGGAAAACCATTCAATTACAGGGAGAACGTGCAAGCTCCACACCTGAGGTCAGGATAGAACTCAAGTCTCTGGCGCTGTGAGGCATGGGCTCTACTAGCTGTGCTGCTGTGTTGCCCTTACACAGTTAATGCATTTTACATAGTTGGACATTGGTTCAAGTCAAGTCAAGTCAAGTCAAATTTATTTGTCACATACACATACACGATGTGCAGTGAAATGAAAGTGGCAATGCCTGCGGGTTGTGCACAAAAAGAATTACAGTTACAGCATAAGAATTACAGTTACAGCATAAGAATTACAGTTACAGCAGTAAAAATCCTCAACCAGCACCACTTAAAGGGAACATCCAGACTTTTGGGTTACTTGCCACTGCTTGTGCATTAAGTCTCTATGAGATGGTACTTTCAACAGTTCTCTGATGTTCTCCAGAAAGCAGATGCTGAAGAACGGTCTGGATGGTTGTTGATGTTTGGATTGAGACCAACTGTGGCTGAAGAAGGTGCAGTTTCGTTTAGTTTAACTTAAAGATACAGAGCGGAAAAAAGGCTCTTTAGGCCACCGAGTCTGCGCCGACCAGCGATCCCCACACACTAACACAATCCTACACACACAAAGCACCAATTTACAATCTTTTAACAAGCCAATTAACATAAACCTGTACGTCTTAGGAGTGTAGGAGGAAACCAGAGCAGCCGGGAAAAAACACATCCAGGTAACGGGGAGAATGCACAAACTCCATATGGACAGCACCGGTAGTCAGGATTGAACCCGGGTCTCTGTAAGGTAGCAACTCTACTGCTGCACCACCGTGCCACCCCTATGACAGTCTCATGAAGCAAAGTGTCGGAAGTGGGTGAGGTCCTGCCTTAAGACCGACTGACAAAATGATCTCTCGTCCAGTGCCACCCTCCTCGCACTTCTCTCATTTGTTCCTACTTTCTGCCTTCTGTTTGCAGAAGATATTTACGAGAATGCTGCTTGGACTAGAGGCTATTAGTTACGGGGAGGTTGAACAAACTTGGGTTGTTTTCTCTGGAGCATTGGAGGCTGAGGAGAGACCTGATAGAAGTATGCAAAATTATGAGAGGCATAGATAGGTTAGACATTCAGAACCTTTTTCCAAGGGTGGAAAAATCAAATATAAGAGGGGCATAGTTTTAAGGCGAGAATGGTAAAGTTTAAAGGAGATATGTGGGGCAAGTATTTTTTACACAGAGGGTGGTTGTTGCCAGGAACGAGCTGCCAGTGGTGATGGAGGCAGATACGATTGTGACATTGAAGAGGCTTTTTGATAGGCACATGGATATGCGGGGAATGGAGGGATATGGATTGGGTGCAGGCAGAGGAGCTTAGTTTAAATTGGCATCAGGTTTAGCACAGACATTATGGGCCAACATGTTTCTGTGCTGTACTATTCTATGTTCTCAACCTCAGCCCCATAGACTCTCCCAATAGGCAATTGACTACTAAAATATCCCGAGGTGAGCCCAAGCTGCGGTTACTAATCAATTACTGTTTCCACACGTGATATGCAGTAGCCAACTAACTTACCAGCTCCGGAAGAAAATGAGGCAACTCACCTGAACAAACCCAATCACAGAGAACATGCAAACAAATGGGAGGTCATGTTGCAGTTGTATAAGACGTTGGTGAGACCGCAGTTAGAATATTGTGTTCAGTTCTGGGCACCATGTTATAGGAAAGATATTGTCAAGCTTGAAAGGGTTCAGACAAGATTTACGAGGATGTTGCCAGGACTAGAGGGTGTGAGCTACAGGGAGAGGTTGGGTAGGCTGGGTCTCTATTCCATGGAGCGCAGGAGGGTGAGGGGGGATCTTATAGCGGTATACAAAATCATGAGAGGAATAGATCGGGTAGATGCACAGTCTCTTGCCCAGAGTAGGGGAATCAAGGACCAGAGGACATAGGTTCAAGGTGAAGGGGAAAAGATTTAATAGGAATCCGAGAATTCACTTTTTCACACAAAGGGTGGTGGGTGTATGGAACAAGCTGCCAGAGGAGGTAGTTGAGGCTGGGACCATCCCATCCTTTAAGAAACAGTTAGACAGGTACATGGATAGGACAGGTTTGGAGGGATATGGACCAAACGCAGGCAAGTGGGACTAGTGTAGCTGGGACATTGTTGGCCAGTGTGGGTAAGTTGGGCTGAAGGATCTGTTTCCACACTGTATCACTCTATGACTCTATGACTCCACACAGACACCACTTAAAGGGCAGGTTTGAACTTGGTCGCTGGAGCTGTGGTGCCCTAACTTTCAAAGTACCATGGACAACAAATCACCCCCAAGAAGTGCAGATAAGCTTTAACACAATTATTTCATTTATTCCACATCTGCTGAGTCTATTCCCTCCACTAACTGCTTACCACAAAGTGTCTCCTTGAACCTGGATGTCAGCTTCTCAATCACTCCGTATGTCTCCACGTAGAAGACATGATCATCCAGGGGTTCACTGGCCATTTGTCTGAGAGACATCATGTCAGCCCTGCCCACACCAACCGCATAGATCACAATGCCAGCTGCCCGAGCCCTTGCAGAGATCTCTGACACCTGATCTTGGGGCCGTCCATCTGTCACAATAATGGCTACTCTGGAGACACCACGGTCATTAGGCCTTGCCCCGGCAATGTCCACGAAAGCCTTGTTCATGGCACCCTCGATGGCCAAACCGGTCATTGTGCCAGTTGCAAGTGGATCAATTTGAGAGATTGCGCGCTTCATGTCTCGTTTGTTGGTGTAAGTGTTCAGCATAAACTCAATCTTCACTGTGCTTGCATAGTTGATGACTGCCACACGGGTTCTATCAAGTCCAATATCCAATGTGTCAACCATATGGCCCAGGAAGACTTTCACTTGCTCAAACTCGTGAGGTCGGACACTACGAGAGCTATCGATGATAAAAACCACATCTTGGGGTTGACTTCTACATTGTGATTCTGTGGGGGAAAAAACAGACCATATAAAATACAATGGAAATAACCACATAAAATATCTTTGAACATTTTTCAAAACATACTTCCATATTTCTAAAAATATTAATATAAATAGCTTACGATTTTGTGTGCTGGTAAGTTTTGTGTGCTGGTAAGTTTGCGGGTATGGCAAGGCATCCAGCACATCACCAACTACAAGACCAGCAACCGCACGACTGCCGACGGCGACGTCTCGCTGGCAGAGGAACTTAACTGTTTCTTTGCTCGTTTCGAGGTGAAAGCTACAGTGGCAGACATAACACCCTCTCCAGCACCTGACAGCAACACCTTCACTGTGCAGGAGTATGATGTTAAGCGCGTGCTCAGAGCAGTGAATCCCAGGAAAGCTGCAGGCCCCGATGGTGTGATGGGCAGAGTGCTGAGGGAATGTGCAGACCAATTATCTGAGGTCTTCACAAAAATCTTCAACCTGTCCCTTTTAAAATCCACCATCCCTCCCTGCCTGAAGTCCGCCACAATCATCCCACTGCCGAAAAAGTCTGTCATCAGCGGCCTTAACGACTACCGTCCGGTAGCACTCACACCGGTCATCACAAAGTGCTTCGAGAGACTGGTCCTGCAGCACATCAAAGCCAGCCTCCCACCCACCTTCGACCCACACCAGTTTGCCTACAGAGCAAATAGGTCTACAGGGGATGCCATCGACACTGCTCTTCACACTGCACTGATCCACCTTGAACACCAGGGGAGCTATGTGAGGATGCTCTTCCTCGACTTCAGCTCTGCCTTTAACACGGTCATCCCGAGCAGACTGGTCACCAAACTTTCCGACCTTGGATTTTCCCAAACCATCTGCCAATGGATCAAGGACTTCCTGACCAACCGCCCCCAGACCGTCAAAATAGGCCCTCACCTCTCCTCCACCATTACACTGAGCACCGGCTCACCACAGGGCTGTGTGTTGAGCCCCATCCTTTACTCCCTCTACACTCACGACTGCGCCCCCACCCATCCCACCAACACCATCATCAAGTTCGCGGATGACACGACTGTGGTTGGACTCATCTCAGGAGGAGATGAGACAGCCTATAGGGATGAAATCCAAAGGCTGGCAGCATGGTGTTCAGTGAACAATCTGGTCCTGAACTCCTCCAAAACAAAGGAACTTATAATTGACTTTAGAAAAACCAGTGTAGAATACGACCCACTCTACATCAATGGGGTCTGTGTGGAAAGGGTACCCGCTTTCAGGTTCCTGGGTACGCACATCGCAGAGGATCTTACCTGGTCTACCAACACCATCACCACAGTAAAGAAGGCACAGCAGAGACTCCACTTCCTGAGGATCCTCAGGAAAACCAACCTGCAGGAGAAGCTCATGTTGTCCTTCTATCGCTGCTCCATCGAGAGTGTGCTGGCATACTGTATAACCACATGGTATGCCAGCTGCTCAGAAAAGGACAGGAAGGCCCTTCAGAGGGTCATCACGACGGCCCAGAAGATCATCGGCTGCTCACTGCCCTCCCTGGAGCACCTGTTCAGCCTACGCTGCCTCAGTAGAGCAGGCAAAATAATAAAAGATCCATCCCACCCCGGCCACCGTCTGTTTGTTCATCTGCCCTCTGGTCGACGTTTCAGGTCGATCAAATCCCGAACAAACAGACTTAAGAACAGTTTTTACCCCAGGGCCATACGAGAACTGAACACTACCTTTGCACTAGGCAACACCGTTAAAAAATCTTGTACTTAATATAATTGTATTTATGTATTTATTTGTTTTTGCATTTATTGCATATATGTTTGTACGCACCGTCAGGATTGGCTATTTTTTAATTTCGTTGTACTCGTTGCAATGACAATAAATGAATGATTATTATTATTATTATTATTATTATTATTATGACCAAATTAGGAGAGGCAAATATGGGAAATACATACCACAAGCCACCTGCTGGTGAAAGTCAGCCACTGCATAGTGACATTGTCTTAGCAAAATTAAATGTAACGTTTCATTATTTACAAAGTCATAATAACACAAAGTGAAATTTGTACACAGAAAATGTAAGTTGAATGACTTTTACCAAAATAGATTGAGATATGTTCTTCCTTGTTTACCTTTTCTTTGATGCTTGGGGTGTTGAAATCATGACTGGTTGCAATTGCAATCTCTTTATCCATGACTTTAAAGCTGTGGACTGCTTCCTACTTTAATTCTATATTTCCTCCTGCAAGCTACAGGCTGTTAAAAATCCAAACTGCTACTGCAAAATGTTTACTTTATGGAATCATAGAACAGTACATCACAGATACAGGCCATTGGGCCCAACTCCTCCAGTGGGCAGCGTTCTGTATTAATTCCATCATCCAACTCTTGGTCCATACCATCTATGTGTAAGTGATTCAAGTACTCATCTAAATACTAACTAAATGCTGTCATTAGGCTGCAAGGTTATGGGGAGTGGCAAGAGAATGGGGTTGAGAGGGAAATATAGATCCACCATGATTGAATGGTGGAGTAGCCTCATTGGGCCTAATGGTCCATTTCTGCTCCTGTGTCTTATGGTCTTATGGTCAGTGACCCAGCTTCAACCATTCTCTGAGGCAGTGTATTCTAGGTCCTTTCTACTCTCTTGGCAAAGAAGATACCCTTCATATCCCCGTTAAATTTATTGCTCCTTATCCAGAACCTAAATCGTTCAGTTTAAAAGTTTCATGCAGTCTGCCCTGTCACCTCATTATTTAATAAATCTCAATGATATTCCATCTTAACATCCTTCAGTCCAGGGAAAATAGACCTGCTTCTCCATTCTCCCGTCTTAACTGAACTGCTCCATCCCAGGAAACATCCTGGTGAATCTCCTCTGGTCTTCAGCATTATCACATCCATCCTACATCTTGGTGACCAGGCCAGAACTGCACGCAAATGCAATGTACTTCAACTTCAACCATGATATTACCTTGTGTTTCCTGGTTCCATAAAATAATTGTTTTAAAAAGCAAATTTCAAATCTACAAAGTAATACAAACTTATTGTTAATAACATTATTCTTCCCATATTGTACATGTTCCAGTAGTGATTTGGAAAGAAGGAAGTTGATTAGTCAGTTTTATATGCCACAATATTTTTTTAATGTATTTCTTTGATCATATATATATAAAGTGTAAGGATAATCTCGAACAAACCATTTTTGAAGCAAAGTTTATAAATTATCACTTAAAAAAGATTACTATTAAACAGAATAGGAAGCAAGCATTGGAGTGGGATTAGAATATATCACATATGGGGGGAAATGCACACAGAAGTGGCCTGATTCTGTGTAGACTTTCCATAATTCTATGAAAAAACATGTGCTGATAATAAACAGAGAGAGAGAGAGCATTCATAGAGTTGGGCAAAACCTGTCACTCGGTTGTATAACCAAATAGAGATATTTAGAAGTTCCATATTTACCTACAGAATGTGGAATTTGCAACCACAGGGAGTCATTGAGCTAAATGGTATGGATGCATGTGAGAGGCCATTGGATGAGCAGAAGAGACTGAAGCTGGTAGAATTAGAATTATAAATAATGGAAAATGGCTCAAGGTGGTCATAAACTGTCTCAGTGTTGACCAAATTATGCAAAATAACTACAGATGTGGAAAATCTGAAATAAAAATAGAGACTGGTTATTCTCAGCAAATCGGGCAGAATCCTCGGAGAGAGAAAAATGATTGTTGCTGCAGGTTTGCAAAACAAATGTGTTTTAAATTGTGGAGGGGTGGAGAGAACAAATGAATCGTCTGTGACAGGGTGGGGACCAAGAGAGACTGAATGACACAAATGGTGCTGGTGTTGGCTGTGAGAAGGTGGTGAAAGCTTATTGGTCACTGGCAATCTGACCAGAGCAGATGTAAGCGGAAGAAGATAAACAAGAACAAGAAAGAGAGAGAAACTGCAATGCTGTAACTGGGAGAGACAAATCACTGCAACTTCAGGAAACCTGAAGTTAACAAAATTACAAGAGACACTCAGCAGGTCAGAAAGTTTCAATGAAGGGGGGAAATAGAATTAACATTACAAGTTGACGATCTTTCATTAGAACTTGTCAGAACTGATACAAATCTGGAAGGCCTGTGTATGTCTATTGCTGCTGGGATGGTCAAGGAGATTTATCAAGTAAGATTTTTCTTGTCATATTTGGAACAGTACAATAAGAATGAGCATTTTTTAACTGATGCTGTAGAATGTTAAAGGCATGCTCTGACTTCATTAAACATGCATACCTAGAATTCAATATTTTTGTTGGTTCTTTTGATGAATGCTAACCATCTTCTCCTTAACATAAGTGGTTCAGAAATGACTAAGGTAAATTCAAAAACATAAAGTTATTCAGATTTTCAATGATATACTACTGACAGACCATTTTACGAGTCATGCCAAACATACTTAAATTTATCACATTTGTTTTATTCAATGTGATTGAATGCATTTGAGAGAAAGTTCTACAAACTGAGTACCAAAACTTCAAAGTAATCAAGTGAAATTCTAGGTATTCAATTTAATTTTAGAAACATGAGTAATCAACCTGATTATCTTGGCATGATAAATTACATTTTGGTGCTTTACAATTTTACAGTGACATCAATATTTAACGTAGCCACACACATCAAAGAAGAAATGGTACACAAATGGATTGGACAGGTTTAGAGGGATATGGGCCAAAAGCAGGCAGGTGGGTCTAGTGTAGATGGGACATGTTGCTCAGTGTGGGCAAGTTGGGCCGAAGGGCCTGTTTCCACACTGTATCACTCTATGACTATGACTATGAATGGTCAGCAAATACTGATGAGGAAAATGGATACAAACAGAGACTGTGAAAGATCTAATGGTTTATGAAGGGACCTCAGAGGGCAGAGCACAGGAAGCTACATGGTTGGTTTGGAAAGAGTCACTGGAATATTTAGAAGAGCTGACTCAGAAGCCAAACTGAGAGATTGGAAATCAATCAGAAGCCATCTGTGGTTTGCACTGGGATAACAAATTCCTCCTGTTTCTTGTCATTGTAGAAAACGGTAAAGGTAATTTGTTCCATGGACACACCACCTCTATTTTGCAACTATGTCTTAAAAGTTATGTCCTTTCTGTAGAAGAATCTTTCTTTTAAAAAATGAACAAAATATGGCAGAGGCCGTGGAGATATTTTTAATATCAGGTATAGCTTTTGAGGTTAAGTGAGGGTTGAAGGAGATTGATGAGACCAGGGTGATTGCTGGGGATTTGTCAAAGGGCGGATAGGAATTTGGCTTTGAACGAACAGTAAAACAATGCTCGCCTCTGTACAGCGACCACCACATTCTAAGATGATGACATATAAGTGATGACATGTCCAGTGGTTTGTTTGAGAGGAAAAGACATAGATCTTCACCTTCCTTCTCAGAAGCTGTTCATATTGTTTGCTGAATTTTTAAAACATGAAGACATACCAGAGTCCAATTTCAATTTCTGTATGCACATTTTTTTTAAATGACAGATAAAGTAGCGTTGGCTCAAGGTTACTGAATGAATAATGACAGTAAAGCTATGATTTCCAGTATTACCACAGCAAATCTGATGCAACTTCTAACTTGCATAACTAAATGTGGAAAACCAAAGGCTGCAGTTGGGGTTACTTTGCTTCTTCATACATTGAACAATTGGGAGGAGTTGGCTGCGCCTAACGGCTGCGGCTCTCTGGCAGTCTGTTGTCTTTTTTTCTTTTTTTTTGTTTGTGTCGGTGTTGGGATGGTTTTTGTTTCTGTTTTTGGCTGTGTATGTGTGGTGGGGGTGTGTGGTGGGGGTGTGGGGTGGGGTGGGGCGGGGGGAAACCTTTATTTTATTAGGTCTCTTCCCCGGGGCGCGGCTCGGCTGCGGGCCTTAACATTGCCGGCGCAGCTCGGCTGCGGGACGTTTCAGTGCCCGGTGCGGCTCGGCTGCGGGCCTTAACATTGCCGGCGCAGCTCGGCTGCGGGACGTTTCAGTGCCCGGTGCGGCTCGGCTGCGGGCCTTAACATTGCCGGCGCAGCTCGGCTGCGGGACGTTTCAGTGCCCGGTGCGGCTCGGCTGCGGGCCTTAACATTGCCGGCGCAGCTCGGCCGCGGGACGTTTCAGTGCCCGGTGCGGCTCGGCTGCGGGCCTTAACATTGCCGGCGCAGCTCGGCCGCGGGACGTTTCAGTGCCCGGTGCGGCTCGGCCGCTGGACTTAACATCGCCCGGTGCGGCCGCGGGACGTTTCAGTGCCCGGTGCGGCTCGGCCGCGGGACGTTTCAGTGCCCGGTGCGGCTCGGCCGCTGGACTTAACATCGCCCGGTGTGGCCGCGGGACGTTTCAGTGCCCGGTGTGGCCGCGGGACGTTTCAGTGCCCGGTGCGGCTCGGCCGCGGGACGTTTCAATGCCCGGTGCGGCTTGGCCGCTGGACTTAACATCGCCCGGTGTGGCCGCGGGACGTTTCAGTGCCCGGTGCGGCTTGGCCGCTGGACTTAACATCGCCCGGTGTGGCCGCGGGACGTTTCAGTGCCCGGTGCGGCTCGGCCGCTGGACTTAACATCGCCCGGTGTGGCCGCGGGACGTTTCGGTGCCCGGGGCGGCTCGGCCGGGGGGCCTTCCATCCCCTTGCGGGGGCTGTGCGTGTCGTTTGCCTCGGTAGGGGTCGAGCTGCCTGTCCGTGGGTGCGGGGGGAAGAGAGGGGAAGTTTTGTTGCCTCCATCACAGTGAGGGGGTGTTTGGAGTCACTGTGATGGATGTTTGTGTTGGGGTCGGGTGTCCTGTGTTCTTTTCTTTTTGCTGTATTTTGTGTGACTGCTGAAATTTCGCTCGGTGTTGTGCCGAGTGACAATAAAGTGTTGTTATGTTATGTTATGTTATGTTATTACACAAGCTCATTCTCTCTCATGAAAAACAATCTTGAAATGATGCTTCCCATTTCACCAAACACGTGGGCTCTGTAAGCCAAGGCATGTTGCACATCCGCGAGACCAAGCATAGACTGGGTGACCGTTTTGCAGAACACCTGCGCTTGGTCCGCCAAGTTCTGCGGGATCTCCCAGTTGCTAACCATTTTACCTCTGGTTCCCATTCCCATATTGATCTTTCTGTCTTACGCATCCACCATTGCCAGGTTAAAACCACATGAAAACTGAAGAAACAGCATCTCATATTCTGCTTGGGTAGCTTACACTCTAATAGTACAAACATTGAATTCTCCAATTTTAGGTAACTAATCTACAAATAACCCCCCCCCCCTCCATTTTCCCCTTCCTCCTCTGTTCTCTGTGCTCTACTTGGATTTGCATCCATTTCCCCCCTCCCATCCCATCCCCTTCCACCTATAGTCCTTCCTCTAGCTTCACAATCCCCCCTCACCTGTATTCACTTATCACTTGCCAGCCTTTATCCTGCCCCCACCTCTCTACCAGCTCCCCCCCCCCCCCCACCCCCCACCCACCACAACCAGTCTGAACAAGGGTCCCGGCCAGAAACATCACCTGTCCATGTTCTCCAGAGATGCTGTCTGACCTGCTGAGTTACTCCAGCATTTTGTGTCTTTTTATGTAGATTTTTTGTCTCTTTTATATCTCTCTCCTTCCAATCTGATCTATCTACCCCAATTATCATTTTATTCCCTGCACATGATATGGATGTTTATCATTCTTCCAGTTTAGACAGTGTGGCTTACCAATGACTTACTGTCTGGTTTATTGAAGAGTTTCCATGTTTTTTTTGGTTTATTCACATACACCACAATTGGCCACCAAACTGAATCTAATGCCAGATTAGGGAAAATCTCTGCTCGCTGGGCCATAAACATTGTGTGGGCGACTGTCAGCAAGAATGATGAGTGCCACTCCTTTCCAACTGGAAATAAACTCCTGGCCAGATGTATCCTTATTTTAGCTTCCTTGTTTGGATCATTCAGTCTGATTGATTGAAGAGTCCTGCTGCATTTTTTCCTGCCCTCAGATACCACAGATCTCCTGGTGCAGACAGCAAGTAGTTTCCACTCGATGCCTCAGCAAAGCTGTGTTGGCACCGACCAGCAAGAAGAATGGAAAGCGCTGTTCCTTCACTGTTAACATGAAAATCCGGCCAGGTAAAGAACCATATTTCTAAGGCTCGTTGGCTGCTGCAAGGGAGAATTTCTGTGGGTGTTTTGAAACTTGTCTGTGATAACTTTGGTGGAGGATTCACCAAATTGTTTATATCCTTTTGCTCGGCTCCCACATCTGCCAAAAATGCAGCGTGCAAACGGGGGAAACTTTGCAAAAATGCTCATGGGAAGAATCTGCTTATATCAGGCGGAGACAAGAGTTGGTGCCAAAAATCAGTAGACATTTGTGTGTGTCTTTACTTTCACTGTAAATACATTTTCATTGAAGATAGACACAAAATGCTGGAGTAACACAGTGAGGCAGGCAACATCTCTGGGGAGAAGAAATGGGTGACGTTTTGGGTCGAGACCCTTCTTCAGACTGAGAGTCAGGGGAGAGGGAGTCTAGAGATATGGGAGGGTACGGTGTGAAAATGACAGATCAAACCAGACGATGATAAGGAAATGTAAAATGGCTCATTGTCAGCTGAGGGGTAGGTGACAAGGAGGCATACAATCAGTAGAATTAATCAGAAGGACGGTGAAACTAGTCAGGGAACTAGGGTGGGGGAGGGACAGAGAGAGAGGGAAAGCAAGGGTTTCTTCAAGTTAGAGAAATCAATATTCATACAGCTGGATTAGAATACTGTGAATGGGAAGCCGCACAACCTGATGGACAATTCCAAATTTTAAATAGTTACCCAAATTTCTTATAATGAGTTGTATTATACCTACATGCAAATGAATGACAAATATTGCTTTTGGTTTCATTTTGCCTCTTACTTTAAAGGTCTTGCAAGAAAAATGTAAGATTATTTCAGAGTGTGTTTCTTTGTGCCTTAGTGCTGCAGAATAATCAATTAGTTTCATCTGAAAGAATCATAGTTGGATTAGGTGGGAATGGGGTGTGGAGGTGGGTGGGTAGGTTGGTGAGGGAAAGGTGTGAACATCAATGGAGAGCAGGGGAAAATGGAACTGGGAATGTAAAAGTCAATCAGATGGTAAGGGAGAGCCAATTAATTAAGAATCGAGAGAAATATTTGAGAGAGACTGCAAAGGGGGCAAAAAGAATGATGCAAATTGAATTTTTAAAAAGAAATGGAAGAAATCAAAAAAGGACAGTTTTGCAAATATTGAAAAAAAGCAGACTTATTTTCACAATGTGCCAATATTTTTCCTTTGGTTTTGTGCTGTTTTCCATGGGTATGTCAAATATGGATCAAAAGTTACCAGGAGCAAACTTGATTCAGCCTTTAGTGTTTTAGAGAGAGAGAGGGCCACTGAACTAGGGAATCACTGAGGAAATACAGAAATAAAGAACATTATGGGAAAAATGGGGTAATGGACCCACAGTTGATCAAATCACTATGATTTTCAAACGAAGATCAACCTTTGACTTTCTCCTGTTATTAGCAGACAGTTTTAATGCCAAAATATGCTTTAATTAAAAAAACGTTATATGCATTATGACAAAGTGAAATAAAAGTGGCTATATATAAAAGTGGCTATATATAGTAGCTATAAATATATATTGTATATAATTGTCCTCTGATCAGGTTTCCATTGGTTCCGTGGGAGAGAAATCTACAGGTTCACCGCCCTCTGAGTAAGAGATTTTTCCTGATCTTGGTTCTAAATGATGTTCCCTTTGTCTTGAGGTTGTGACCCTCGCTCTGGACTCCTCCACCAAGGGAAACATTCACTTGGTATCTAATATATATCCGGTTCAGTTGGAGTCCCACATTCTCTTGCGTGCCTGTGGACACAGGGTGCACCAGTCCAGTCTATCCTCGTGCGCCAGTCCTACCATCCTGCAATCAGTCTTATAAACTTTGTTGCTCTTCCTCCAGGGCAAGAGCACCTTTCCTCAGGACAGGAAACCAAAGCTACAAACAAAACTCCAGATGGGTTCTCACCAAGATGCTTTGCAGATGCAGCAAGGCTTTCATGTTCTCGTACACAAATCCTCATGCAATGAGTTTGACTTCATAAGTATTAGCTGCACCCAAATGCTTGCTCTCAGTGACTGGTAAGCAAAAGACAGTGACTGGTAAGCAAAGGTGCAAGTCACCTTGCACCTTTCATTTTCACAACCTCTCACTGTTCATTCAGAATGAAAGCTGATAACCTCACATGTATCCATTTAAAACGGTATCTACCCTACATTTGCCCATTCACCCAATTTGTATAAATCACATCAGAGCCTCTTTGTATATTCCTCACAGCTCACATTCATCTTTATAGACTAAAATTTAATTTTAGAGTATTTCTAAGACCTAAAAAAACCCCGACAAAAGAGTTAGACTTCTTTGGAAGCGTAATTTAACACATGCATTATTGACAAAGTCACTTCAATCAACTTCAAGGTGAATGATATGAATGGCATTTCAGAGCATGATGGATTGCATTGCAATTTATCCCTGATCATTACCAGAAACAAATCCCAGTAGCAATTCTGCAGGGCAATTTCACAAGGTTGCCTTAGGTTTACGATTACATTATCAAGCAGTTTGTAAAATAATTTGGGATGAATATCACTTGCTTTACCTCAAATCTTCAAAAACGTGTGCTCTGCTTTAATCAATGTGATCAGAATACTTTACGCTTAGCTATTAATAATGAACCCATGGGATCAAAGAGAACTATATTAAAGTAGTCAGAATAGGTCCTACAATTTTATTTGGGATTTTTACACGGATAGTTTGATTGGAATGAAGGTGAACAAGAAGTGAAGGGAAGTGAAGAATTCCACAAAAATGTGCAACATAATATTGAACCTGGACTTGTTTAAAAGATCTTGATCTGTTTGACTCAGTCTACAAATTAAATTACCGCCAAAGCTTTGCAATCACTACCCTCCAATTCTTTGTATATTGCCATGTTCTGACATGATACTGGACGGTAGTTAAAGTCATGAATATTATGCATTTTTAAAGTAAATGTAAGAAATATTAATTGTCTTGATACCAGAAGAAAAAAATTGCATAAATATACAATGGAAGATGTTAACACTCCTTATTTTAAATCACAAATTCAGATACATATAATGGTGAAATTATAGAGTGAAATATAATAGTAAAATTATAAAATAGTGAAATTATAGATACATATAATAGTGAAATTGTTAACACTCCGAATTTTAAATCACAAATTCAGATACGTATAATAGTGAAATTCACAATTATAAATGTGGATAAAAACCGAAATAATCACATTACACGAGATATTGAGAGTATTAATAAATGCGCTGTAATTACGAAATTTGGACACCCGTGCTAAATTAGGTTTGTAGATTTTAACGTATTTAATAATAACCAATTTCTTACGTTGTAATTCATTTTGGTTAGGGATTTATTTGTTAAGTAGCAGTTCTGTCCTATTAAGGCGCCAATACATTTTACAAGAATCGGCATCCTTAACTAGTTGTGTGAAATTGATTTTGAAATAATCGTGTCCACATCATAACAACCACATCATAACAATTGAATCAAGCTCCAACTGCAGGGAATCCTTGCAGACTTATTTATTACAGTCAAGTGAACTCCCGGGAGAATTTCACTACAGTTTCCACCGGACAGGTGGGAGAGGGAAGAGAGAAGCTTTGTTACATTTCTTGGTACCTTGTCCGATGTTGGCATGTTGTGCGAGAGCTGGTTTTGTGTATCTGTTCGTCGGCGAGAGCGGAATCCTCCGGGCTGGAGCCCTGTTCCGTCGGTAATTGTACGCACGAACTTGGACGATGATAACCAGGGCACAGTACAGAAGACCGCACCACAACAGCTTCATGGCGAAGGCGTCTCTTTTCCTCGCAGCCCTCTGAGTTTGCACGAGTATGCGAGACGTTTGCTTGCACCGCACATACACTTGGCAGCAGGTCCGAGCAAACTTAAAGCTCGCAGTTTGAACCACGTGTGAAATATTGAACCAATCGCCAATACATCTTCCAAAGGCTAGAGGTAATAATTTGGAGCATGATCAAGTGTATGGCTCATGGGCAGAGTTGCCCCACCCCTCGGATGATCGGCAAACACACGTTTAAAGTTCAAGGGCTTTCTGGGACTCACTGAAGGAGAGAAGGGTGATGGAGGGGTCTGGCTAAATGCCCCTGGGTGAATGGATGGGAGTTGGGCTTTCTTGTTCCCTGTCACTGAGGGCAGCACAGAGGCGCAGAGCTGCTGCCTCACTGAGACAGAGACAGACCCGTGTTCGATCCTGCCCTCGGGTGCTATATCTTTGTGGTGTTTGTCCGTTCTCCCTGTGACCTCGTGGGTTTTCTGCGGGTTCTCCGGTTTCCCCCCACACGCCTAAGACGTGCTGGTTTCTCGGGTAAACTGGCCTCTGTAAAATGCACCTCGTATGTCGGGAGTGGATGCGAAAGTGGGATAACTGTTACATTTCTGCTGGATGCTCCCCTTGAATAGAGCAAAAAGACAGAATGCTGGAGGGACACAGCGGGTCAGGCAGCATCTGTGGAGGGAATGGACGGGCGTCGTTTCAGGTCGGGACCCTTCAGACCCAAACATCGTCTATCCATGCCCACCCAACCATAGATGATGCCTGTGTTTCTCCAGCACTTTTTTTTTGCGCAAGGTTCCAGAATTTGCAGTCTTATGTCTTTGAATAAACGTTGCATTGGTGTGTGAGATGTTGCTCGTGTGCCAGTGAAATTATAGATACATATAAAAGTTTACTCCTACTCCTGGCCTACTACTCCTGCACCTATTGTCTATTGTCTAAAAGTGAAATTGTTAACACTCCGAATTTTAAATCACAAATTCAGATACATATAATAGTGAAATTCACAATTATAAATGTGGATAAAAACCGAAATAATGACATTACACGAGATATTGAGAGTAGAAATAAATGCGCTGCAATGACGAAATTTGGACCCCCGTGCTAAATTAGGTGTGCCGCCGTGTGGTGCGTGAGAGACAGAAAAATGCCCATGCGGATGATGTGTCTGGAAACGAGAGACTGCGAGAGTGTGTGTGTGTGTGTGTGTGCTGTGTGTGTGTGCTGTGTGTGTGTGCTGTTTGTGTGTGTGCCATTTGTGATTTTGCAAATATTTAAACCACGCATCAAAAGTGCGGTTCGGCCGTAAAAGTGCAGACCTGCTGCATGGAAACTCCGAAAGAATGAACTTATTTTTGCTGGTGTGAAGCCGCTCCAGTGAATCGTTGTCCGAATAGGTCCACAGCCAGTTTTTAGTTTATCGGCTGCTTTTGTGAATAATGGGTTTATTTTGATGATCTAACTAGTTTTAAAAATAATTTGCAATAAAACAATTTCCTCGTCACCATTTAAGTCAATTTGACTAAAATAATTGCAGCAATGTGACAACATATATCAATTAAATATAAAAGCTCGTTCTGACTAACTTCTAATTTGAGGAAGGACATTCTTGCTATTGAGGGAGTGCAGGGCAGGTTCACCAGGTTAATTCCTGGGATGGCGGGACTATCATATAATGAAAGAATGGGTCGACTTGTATTCACTGGAATTTAGGATGAGAGGGGATCTTATAGAAACATATAAAATTATTGAGGGATTGGACACGCTAGGAAACATGTTCCCGATGTTGGGGGAGTCCAGAACTAGGGGCCACAGTTTAAGAATAAGGGATAGAACTGAAATGAAGAAAACCCTTTTCACACAGAGAGTTGTGAATTTGTGGAATTCTCTGCCTAAGAAGGCAGTGGAGGCCGATTCACTGGATACACTCAAAAGAGTTAGATAGAGCTCTTAGGGCTAGCAGAATCAAGGGGTATGGGGAGAAGGCAAGAACAGGGTATTGATTGTGGGTGATCAGCCATGATCACATTGAATGGTGGTGCTGGCTCGAAGGGTTGAATGGCCTCCTCCTGCACCTATTGTCTATTGTCTATGTATCTGACATTAATTGCCATTTTTAAAATCTTTTTTTTTAAAGTTGGAGCATGTTTTATTTTTTTCTAATAAAAATCTGGAATCCTGTAACAATGTTTCTTTCTTATGCAACAAGATGGTTAGCTGCCATACTGACGTCAGTGTAAGTACTGTATTAAAGTGATTTCACCTTTAATGAGACGCCCATCTTTTTTTAGTTTAGTTTAGATACACGTGAAAACAGGCCCTTTGACCCACCGGGTCGATGCCGACCAATGACCAGGGCCGTCTTAACGCATGGGCCTGATGGGCACTTGCCCGGGGCCCCACGAGCATAGGGGCCCCATGCTGATCTGTGTATGTTAAGTGACTTGCAATAAATAAATACTACTTTAAAAATGTAGGTTCAATAAGTGCTTTTTTCGCAACATTTTCGGTCCCTAAGTGCTTCTCACAGCGATCTGTAAGTGCTTTTCGCAACAATGTAGCACCCTAAGTCCATCGCTAAGTGCTTTTCGGTAAGTGCTTTTCGCCGGCACGACAGGGGGCGGCTGGTAGGGAAAGGGGGGGTGGGGGAGAGTAACGGTAGGGGCCCCAGTACACTGCTTTGCCCGGGGGCCCATAATGCTGTAAAAACGGCCCTGCCAATGACCACCCCACTATCCTACACACCAGGGGCAATTTTTCAAAAGCCAATTAACCTCCAAACCTGCATGTTTTTGGAACGTGAAAGGAAACCTGAGGGCCCACAGAAAATCCATACGGTCACGGGAAAACATACAAACTCCGCACAGACAGCACCCGTAGTCAAGATCGAACCCGGGTCTACTACTGTTGCCCCACTTGGTCGAGGAACGGAACAAACGCCTCCTGTATCTGCTGGTGCAGCAAGTAAACCACAAAAAAACCATATCTTCAAATAATACCAGATCACACTTCCACTTTACAAACTGTCAGTCTTTTTTTTTAAAGTTGCTATTTGAAGCTGTGCCATTTTACTGATTTGTTAGATAATCAGACTGAAAAGTATAAAATGTGGCTCCTCTTGTGCTTCTCAGAATTTTGTTAACCGGTTGAAAACATTTTCATAATGCAGGTCCGCAATTTATATTCTGTACCTGTGTGCAAGCCCTAAACTTTATAGTGTGTACCAGAGCGCAGAAATCTACAGGGTAACCATATTTTCTGAACCAAATCCACAGAAACACTGCATGGAATATTAAAGAAGCCTGCACAGAAGCATACATTGTGCTGTAAAATAAGAAAATAACTGCAGATACTGGTACAAATCGATTTATTCACAAAATGCTGGAGTAACTCAGCAGGTCAGGCAGCATCTCGGGAGAGAAGGAATGGGTGACGTTTCGGGTCAAGACCCTTCTTCAGACTGAAGAAGGGTCTCGACCCGAAACGTCACCCATTCCTTCTCTCCCGAGATGCTGCCTGACCTGCTGAGTTACTCCAGCATTTTGTGAATAAATACATTGTGCTGTGTTTGATGCAAAAAACGTTTGCCAAATAAACGAAAATACTGATGTATATAAAATGTAAGTCTCACTGTTGAATGTATTTCGTTACAGTTTATATTTAAAGGAATAGATGGATAGATCAGATGAATAGGTGGCTGAAGAGATGGTGCGAGGGGGTGGGATACAGGCTCTTGGATTACTGGCACGGTTCCAGGGGAAGATTGGACCTACACTAGAAGGAAGAGTTGCACCTAATGCAGGCAGAGCAAATGTCCACCGGGCAACAGGGGCAAACTGCATGGATGTACAAGTGAAGTCACATATGAACACTTTGCATCAGTATTCAGGAAGGAAACATATTTTACACTTTAAGAACTCATCTAAGGGGAAAGTGAAAATTTCCATTAATAAAGAGAAGGTTGAATGGATTTATCCCTCTGGTGGGCAAGGGAAGAGATGTCAGGCTTTGACAGAGATTTTGAATCCTTCCACTTCTTTGACCAAATGTGCTTTATCATTTGTTGGCATCACTTCTTCCTTCCTTCCCCAATCCACTCTTGTTCACTCCATGCCCCTGTTCTCTTTCTCTTTCTCCATACTCTGCGCTTTGGTTCCTACCACAACCTCACCAAGATTTTATCCTCCCCTACATTAACCTTTAAGCAAGTAACTAGCTGATAAAAATCTGCGAAGGAAACATCCATTTGCTAATTTATAATACACCGTTTTCCAGCTACAGAAGGGTCTAAACCCGAAACTTCACCCGTTGAGTTAATCGAGCATTTTGTGTTTACTTTAGATTTAAACCAGCATCTGCAGTTCTTTCCTACACATGCTTGTGGCATGGTTGCATAACCTGTTGGCACTCACTATCTAACTGAAGATATTGATATTTCTGCTTAGACAATGTACCAATACCCAAAGAACCATAGCAATTGCTGATTTTTCTTTAAATGAAATGATGATGAAATTCATCGCAGAAACAACAGTACATAGGATGATGAGAGATAAGCCAAATTATATCATCTTAGAGGGAATGCATCATCAAAGACACAAAGTTCTTGGGAAATGCAAAGATATGGGTGAACAATTTCCACCATAATCTCTGGGTTGAACCCAGTTATATTTCTTTCATTCTTCCACAGGGTGAGCAAAATATTCATTAAAAAGGTTGCTATTTTTTTTTTTAAAGGCAGATTTTGCTCGTCTAGCAAGTTATTGGCAGAAATTGGCTGATAGTTGTCCTCTTGACAGCCTAAGCCCGCAGATTTTTGCATATAGTATTCGAAAGTTGAGGTGAGAAATGATTCCTGCCCCACTAATACAGGAGTTCAACTGACTTTGGCAGGTGATAGCAGACACCCCTCAGTTTAGTCTGCACCACCTCCGAAAGAATTGTTTCAAAGTCTCAATATCTTGTGCAAAATATCAACATAGGGAAACTCATCTGTACCTTATATAATGTGCGTACACCAGATATAAGATTCTTCCCATTTTCATTTACTCATTGTGAGCTCATGACTTTAACTTACTGTAAATACCTCTGACTGACATCCTGGTTGGAGCTGGTTGTAAATTCTGGGGCAGATTGGACAACTGTCACTGAAACTACAATTTTAACTTTGCTTGATGTCAGATTGTTTTCCCCATAGCTCATTCACAATCACACACTCACACAGTTACAGTGTGTAACATGCATCCGACAATAGAGAACACAGCATCATTTAAAAACAATATTATACTTGATTAATTCAGATATCATAGTTGGTAGACCTCTTCACGATCATTTCAGTTCATGCAGTATTTTCACTATTACCAGCATTTACCTTCCTTATAAATGGTTATGCGATTTAGAGCATTCTAACTGTTAAATTAGTTTACTTCTTTGGTATGTTGTATCCAGCCTGCCCTCCTCTTCTGACAGAGAGGACTGAAGTAAAATATGCAGTAGTCCAAGGATCAATGAACAGAAGCAGTATGTGATCCACTTCCCATCCGAATAGATCACTTTAAAAAAACAACAAAAACAGACAAACTGCTGGAAGAACTCAGCGAGTCAGGCAGCATCTCTGGAGACCATGGATACAGGGCCATCTTAACGCATGGGCCTGATGGGCACTTGCCCGGGGCCCCTCGAGCATAGGGGCCCCATGCTGATCTGTGTATGTTAAGTGACTTGCAATAAATAAATACTACTTTAAAAATGTAGGTTCAATAAGTGCTTTTTTCGCAACATTTTCGGTCCCTAAGTGTTTTTTTCGCAACATTTTCCATCCCTAAGTGCTTCTCACAGCGATCTGTTTCGCAACAATTAGCTCCCTAAGTGCTTTGCTTTTCCATCCCTAAGTGCTTCTCATAGCGATCTGTAAGTGCTTTTCGCAACAATGTAGCACCCTAAGTCCATCGCTAAGTGCTTTTCGGTAAGTGCTTTGAGTGAGTAGTTGTCGAAGGGGCCCCAAAAAAAAACAAAAAAAAAAGATGGCCGCGCCGTTGTGTTTGGCTGCCTGTCGTCGCTCACCTGGAGATTGTAGTGTTCTTCGAGCCACTTTGGTTTACGACCGCCGAACCCTCCTGTTGATCCGACCCTCCGTCGTCGACTTCTTCAGTCCAGGTCCCGGACAAAGTTTCTTTCAGCGATCGCTCCTCGATCAACTCCCGGTAGATGTGCGGGCCCAGCCTTACATCCACCACCGCATGCACCGCACTAGGAGGTGGGGTAAACGCGCGGGAACATTCGAAAATTTAAAAAACCTCGCCCGCGCTCATCCAACAGTGGCCTACCTCGCCCAGCGCTGCGAAGTCGGACCTGGTCGACCTTACAGCTCCATCCACCGGCGCTCCCTCGAGCTCAGGTATGCCGCTCTTCGACCGATCATCCCGTTCCCTGGACTGCCAGCCCGCGGGCTCCCAACAAGGCCATCTGTGAAGCGCAGCGGCGTGGTCTCCCTGAACCTCCGCCCGCTGGCGTGGGAGCCGCTACCGGACCGAAGCTCACCTGTTGTCCCTGCTGTCCCTGCTAAAGTGGCCCTGATCAACGCAAGATCCCTACAGAACAAGACCTTCATCCTCAACGACTTCTTCATCACCCGTGGATTGGACTTCTTACTGCTCACAGAATCCTGGCTTAACCCTGGTGAGCTTGCTCCACTCGTGGAACTCTGTCCTGATAACTGTAACTTCTTCACCTCGCCTAGGCTCTCCGGACGCGGTGGGGGCTTAGCCACTGTGTTTAAGAAACATTTCAACTGCCGCCTCCTGAACGCTGATCATTTCTCCAGTTTCGAGGTGCAACTAATTAAAGTAGGCCTAGCCTATCCCCTCTTAATTGTTCTTGTGTATCCCCCACCAAAAATGCATAAGGACTTCATCACCCAATTTGCTGATCTGATTTCTAGCATTTTGCCCAAATTTGACCGGATCATGATTCTTGGTGACTTTAATATTCATGTTTGCTGTCCCACTAAGCCTCTTGTGAGTGAATTTATGCACCTGGTTGAGCCCTTCAATCTGACTCTTCACACCACGGGACCCACTCACAAGTTAGGCCATACTCTCGACCTAGTGTTATCTTCCGGATTCCCAATCAGCAACATTGAAACTACTGAAGCCTGTCTATCGGACCACAGCGCTATCATTTTTGACGCATCTCTGCCTTTATCTCCCGCAAAATCTCATCTCCCTGTTCGCAACTCCCGCGACATAAATTCATTGACTGCCAGTAAATTCTCCGAGGCTCTCACAGCTGCCCCCAACATCTGCACTATTGAGGCCTCTCCCCCCCATCTCAGCACTGAGGATCTCGCCTCTTTATTTAATATCACTTGCTCTTCAATCCTGGATTCTATCGCTCCCCTTAAAATGAAAAAGCCTAAGCCCAACGGTCGGCCGTGGCTCAATGACTCCACCAAAGCCCTAAGAAGGGAGTGCAGAAAATCAGAAAGGAGGTGGAAATGTGACAAGCTTCAAATTTCCTTCGAAATTCTGAGAAACAATCTTCTCAAATACCAGGAAGCAGTAAAGTCTGCTAGAGCACAATACTTCTCCGACCTTATTTCCAAAAACTCTCATAACTCCAAGGTCCTATTTAGAACAATTACCTCTGTCATATGTCCCGCTCCCAGTACCAGCTTAGTTGGGTCCCCTGCTAAGTGCGAAGAATTCGCTAAATTTTTCACCAACAAAGTTGAGAACATTAGAATGAACATTTCCCCTCCCACCCGTGACCTAGCTGTCTCACTAGTCTGTTCATCTAAATTGGACTGCTTCCAACCCATCACTCTATCCTCCCTTGCAAAGCTTGTCTCCGCTATGAAACCTGCAACCTGCCCCCTTGATCCTGCCTCCACTGCCCTTCTGAAGGATGTCATTGCAATAGCCGGTCCCAGCATCCTCTCTATTATCAACAGTTCTCTGGCCACTGGCACTGTTCCAACCAGTTTCAAGCACGCGGTGGTCCAGCCCCTACTGAAAAAACCTAACCTAGACCCCACCTTGCCTAGCAACTACAGACCCATTTCCAAACTGCCATTCCTGTCAAAAGTCCTTGAAAAGGCAATTCTAAACCAATTAGTGCCCTACCTGCACCAAAACACCATCCTGGAAAGTTTCCAGTCAGGTTTCAGAGCCCACCACAGCACAGAGTCTGCCTTGTTGAAGGTACACAACGACCTGCTTCTCGCCATCGACACCGGCGACTGTGCAATCCTGCTCCTTCTCGACCTCAGCGCAGCGTTCGATACAGTGGACCACACCATCCTTATTGACCGTCTCCGGTACGCGGTTGGCATTGATGGCACTGCCCTGAGCTGGTTCGCTTCGTACCTCAAAGATAGGAGTTTTGCCATCAACATAGGCAGTTATTCCTCTGCTCCAGCTAGCCTCTCCTGCGGAGTTCCACAAGGCTCCATCCTAGGCCCCATTCTCTTCTCTCTATACATGCTCCCCCTTGGCCAAATCATTCAAAGGCACGGCATTTCTTTCCACTGCTATGCCGATGACACTCAGCTTTACCTCCCCCTGAAACCCAACAACCAGTCAAATTTAAACAGCCTCTCACACTGCCTTGAGGGCATAAAATGTTGGATGGCACAGAACTTCCTCCAATTAAATGAGAGCAAGTCTGAGGTCATCCTATTCGCCCCCCCCCCCCCCCGACTCCATCCAATTGATAACAGGCAGTCTTGGAAGTCTACCCTGCCTAGTCAAACCGCATGTCAAAAACCTCGGCATGATATTTGACTCTGCATTAAAATTTGATAAGCAAGTCAACGCTGTGGTAAAAGCCAGCTTCTTCCAACTTCGAACCATAGCTAAAATCAAACCTTTCCTCCAATTCGACGACACAGAAAAAATCATTCACGCTTTCATTTCCTCCCGTCTAGACTACTGCAACTCCCTATACACTGGGATCAGCCAATCTTCCCTGTCCCGCCTGCAACTGGTCCAAAACGCCGCAGCGAGACTCCTGACGGGTACCCGTAAAAGGGACCACATCACCCCGATTCTGGCCTCTCTCCACTGGCTCCCTGTACGGTACAGAATCAACTTCAAGCTCCTCCTATTCACGTATAAAGCCCTAAATGGACACTCCCCCCCCTACATCAAAAATCTTCTAACCCCCCCTCTCTAACTCCAGGTCCCTCAGGTCGGCCGACTCACTATCCCACGGTCTAGGCTTAAGCTCAGGGGTGACCGCGCTTTTGCGGTTGCAGCTCCTAGACTGTGGAACAGCATCCCTCTCCCCATCAGAACTGCCCCCTCCATCGACTCCTTTAAGTCCAGGCTCAAAACCTATTTCTACTCCCTAGCGTTTGAGGCTCATTGAGGAGGCGCTGTGAACTGTTTGCGTGCTACTGTATGTTTCATTTTTTTTCCATTGGAACCTAATCAGATGTACAGCACTTTGGTCAATGTGGGTTGTTTTTAAATGTGCTATACAAATAAAAATTGACTTGACTTGACTATCGCTTCTGTTATGTCAATATTAGCTATTTTTCTAAAGAGCACTATAATGCAATGGTGTTGATCTCTAAAATATTGCTGAAAGCATAGATGCATTATCCTTTAAAGTGGAAATAAAGAACTATTATGGACTTGAATATAAACAAACTGTTTTTTAGCCTAGATCCTGGGTCAGCTCAGTTCAGCCATTCCTTCATCAGAAGACAAGGGGAAAAATCAGAAGTCACACCAAATAAACCTCACATAGAGGCTGTAGCACCAATGCATACACATAAACAGTATTTGTATCCTGTATTGTACATGCTGTACAGTATTGTATGCTGTTATCAGGCAACCAAAACATCCTACCACAACTAGAGAGCAGTCCTGAACTAGTATTTACCTCATTGGAGACCCTCGGACAATTTTTGATCGGACTTTACTGGCTTTATCTTGCACTAAACGTTATTCCCTTATCATGTATCTGTACACTGTGAATGGCTCGATTGTAATCACCTATTGTCTTTCCACTGACTGGTTAGCACGCAACAAAAGCTTTTCGTTGTAGCTTAGTACATGTGACTATAAACTAAACTAACTGTATCCTTTTCATCGTATAAACAAATAAACTTGCTTCAGGAAACTACATCAGGAATAAATGACCTCTGTTGGCTCCTCTTAAAGTAAAATATATGTGCAGTGAAATGATTTCAGAGATTTGAAATGAAAATCAAGTGAGGAATTCTCAGCTTTTAATGTATTCTTCCTCTTCAATTGCCTGAAACAAATATTTCATCAATACTGAAGATCTAAATCCATGACCAATTCAATGTCCAGCGAAAGTATACAAACTGCTCAGGCAGTTCCACCGCATATTGGCACTCTGGGAAGATGACTAGGCTTTGTCTTCCTGTGAAATGAAAAGAATTATTAAAAAATTGCTGAGTTGAAATAAAAAGCAACAATGGGTTTCAACAGGGATCAAAAAATAAAATCCAAACTAACAAATGACAGCAAATGTACATAGCATTTCTCCATTACTTCCAAAAACTTAATACAGAACACTAAGGAAATGTATGGTCCACAAAGGTTGTTCTCTCCAAAATCACTTTGAATTGACTTTAACTGTTGTGTTAGCTCTCCAAGAGGAAACTTGCATTATTTCACATATTCTATTGGCTTGGCTTACACGATACTATGTGGCTGAGCTGCAGATAGAAAGTTTCCAGGTGCGATAGGAAAAATGTTCGACTCTTGAGTTCTTTTACCCTGCGGATATTTGCTATACTAATAATATATTTTATGGACTCGAGTTGCCCAGAGTTCCTGTTCATTCCTGTTCGATCTTATAGAGACGTATAAAATTATAAAAGGACTAGACAAGCTAGTTGCAGGAAAAATGTTCCCAATGTTGGGGGAGTCCAGAACCAGAGGATACAGTCTAAGAATAAAGGGGAGGCCATTTAAAACTGAGGTGAGAAGAATTTATTTCACCCAGAGAGTTGTGAATTTGTGGAATTCTCTGTCACAGAAGGCAGTGGAAGCCAATTCACTGGATGAATTTAAAAGAGTTAGATAGAGCTCTAGGGGCTAGTGGAATCAAGCGATGTGGGAATAAGGCAGGTACAGGTTACTGATTTTAGATGATCAGCCATGATCACAATGAATGACGGTGCTGGTTCGAAGGGCCAAATGGCCTCCTCCTGCACCTATTTTCTATGTTTCTATGTTTTATAACTGACCATAAATTAGAGAGACCTTCTGGAATCTGTGGTGATTGACAGGCATCATAGCCAAGTCATCTGGTGGTTAGGCTTCCATGGGTTCACTAAAGCTGCAGAATCTAATGTGAAATTCATCGAGGCATCCAATAGCCGAGCATGCTTCAATCAACTCAAAAAACAGCGAGTCTCACAATTTTAGATTTTCATGCAACCCCATCCATGTTATACTGATTTTTATACTGATCATTAACAAGTTTAAAATATCCTTGGAAAATTAGAGGTGGAGGATTTTATAGTTATCTAAAATTGGAGAATTCAAAGTTCACACCGCTGGTTTGTAAGCTACCCAAGCAGAATATGGGGTGTTGCTCTTCCAGCTAGCTTGTGGTCTCGCTCAGGCAACAGAGAAGGACCAGGACAGAAAGGTCAATATGGAAAAGGGAAGAGGTATTAAAATGGTTAGCAACCGAGATCTGGAGGAACAAAAGTGTTTGGCGATACAATTGCCAAGTCCACACTCTGCCTTATGACAATAGATGCAGGAGTAGGCCATTCCAGCCAGCACTGCCATTCACTGTGATCATGGCTGATCATCCACAATCAGTACCCCCTGTTCCTGCCTGCTCCCCATATCCTTTGACTCTGCTACCTTTAAGAGCTTTATCTAACTCTCTCTTGAAAGCATCCAGTATAGGCCATATCGGGAACAATGGATGCAGTAGAGGGGGTTCGAGGAGTATGTGAACCTCTGTCTCACCTGGAAAGTTTGCTACGGTCCCTGGATGGGGGTGAAGGAGGTGTTTACAGGGGAAAGTACTGGGGAAGGGGTAGTTTGGATGGGAAGGGATGAGTGAACTGTTTCTGTGGAAGGCGGAAAGGGATGGGGACTGGAAGATTTGAGTGGTGGTGGGATCACATTGGAAGTGAAGAAAATGTCGTAGGATGCAGTGGCTGGTGGAGTGAAAGAGAAATCTATCCTCATTCCATCTAGGGGAAGTGAGAGCAAAAAATATGGGACACAGAGGAGATGCGGGTGAGGGATCCATTTATGAACCAGGGGGAAAAAATCACGATTTCTAAAGAACATTTTTGGTGATCCTGGAATGGAAAGCTTCATCTTTAGAGCAGATGGGGCAGAGACGGAGAAATTGAGAGTTGGGGACAGAGTCTCTGCAAGAGACAGGGTGGGAAGAAGTGTAGTCCACATAACTGTGGGAGTTGGTAGGTCTGTAGTACACATTAGTTGATAGTCTGTACCCAGTGATGGAGAGAGATAAACAGGGAGAGGTGTCAGAGATCATCCAGGGAAATGTGAGGGCAGGGTGAAAGTTAGTGGTAAAGTTAATGAAATGAACGAGTTCTGCACAAGTGTAGGAGGCAGCCCCAATGCAAACGTCGATGTAGCAGAGAAACATGGGGTGTGGTGCCAATGCACATTTAGAACAAGGATTGTTCGACACAAGTAACAAGAAGGCAGGCATAGCCTTCGTTGGAGAAAACGAGAGGAGCCAAAGAAGTTGTTGAGAGCGAGGACATATTCGGCAGGTGGATGAGTGTTAGCAGAAGGAAATTGATTGGGACTCTATTCAAGCTTCAAGTCTCAGTTATCTGTACATGTCCTCCCAGCCTGCCTCTAGCAAAGACGCAATCCCCTATTGAATTTTTAGATGTCCTTGGTCTTTAATAAATGTGCTTTTCCCCCCTACGGTCATGGATGGATCCCTCATCTGTGTCTCCGCTGTGTTCCTGAGTTCTGCTCTTGCTCCCCCTCCTTCAAGACAAAACTAGGATAGAGATCCCTTGGCCCTTTCCTTTCACTTCAACCACCGCATCAATCCCTTTGTCTCACACAGCCTGTATTTTCATTTCTGGCCTTTGCCCACTATCTGCCTATCAATCCAATCCCCTCCCCTCCCCTCCCCTGCATCAGCCTATTACCAAATTGGACTTTGATCTGCCCCTCCTCTTCCAGCTTTTACCCTCATCAAAACCCTCCTCCACCCCCACAATCAGCCTGAAGGGTCTCAACCAGAAACATCTATCCATATTCGCCAGAGATGCCGCCTGACCCACTGCGTTACTGCACCACGGTGGGACTTGTCTTGTAAGCCAGCATCTGCTGTCCCTTGTATCCACCATTACTAATCAGGTTAGCTTTCTACTTTCCACAGTAGTCGTTCTTGTCACCTTGGTACAAGATGATCTCCAAAGTTGCACCGTATGGGAATGGATTTTTTTCAGCACAGAGGCATAGATGTTCCCTCAGAGCCCCAACAATCATGTTCTTTCCATGTGGAGTTTGCACGTTCTACAGTGACTGTGGAATTCTGGTTGTTTGCTTCCATCCACATTAGCTGGTAGGCTAATTGGCCACAGTGTAAACCACCCTTATAGTGTAGTAAATGATAGAAACGGGTAGGGAGTTGATGGGAATGCAGTTAGAATAAAATGTTACATGCGAGTATAAATTGGAACTTGATAGACACCAAATGCTATACACCAAAAGGGTCTATTTGGGTGCAGTAAGACTGGAAAATGTTACTTTAGAATTTTCAAAGACTGCAGAAACATTTACCCCATGAAATAACGCTGCAGACATGACAGCATAGATCATAACTTTAATCTGAATTTGAATGATTACGAGATATATCAACAGATGCAAAGAAACAGCTTTTAGTACCGTGTTCTTTTTTCTGACTAGTTCTGACTTTTTCAGAAGGCAAGAGAATGAACTAAAGATGAGATCAGATATAAGCTGTCCCCCAACCTCCATACCCGTTACCTTAGTATACCATCCAAACCCTGTTCATCTATTACTTTTCTTCATTGACCTATGATGGCTCTACACTTAAACATGTTTGTTACTCAAATCCTCCATGGGCTTCCTCCTCCTCATTTCGAGTTCCTGGGAGGTCTTTACTTTTAAATAAGCCTTTCTCTTCTGCAATTCTTTTGTTTCTTCATTAACTAATGTCTAAAGCATGAGCTCTGGAGCAACCTTCCTAATCTTCTTTGTGTCCATCATTCTCCTTTAAAATGTTATCCTGCTGCCCATGGGCACCATTTTACTTTAATCAGAACACACTAGCTCAGATTTGTACAAGGTTAAAAAGGACAAGACAATGAAAAGTTCTAGTAGATCAAAAGGAGAGGCTCAACTAGAACACACCAGAGGATAGATTTCATGTACATGAGCATGGAGTTTAAAAAAACAAAATGAAATTAATAAATCAGAATGGTTTATCACCTTCATAAACTGCTTGTGGGTACCTTATTCCAGACCCAAATGCTTTCTATCAGGCTAGGTCAAGAAAGAATTCATGCATTTTCATTAGTTTAATATAACAAATTATGTTTTATTCCATAATCAACCTATTCATTAGGTACATGGAGATACATCAGTTCTTTAATTCAACTAGTCAGCTTAAAATGAAACTTAGCTGTAACATAAATTGAAGTATTATTGTTAATCAAAACAAAGCCATATGACCATTAAAATGAAACTGTTTACACTTTATCAGCTATACAATGCAGAAAACAGCAACAATGTCTTTATTATTATTTCTTCACACTTAAAAGGATTCAAATTAAACTGAAAAGTATCTTAAAACAAATAGAAAAAAAAAGCACAGACAAGTGCAAATATATTTGACTCATACATTCAATCAGTACATTTCCTTACTGCAAATGGACAATTCACTATTCTGAATTGACAGTGTCAAGCATTGAAGTCTATAAGCAGAAAGTTGGAAGGATCAGTGGAAATATTCTGTGTAGTACATGATTTCTGCCTCAAGAGGTTGCATTAGCCCTCAATAATGAATCACTAACCTCTAGTGGTAGAAACCAAGTATTGCAATGTCAAACTGCACAGCCTTCCAGCAAAGCTTTCATTGCTCATCTATTCAAATGGTCAAGTTTCAAATTAGTGACTAGCTTGGTCCTCTCGACTTAAAACAATCAACTTGACACTCAATGTTATAAAGATAAATTTTAAATGGTTCTCAAGTAATTTTGAATGAAGGATAATTCAGATGAAAATCTTGGACAGAAGTAGAAGGATCAAAAACGATCACCCAGCTAATTTAACAAGAAATAGTTTAAAAATAGTTTCAATATTCAAGGTTTAGTTTTAATCACGGTTGCATACAAAATATAAATCTCCTAGACACGAGGATTTACTCAAACACAGTATTGCTCTTACAAAGTTTCAAAGCTTAAATGCAAGATAAACAGGTTCAAATTTAAGAGAAATCGCTCATTTTGCTTTTGATTTACATTGTGTTCAAGCAGGCATGTATGGAGGCGGAGGTTCCTTCTCTGGCATCTTCACAGCCATTTCGTAGGTTGGGAGCACATACTAAAACAAACAATTGTGAAAATCAGCTGTACTATTTCAACAAAAATATCTTAATGTACATTTAAATTAGTAATTGAACCAAGAACTATATAGGATTTCAGTTAATATATATGATATTTCAAAGAGACCAAGCTATGATGTACCAAATAGAAGGAAACACTACATACTTGGGCATCAGTAAACATTGATTACATCAAGCATCCAAAATCTGTATATGAAATAATCTTGTCAGTGTCATGTCCCTGCCCAAGGTTGCAAACAAGGAATAAAGGCAATCTGAAGCATACAGGGAAAATTCAATGAAGATAGACAAAATGCTGGAGTAACTCAGCAAAACAGACAGCATCGCTTGATAGAAGGAATGGGTGATGTTTTGGGTCGAGACCCTTCTTCAGGCTAAGACTCATGGGAGATACAGAAATAACAAAGAGAAATATAAGAAGATAACTGCAGATGCTGGTACAAATCGAAGGTTTTTATTCACAAAATGCTGGAGTAACTCAGCAGGTCAGACAGCATCTCGGGAGAGAAGGAGTGGGTGACGTTTCGGGTCGAGACCCTTCTTCAGACTGATGTCAGGGGGTGGGACAAAGGAAGGATATAGGTGGAGACAGGAAGATAGAGGGAGATCTGGGAAGGAGGAGAGGACGGGAGGAACAGAGGAACTATCTAAAGTTGGAGAAGTCGATGTTCATACCACTGGGCTGCAAACTGCCCAGGTGAAATATGAGGTGAACTATGGCACTGGAGGAGGCCCATGACAGAAAGGTCAGACTGGGAATGAGAGGGGGAGTTGAAGTACTCGGCCACCGGGAGATCAGTTTGATTAATGCGGACTGAGCGCAGGTGTTCAGCGAAGCGATCGTCGAGCCTGCACTTGGTTTCGCCGATGTAAATAAGTTGACATCTAGAGCAGCGGATGCAATAGATGAGGTTGGAGGAGGTGCAGGTGAATCTTTGTCTCACCTGGAAAGACGTTTGGGTCCTAGGATGGAGTTGAGGGGGGAGGTAAAGGGACAGGTGTTGCATCTCGTGCGGTTGCAGGGGAAAGTGCCCGGGGTTGGGGTGGTTAGGGTAGGAAGGGACGAGTGAACCAGGGAGTTACGGAGGGAACGGTCTCTGCGGAACGCAGAGAGGGGAGGGGAAGATATGGCCAGTGGTGGGGTCCCTTTGTAGGTGACGGAAATGTTGGTGGATGATTCGTTGGATCCGCTGGCTGGTGGGGTGGAAGGTGAGAACGAGGGGGATTCTGTCCTTGTTGCGAGTGGGGGGAGGGGGAGCAAGAGCGGAGCTGCGGGATGTAGAAGAGACCCTAGTGAGAGCCTTATTTATAATGGAGGAGCGGAAGCCCCGTTTCCTGAAGAACGAGGACATCTCTGAAGCCCTAGTGTGAAACACCTCATCCCGGGCGCAGATGCGACGTAGACGGAGGAATTGGGAGTAGGGGATAGACTTTTTGCAGGGGACCGGGTGGGAAGAAGTGTAACAAAGAGCAAGGTGTGAAAACGTGACATCAAAAGGGATGTTGGTCAAGGAGAATGTAGAATAGATAATTGTTAGCTAAGACAAGGTGACAGTCAGACTGGCCGGAGAACTAGGAAGGGGAAGGATGGAGAGAACAGGAAAGGAAGGGTTACTTGAAGTTAGAGAAGTCAATATTCATACCACTGTGGTTCAAGCTGCCCATGCGAAATATGAGGTGCTGTTCCTCCAATTTGTGCTGGACCTCACTCTGACAATGGAGGCCCAGGACTCCACTCTTGCTCCTAGCTAACAATGATCTATGTATGAGGGGGATTATCTACTGCTGTTCTAGTATTTACGTGCAGCAGGGGTAAGCCAAGTAACAGGCTAGTGGGCATTACATCAGTGGAAAGGAATTCCTGGTGAAAATCCCAAGGGATATGTATATTTGAGAAGAATGGAACTGATCAGAGATACCCTGCACGGCTTTGTGTGAGGCAAATCCTGTACTACTAATCTGACCAAGTTTATTTTTGAGGAAGTAACCAAGATTGATGAAGACAGGCAGCTAGATGCTGCCTATGGACTTTAACAGATGTGATGGGTTACTAGAGAGTCAGCTGGCCCAGAGTTTAAATAGCCACTAGGGATCCAAGGCAAGTTGACACATTTCAGTCAAAAATTGGCTTAGTGATGGAGAAAGAAAATAGCTGTAGAAGGTTATCTTTCTATTTGGAAGTCTGTGACTGGTGGTGTCTCTGTCACCACCCTTGTTAATCACGATATATATTATCATTTTGGATGCAAATCTAGGTGATATGATTGGTAAATTTCTGTACATGCTACAATTCGAAAACACAGGAATATTTCAATCCCACAACATACTCACGTATTAATTGTGCTATGGTATTGAACATAGTCTGATATTCCCATAATAGCCAAATAAAGTATTTAAAAAGACAATGTGATTACTTTTAAAAAGCACCCAATAAATAAGGAGTTACAAAAAGTTACGATAAAAATGTCGCATCTACTTCGTCTCACTATTGTTTTATTATATTTTCAATACCGAAGCCAAAAATAAATCATGGGCCAAAAAATTTGCTTGAATGAGATTACATTGACAAACCTCATGACTAAGTGAAAATGCCACTTGAAAATTATGTATAGTTGTTGTACAATTGATGCAATTTCATGATTGAGCTTACATGATTAGTTTGACAGCTAACCAAGTTCAAATTCTGTTCCTTGAATTTAGTCACATTTAACTGGTGTTGAGTTAAATAATAGTCAATGCGCTGAAAAGAGGAAGTCTTCAGAATAAGTGATCAGCAAAATCAACAGCCGTCCAAAAGCAACATTCAATTTTTTAAGTGGACATGGAAACATTATGGCTCCGAGACCCTAAATGCATCTAGATTAGCACATTTGGCTGGTTCTAATTCAGAATATACCCCGCTTCATCAAAAAGAATGCTGAAGTTAAGAATCCTATTCAATATTCAAAATAATCTGCAGGAGATGTCAGCATTTTCAAGCCTTAATGACACTGCATGTACTGTTCATAATTTGCATTTACCTATTATATTGAATCCAATGTCAAAAAATAGACACATAAATTGTTACCGTAACAAGTATGTATTTTAAACATTTTACAAGGTCAATCATGGGCAGTGTAAACAAAATCTAGACAGGACTTCTGATCAGATGTGACTAAAGGGAGTACAAAGTCAGAAGTTTGGCACTGTTCCTAATGACATGGCTGAAGACAGGGTGTGATAGAAGAGGATTAAATGTACCCAATAAAAAGAGTTCTGTAGCGATGAAGACAGGACAGTTTGAAATTTAACACCATTTAGGATGTAAAAAAGTGATGAAAAAAGCAGATATAACCCATATCCTTCTTTTGCATACCTGTATTGGTGTTTCAAAAGCTGGATACACAGCTATCTCAGGTGTGTTTCTGTTGTTGATGTACTTGTAGCAGTTCCAAACACAGTTAATGAAGTAAGCCTGCAAAACATAATAGAAAATTTATGCATTTACCCATAACGGGTTCTGTTTGATGTAGCAAAACATTGGTAGATTTCTAGCTCAAAATTAAACAATTCCAAATAAGAGTAGAAACAAGGAACTGCAGGTGCCGGTTCACAAAAAAAGGACAAAGTACTGCAGTAACTTAGTAGGTCAGGGAGCATCTCCGGAGAACATGGATGTGGCCTGAAGAAGAGCCCTAACCCAAAAATGTGACCTATCCATGTCTTCCGAAATGTTGTCTGACTTGCTGAGTTACTCCACCATCTTATGTGTGCTCCCCCCCCTCCCACCCCCAACAAATATATGTACTCAAATACATTGTTCTTAGTGCCAGGAATCAGATAGACAGGGATTTGTTAATAGAACTTTAAAGATGTAACCCAAAAGACATTTGTATGAAAAAAGACTGATCTTTCATGTATTAGAGCAGGTGGAGGGAATAAATGTCAAATGATGCGTTTTATTAAAAAACAATATACTACATGATGCAGGAATGGCTCATTACCAGAGAATGTATCGTAGAGCACATTTCTAAAAGACCAAAGAAATAGTGAAAGAACAATTAATGAGTTACAGTAAAAATAGAATTCATTGGAAATACTCAGCAAGTCAGAGAGCTTCTGCAGAGATAAACAGAACTAATGTTTCAATCAATAACCTTTCAGTATACTTCCAACATTCGGCATTTGTATTTTCTAGTTTCTAGCCTTAGCATTCATTTTATTTTTCCATTAATGAGGAAGAAAACTGAAGACAGCCAGTGGGCAGATAAAGAAGAATTGATGAAGTGCATCAAAAACAGGTCCCCAAGGCCACAGTAGCACAGCAGCTTTAACAATGTTGCTGCACAGCTCCTGTCATCTGGGTTCATTTAATTTCATATTAAATACTAATTTACATTTTCAATACTACTATTTAGCACTGTAACCACTATTGTGGATTAAAAATACATTTTCATTGCATATCAATCAGAGCAAAAATAATCTCACAGCAATCACTAGTGTAGTGTTTCCATGTTCACACTGTGACTGAAGGAGCTTTTCCTCCGTCCCGATCTACTCACACTTCAGGGATGTTCTAGTTGGTAGATTTATTTGGAAATGGCAGATTATGCAGAAAATTGGATGGGGGGGGGGAGGGTTAATGCCTTTGATTAAAGCTTGAACTGTTCTGATTAATTACATTATTTTTTACCTTAGAAGAAACATTACTTTGACACTGCTTCTACCACCTTACCTTAATAGTTATAATAATGGTAAAAGAAAGCAGAACCATCAGCAGAAGGCAACTGGAGTCCAAAGCAAGTAGGTCATCCTTGTAAGGAAAATCAGGCTGCAAAAAGGTAAAGAAATTAGGTGCTGTGCATATCAAATGCATTTATAACACTTTTATTTAATACCGTAACCACTATTGTGGATTAAAAAGTCATAGTTCATCAGTCAGAGCAAAAAAAACTCAGCTGCATTATTAATGAGCAATATGAATAACTGTCCTACTACTGAAATCATATATTTGTAAGTTACTCCCAGATTACAACAGTCAGAAATGCAGCCATGAACCGCATTCGCACACAATAGAAGATGCCTGTAGCCCTACAGCAGCCAGCAAGTCCATGTCGCCGGTCTCCCAACTGTTCACATGTACAAGCTGTAAGCAAGTCAGGCGTTCAAAACCTGGGGAGGATCTGCATACAATATTTTGGTAGTTCAAGTTAAACATACTCCAACATCAACGTTTTACAAGTACTTCACTGGCAGTAAAATGCAATGAAGTATTTAACCGCAAACATATCTTAAGAAAAATCAATTTTTGAAAGGTCTGGGCACATACGAGATGATAGGTACAATACTTAAAAACTAAAGAGTGCTATGTCCACATCTAGACTCTACTCTGCCAATTATCATGTCACATAGGAGCTTTAGAAGCCAATGGTATAGAACAATGTCATTCGATGGAAGGAGACTTTTGGATAGCTTGGTATGCAATCAACTTAAATCAAAATTATCTACCATCTTAAATAAAGCAAACTTATGTTGTTTTCCCAAAGCAACATTAATGATTTGGGAATGAAATCCATACTTTATAAAGGCAGGCTATATTTCATCACAATGAACATTTAAAATACAGCACTACTGAAATCAAGGATGTGTTTCGAAATACTAGTATTGGTGTATGCTAAGTTAATATCTGCTAATTGTAAAATAATGCACATTTCATCAGCAAGCTTACCAATTGGTCAAGATAGTCCTTGATCCTGGGAACATAGGTGAGAGAGCTGATGGCCACAAGGCAAGAAAGGGCAAAATTGAACAACAAGTAGCAGAAGAAAGGAATCAGCCATCCTCCACGATGCTGGATGAAGAGGAAATAGTAAAGAGAAAGTCAGGTGAATTTGCAATTACAAAGATGACAATTTTATTGGACAAAATTCTTGGCATGAAAATACTTACAGTGACAGCACCATACACCAACATGGCACTGATAGTAAACATCAAGAGAGAGATGGTAAACCCAACACAAGCATTTTCTAAACAAAAAGAAAATTAAAATTCATGAAATCAGAATTTACTTTTAAAAAAATTATCAGGTCTATGGGAAATGGTTGGAAAAACTGCCATGTTTGTAATTTAAACTGTATACGTGCACCATGGCGGCATCATTCAATTATTATAACTATTTCCAAGAGAAGGGAACTCCAATATCATAAACAGGGCTGTTAGATGGTTTCAACAACAAAACAAATTCAAACTAGACTGCTAGTCTTGAACAATTAAAAAAACCCTATCTAGCTGGCTTAAATAACTGAGTATTTCTCATTAGAAAGACATCTTCAATTAATAATTCTCTTAAGCTTTGATTCCAAATTCACCAAGAATAACATGTGCTGGAAATTGATTTCCTAAATTTGGGAATCAGTTCTTTAAGAACCGGCTATGGTAAAGATTGGTATAATTCTGCATTTCAAACAAGTTAATTATTTGAAATGAAAGTGGAGAATAATCCCAAGTGTAAATATCGTTTTGTGGCTTGACATCAATCCTATTGTCTTGTTCAGACAATAGAAATAAATAGTTTCCAATGATCAAAGTAGCGGGTCGAAATTGTTTACCCTGCAACAATTGTACTATATTATCAATAATGAATTTCCAGAATCAATATTAATACTAGCTCTAGTCAGATTAACCACTATTTTTGTTTTGATTTTACCGTCAAAGTATGCATTAATAATGGATCAATTTCAGCACAGCCATTGTACATGTAAAAATGTTTCTCTGGCATATAGAAACTGACAGAGGATTTTTCCAGGGAATCATATTTAAATGGAAATACCCAAATTGCAGATAAAAATCAATGGCACATGAATTATATTGTGTATTGTCAATGGTGAGACCACATGGAATACTGTGTGCAGTTTAGGTCACCCAGCTATAGGAAGGATGTCATTACGTTGTAAAGGGTAGAAGAGAGAGTCACCTGGAAGTGAATAGGGAGAGATTGGATCAGCAGAAACAGTTTTTTAAAACTTAGCGAGTGCAAGGGGCTGAAGGGGCGACCTTCGAGGTTTACTAGATCATGCGGGGCATGTGAACAGTTTTTTCCTGCAGGGCGGATTCTAAAAATAGAAGGCAATGGCGCATGGCAAGTGTTTTAAGAGGAGACTTTTACATCGAGAAGATGATCCATATCAGGAATGAGCTGCCAGAGAAAGCTATAGAAGCAGAAACAATTATTGTTTAAAAAAAATATTTGCAGAAATATAGATGGGAAAGGTTTGGAGGGCTATGGACCAAATGTAGGTAAATGGTACTAACCCAGTATGTCAACTTGGTTGGCATGGACAGGGTGGGCTGAAGGGCCTGTAAGTTACCTACCTAATAGAAACAGCGCTATGACTATTACTAGGTAGGTTACATACCTACGCGAAAAAAACTTTTTTTTGTTGCATTTGCGTCATGTTTAAAAAATATATATAGTGGCTTTGACATACATGGTCATAGTGCTTTCACTACCCCACACCACAAATCTCCCATTTTTTATTTGACACAAGAACTGTACAGTCCTTTGTCTAGAGTATGCAGTAATGTTTAAAATAGTGAGAAAACAAATAGACAACTATTTATTTCATCCTGATGTCTGGCAAACAGGCAAAATAAAAACCTGGTTCGAACAGTTGAAGTTTAGGGACACTATTATTGATGCTGCTTTGTAACTTGTGGTTGAGAAGTTAAATTTTAGTTCAGGGATGAGAACACATGGTATAGGATGGCATGTCATTAAAATGTACTAGAGCAAGACCATTGAAGGTTGTAAATGCCATCCTTCAAATGAAATACGAAACTGAGTCTTGGGCTTCTCCTTATTTAAACAATCACAAAAGAAAAAAAATAGGAATGCCTCAGTATTATACCGTTTATAGAACTTTGTTGTGCATAAAGTGCCTGCATTCTCTAAATTGCAATAATGCTTGGAGTTTAAAACAGTTTATCTCAAAAAGTTTTTTAAAAAGGAAGTTAAACATCGCTTGTTTAGATGTTTCATCAACTTTGATATGGACTACTGGGTTCAGTTCAGACCACTACACACTGAACACTGATAAATGAGATCAGAATTATATTCTGACAATGGATTGCATTATCTACAGAGTTTAGGGCATTTTTGGGCAACTTAGTTGGTATTTAAAATGTCTAAATAGAGAAATTATTTTCTTGTGAAAATTCGAGAAAAGTCAGCCCATGCAGATGAATTTAGGCATCATCTTCTCCCTCCAAATGCAGCAAAAGATAGAAATTCTTCTACAAAAGTTAATGAACATCGAGTTTCATCTCTCTCAAAGCTGTGTCTACCAACGATAAGAATAAGTTTCTGGAACAAGTGTTTCATAAGTGGACAAACCAATATGTTTATCAAAATGAGGAAAATCATTGCATTTAAGTAATCGAATCATCTTCTAAGGATCAAAAGAAAGATCAGTTATTTCTCATACCCGTTATTCGATCTGAGGAATAATAGTTTCCAATAACTTCATACTGTATGTCCAGTGGGGGCACAGTTTCAGGGTGAGTTACCGCCACAGTCAGCAAAATGCCCATCAGCAAATTCACCACCTATTCAAAAATGTAAATACAATAATGTTAAAAAGTTTCAAATATTTACCAACATCCATTACAAAGCAAAAAGTTACCAATAAATCTAATTTGTGCAATATTTACATTAGACAGTAGCATTTGATGCAATATATAGAGCAACTGTTTAAACACAGAAGTGTCAATTTCAACAAGATGAAAGTCACCTGAAAGCTTTGCATAAAGAGATGGAAAGTCTTAATGTAATGATATAATGCATATTATATGACCCTCAGGCAGTGAGCATTCAATTTCATCCTTCAATAATTCTGCAAAGCAGCAATGTTACAATCAAAGTTATTCACAGGAATTTGGAATACAATTAGGAAGGCCAAGGATCAACAAACTTGTCTTCATCAACAGTGGTGGTGGTGGAAAGTGTTAATACTTCGAGTTCCCGGACGTGCATAACTCTTGAAGATCTGTCGGGACGCAGCACATTGATTAAATTATAAAGAAAGCCCATAAACACCTCTACTTCCGCAGAAGATTGAGGGGATTTGGTATGTCGATGAGTACTCGCTTAAACTTCAAGAAGCATACTGTAGAGTGTATGTTGACGGCCCGGTTCACCAACTTGAACGCCCAGAAACAAAGGCGATTACAAAATGCGGTGAATGACCTCTCCACCATCAAAGGGTTCAATAGAGGGCACTGCCTCAAAAAGGTGACCAGCATCATCAAGAGCCCACACTCTCATTTCACTTCTGCCACCAGGAAAGTAATAGGAGTCTGAAAACTAACATCCAGGTTCAGGTTCATTGGGAACAGCTTCTTCCCAACAACCATGAGGCTATTGAACACAATGAACTCCAACAAAACTCCGAACTACAAACTGCCTTGGGACTTTGGGCTTTTTTTTTGATTTGCACCATATATTTTAAAATTTATTGAACTTGTCATTATTTATTATGGTACCTACTGGGTACTACGTTTACTTGTGTGCTGCTGCAAGTAAGAATTTCTTTGTCCTGTTTCGGGACATATGACAATAAAACACTCGACTCATTACAAGGAGCAAGACTCTAAAAAACATACCCGGACCTTGACATGGAAGAGAAAACGTGTATTATGTCGCAAGAGGATTATCAGAGATATTGCTGACGCTTAAAAACACATGAAATAAATTCTATACAGCTAATAAAACCTCACCTATTAGATACCGACTGTATCTAGTTCATTAAATGGCATTAGAGAGCAGTATGCTTAATCCACACCTTGCTTACATTTCAAAAGCTCTTCTTGTGGATTCCTTCAAGAACACCAAGTTGTATGAAGCTCCAGCTTGAGCTACAAATATATTGCCACCTACACAACAGCCACAATATGCTGATGTGCAATTATGCATTGCATGACAGAGCAAAACGATCTGCTGCCAGCCAGCCAAGATGAAATTACTTTTATGACAACCAAGCATTGCTGCCAGAATGAGAATAGGTGGCTTGATGGTTAATCAATAGAAGTTTACAAAGTCATCAAGATGTACCATCAATATTCAAATAATAGATCTTTTCTGGCTGCTTTTTCGCAAATTATCAACAAGGAACGCAAAGAAATGTCAATCAAAAGTATTCAAAAACCCAGCACATTAATCAGTATCTGACTACTGTTTAAAACAAGTAACAATACAGTACATTGGACTTTATTGCAAGAGGATTTGTGAACATAAGTAGCGATGTCTTGCTTAAATTATATTGAACCATTGCAAGACTAATTCTGAAATACAGTGTAGAGGTCTAGAGCAAAAGATAGGATGGAAGTGCTCACAATGCAGAGTTCATGCAAGGTTCATTAAGTTGGTTTGTGAGATAGCAAATTTGTTATAGCAAAAGAGTTTAAGCAGGCTGGGCCTATAACTCTCTTGGGTGTAGAAGACAGTAGTATTCAGGTTGAAAAGTGTCCAAAACGGATATTTCTCCTGAAGATAGACACAAAATGCTGGAGCAACTCAACGGGACAGGCAGCATCTCTGGAGAGAAGGAATAGTGACGTTTCAGGTAGTGACCCTTCTTCAGACCTAAAACATCACCCTTTATAGAGATGCTGCCTGCCCCACTGAATTACTCCAGCATTTTATGTCTATCTTCTGTATAAACCAGCATCTGCAGTTCCTCTTGCACATTCTGGATATTTCTCCTGGAAGGATAATCCATAATCAGGGGTTAGTCTCAAAACAGACAAGAATAAATCTTCAACCATAAGGGAACTAATCATTTGAATTCTCTTCCCAACAGGGGGTGTGGTCACTTAATTGCTAAGTATATTTAAGGAATGGATTAGTGCAGGAAAGTGGCAGACAAAAAAACATCATCCATAATTTTACCATGAAGCAGTAAGAACAATGGACCAAATGACCTACATCTGCTCCTGTTTCTTTCATTCACATGATCCGTACACGATGCACACTTTCCAAATCACGACAAAAAGAAAAAGCAAATCCACGGAAAAGGATGAAAAAATGTGTCAATAGACAATAGGTGCAGGAGTAGGCCATTCAGCCCTTCGAGCCAGCACCGCCATTCAATGCGATCATGGCTGATCACTCTCAATCAGTACCGCGTTCCTGCCTTCTCCCCATACCCCCTCACTCCGCTATCCTTAAGAGCTCTATCCAGCTCTCTCTTGAAAGCATCCAACGAACTGGCCTCCACTGCCTTCTGAGGCAGAGAATTCCACACCTTCATCACTCTCTGACTGAAAAAGTTCTTCCTCATCTCCGTTCTAAATGGCCTACCCCTTATTCTTAAACTGTGGCCCCTTGTTCTGGACTCCCCCAACATTGGGAACATGTTTCCTGCCTCTAATGTGTCCAATCCCCTAATTATCTTATATGTTTCAATAAGATCCCCCCTCATCCTTCTAAATTCCAGTGTATACAAGCCTAATTGCTCCAGTCTTTCAACATACGACAGTCCCGCCATTCCGGGAATTAACCTAGTGAACCTACGCTGCACGCCCTCAATAGCAAGAATATCCTTCCTCAAATTTGGAGACCAAAACTGCACACAGTACTCCAGGTGCGGTCTCACCAGGACCCGGTACAACTGTAGAAGGACCTCTTTGCTCCTATACTCAACTCCTCCTGTTACGAAGGCCAACATTCCATTGGCTTTCTTCACTGCCTGCTGTACCTGCATGCTTCCTTTCAGTGACTGATGCACTAGGACACCCAGATCTCGTTGAACATCCCCTCTTCCTAACTTGACACCATTCAGATAATAATCTGCCTTTCTATTCTTACTTCCAAAGTGAATAACCTCACACTTATCTACATTAAACTGCATCTGCCATGTATCCGCCCACTCACACAACCTGTCCAAGTCACCCTGCAGCCTTATTGCATCTTCCTCACAATTCACACTACCCCCCAGCTTAGTATCATCTGCAAATTTGCTAATGGTACTTTTAATCCCTTCCTCTAAGTCATTAATGTATATCGTAAATAGCTGGGGTCCCAGCACCGAACCTTGCGGTACCCCACTGGTCACTGCCTGCCATTCCGAAAGGGACCCATTTATCCCCACTCTTTGCTTTCTGTCTGTCAACCAATTTTCTATCCATGTCAGTACCCTACCCCCAATACCATGTGCTCTAATTTTGCCCACTAATCTCCTATGTGGGACCTTGTCGAAGGCTTTCTGAAAGTCGAGGTACACCACATCCACCGACTCTCCCCTGTCAATTTTCCTAGTTACATCCTCAAAAAATTCCAGTAGATTTGTCAAGCATGATTTCCCCTTCGTAAATCCATGCTGACTCGGAATGATCCTGTTACTGCTATCCAAATGCTCAGTAATTTCGTCTTTTATAATTGACTCCAGCATCTTCCCCACCACTGATGTCAGACTAACTGGTCTATAATTACCCGTTTTTTCTCTCCCTCCTTTCTTAAAAAGTGGGATAACATTTGCTATCCTCCAATCCACAGGAACTGATCCTGAATCTTTTGAACATTGAAAAATGATCTCCAATGCTTCCACTATTTCTAGAGCCACCTCCTTAAGTACCCTGGGATGCAGACCATCAGGCCCTGGGGATTTATCAGCCTTCAGTCCCATCAGTCTACCCAAAACCATTTCCTGCCTAATGTGGACGTGACGTGGCGGCGCCTAACGGCAGCGGCTGACTAGCAGTCTGTCCGTCTTTTTTTTCCCTTTTTTTGTTGTGTGTCGGTGTTGGGATGGTTTTTATATATATTTTTTTGGTTGTGTATGTGTGGGAGGGGGTGGTGGTGTGGGTGGGTGGGTGTGGGGGGGGGGGGGAGAACTTTTCTCTTCCTCACGGCGCGGGGTGCGGCTCGGCTGCGGGGCCTAACATCGCCCGCTGCGGCTCGGCTGCTGGACTTTGCATCGCCCGGTGCGGCTTGGCCGCTGGACTTTGCATCCCAGTGCGGCTTGGCCGCTGGACTTAACAGTGCCCGGTGCAGCTCGGCTGCGGGGCTTAACATCGCCCGGTGCAGCTCGGCTGCGGGGCTTAACATCGCCCGGTGCAGCTCGGCTGCGGGACTTTTCACCGCTGGTGCAGCTCGGCTGCGGGGCTTAACATCGCCCGATGCGGCTCGACCACGGGACTTAACATCGCCCAGTGCAGCTCGGCTGCGGGGCTTAACATCGCCCGGTGCAGCTCGGCTGCGGGGCTTTTCATCGCTGGTGCGGCTCGGCTGCGGACTTGACATCGCCCGGTGCGGCTCGACCACGGGACTTAGCTGCGCAAGGCTTGGTCGCGGGCCTTTCATCGCCCGGTTCGGCCGCGAGACGTTTCAGCGCCCGGTGCGGGGACTGTGCGGGTCGGTCGGGGACGAGCTGTCTGTCCGTGGGCGTGGGGAAGAGAGTGGAAGTTTTGTTGCCTCCATCGCAGTGGGGGGGTGTTTGGAGTCACTGTGATGGACGTTTGTGTTGGGGTTGTGTGTCTTGTGTTCTTTTTTTTTCTATGACTGCTATGTAGTTTCGTTCGGTACTTCGGTACCGAACGACAAATAAAGCTCTGTTATATACCTGTTATAATAGGGGTGAAGTAGAAATGTGACACTATAGACAGAAAAACACAAACTTCTGGTGCACACATGAATGTTCACCAGAACATTAAAAAATGAACATTAAAAAAAGAATGTGGGGGTCTCATTGATTAAACTAACACTTTTAGTTGGGTTTAAAAATGAATTCAACTACTTTCATTTACTACAGTAGATACAGTAGTAGAGAACCCAAATGCTAGTTGTTCAAGTACAACTACCGAAATTCACAATTAGAACACCAATCATAAATAGGAGCAGCATCAGAGGTTTTGTCTCAAACATTCAACTCCTGGGGGAAGATAGGAAAAGTCTCTGGCATAATCAGAGTACAGATTCTCAGGTCATTAGGAGTGTCAGATTTTCACTTATCCAAGATGAATAGACATACTGAAAGCATTACAGGCATCAAGGGTTATGGGGAGAAGGCAGGAGAATGGGGTTGGGATGGAAAGATAGATCAGCGCTGATTGAATGGCACAGTTGACTCGATGTCCAAATGGCCTACTTCTGCTCCTATGACCATATTAATTTATTCTCCCAGCAAAGGAACAGAACACATTCCACTAAAACGACAGACTCATAGACAATAGGTGCAGGAGTAGGCTACTTAGCCCTTTGAGCCAGCACCACCATTCAATGTGATCATGGCAGATCATTCACAATCAGTACCCCGTTCCTGCCTTCTCCCCATACCCCCTGACTCCACTATCTTTAAGAGCTCTATCTAGGTCTCCCTTGAAAGCATTCAGAGAATTGATCTCCACTGCCTTCTATGGCAGAGAATTCCACAGATTTGCAACTCTGACTGAAAAAGTTTTTCCTCATCTCCGTTCTAAATGGCCTACCCCTTATTCTTAAACTGTGGCCCCTGGTTCTGGACTCCCCCAACATTGGGAACATGTTTCCTTCCTCTAACGTGTCCAATCCCTTAATAATCTTATGTTTCAATAAGATTTCAGTGTATACAAGCCTAGTCGCTCCAGTCTTTCAACATAAGATAGTCCCACCATTCCAGGAATTAACCTAGTGAATTCCCTCAAGCCCTCAATAACAAGAATATCCTTCCTCAAATTTGGAGACCAAAACTGCACAGTACTCCAGGTGCTGTCTCACTAGGGCCCTGTACAACTGCAGAAGGACCTCTCTGCTCCTATACACAACTCATCTTGTTATGAAGGCCAACATTCCATTGGCTTTCTTCACTGCCTGCTGTACCTGTATGCTTCCTTTCAGTGACTGATGCACTAGGACACCCAGATCTCGTTGTATGTCCCCTTTTCCTAACTTGACACCATTCAGATAATAATCTGCCTTCCTATTTTTACCACCAAAGTGGATAACCTCACATTTATCCACATTAAACTGCATCTGCCATGCATCCGCCCACTCACACAACCTGTCCAAGTCACCCTGCAACCTCATAGTATCTTCCTCACAGTTCACACTGCCACCCAGCTTTGTGTCATCTGTTCATTACGCTATCTCTCGAGAAAAGGGAATGGGCGATAGGCTGGGAGCAAAGGTTTGATCCGTGCCCAAATCCGCGGAGAAAGGATGGAGTGAGGAGGAGGAGCGACAGTATTGGACCGGTCCACGGAGGAAGCATCAAGAGTCACATGTTCCTGATAGAACAATTAAATTCTTACTCGGAGCAACAAAACACAATATGTAAACATAGTACACTGTAGACAACATAATAAACGAGACAAATAAGCCCAGTGTGTGTATGTATAGACACACGAACACATATTCACACAAAAAGAAACAATAATAGTGCAAGCCGACAAAACCAGTGCATCCTCCGAGACTAAGCACCCGGAACCCCGTAACCGGCCCGCCCGCCCGCCCGCCTGCACACACAGCCCGGATCCGCGGGCCGCGGCCCCACTCCAGCCCGGCCCAGCCGGCCGTTTGTCCACTCGGCCGTTGCTCAACCCTCCCACCGCCGCCGGCCCGCGCACTCACCATGTACCAGGCCCCGAGGACGATGGTGCCGGTGCGGACATGGCACAAGACGCAGCAGCGGGTGCTGTAGAAGCGCCCTCCGACCGTTTTCAGAGACATCTCCGCGTTCACTCGCTTCCCTCCCCGACCGACCGTCTCCGCCGCCTGACCCGCGGGGCACGTACACGTCACCCGACTGACAGCCCGCTCCTCCAATCCAAGCGCGGCCAAGGGCACCCGCGCCAGCCGGCCAATGGCGTGGCCGCGGGACCTGCCCTGTGACGTACCTGCGGGGGCGGGGCCCTCCGCTGACGCCACACACATTCATTTTCCCTTCGTCACGGCACGTCATGGGCTAGCAGCTGGCGGACGGGCCGAGGGGTTGGGTGTGTGTGGGCAGCGGTGTGGAAGTCACTTAGTAAAAGTGATGCCCATCAGAGATTCCCTCTAAGGTAGACACAAATTGCTGAAGGGTCTCGACCCGAAACGTCACCCATTCCTTCTCTCCAGAGATGCTCTGTCCCGCTGAGTTACTCCAGCTTTATGTGTCTACCTTCGATTTAAACCAGCATCTGCAGTTCTTTCCTACACAGAGATTCCCTCTACCCGCTCTCCTCCACCCTTTTCAGCAATTTAAAACAAACTTGTGTACTCCACTCTGTCAGAGTAAGGGCACACGGAAATTGGAGGAACAGCACCTCATATTTCACAACCCAGCGGCATGAATATTGATTTCTCGAACTTCAAGTCACCCTTGCTTTCTGTCTCTCACCGTCCCTCTCCCACCCCAGTCATCTTGCTAATGTCACTATTTGTATTCCCTCATTGTCACCACGTCCCCAGCCAACAATGGACCATTTCCTGAGTCATCGATGCATGCTCTGCTTTGTTCTGCACCTTCCCTTGCCTCTAGTGTCCCCCTCCCTGACTCTGTCTGATGAAGGGTCTCTACCGGAAAAGTTGCCCATTCCTTTTCTCCGAAGATGCTGCCTGACCCACTAAGTTACTCCAGCATTTTGTGACTATCTTTTGTGTTCTCACTATTACAGTACTGAGATATGGTCTCTATTCTGAGACATTCACCTCTGTTTCTCTTTCCCCATATACTGCCTGACCTGCTGGGCGTTTCCAGCATTTTCTGTTTTGTTTTGTTATGTTATGAAACCAATGCACGTTAAAATTACTTATGATATTACTACCTCTTGTGTGAATTTTAAGGGTGTCAAAGGTTACTGGGAGAAGGCAGCAGAATGGGACTGAGAAGGAAAGCTATATTAGTCATGATTGAATGGCGGAGTATAGGCCTAATTCTGCTCCTGTCTTATGAACTTATGAAATTCATATACTCATGTTCTACAGTGACGTGCAAATAAATTTAATTCAATAAATTTAGCAATGTGTGTGGCAGGAAAAATCCCCAAACAATACAATAATTCTGTTCAGAGGTTGGATTATTAGGTGTCTAGTTGACTTGAGTGGGACAGCAATAAAACTTTCCATTAGATACTATTACAAACCCAAAAGTTCATGTTAGACGAGCAGAATTAGGCCATATGGCCAATTACTCCGCCATTCAATCATGGCTGATCTATCTTTCTTTCTTAACCCCAGTCTCCTGCCTTCTCACCATAACCCCTGACACCCTTACTAATCAAGAATTTGTCAATCTACACCTTAAAAGTATCCATTGACTTGGCCTCTACAAGTGTCCGTGGCAATGAATTCCACAGATTCACCATCCTCTCACTAAGCAAATTCCTCCTCATCTCCTTTCTAAAAGTACCTCCTTTTATTCTGAGGCTATTGCCTCTGGTCCTAAACTCTCCCACTAATGGAAACATCCTCTTCACGTCCATCCTATCCAGGTCTTTCGCTGTCCAGTAAGTTTCAATGAATTCTCTTAAAAGTTCACATTATTCCTTGTACAGTATTTCCTTTCTACCATATATTGCTGAAGCATAATCTTGGAGTTACCATTTTTGAATGCGATCCAAAATTATCTGCCTTTGATTTCATAATGCATGTTACACTGAGACAGAAATAAAATGCTCTTCAACCAAGTCATTATTTTTTCTGGATACATTTCTTTATTCAAGATCTTCCAGGTTGCATCAAGCAGTCTTTGAAAAATTGTTGAGACATTTCATCGCTGCTCTATTTAGGAGGACTACAGTATTCATACTTCGTTTAATGAATCCTTCATTGTGAAAGACTAGATGTATAAACTAACATGACTTAGTCTGTGAATTTGCATATATTATCAATCATGTGATGGGACCAGGATGATTCCTGCCCCTTCAAATAAGTCAAACCTAGTTTGTGAAAATAAAAAGCACAGAAACTAGTCATTCACTCAGAGATTGCTTTGCTTTACTACACTTTTCACTACATTTATCCTCACTTTTCTTCAGGAGACTACAGTGCCCAGGTAACGTATAGATAATGGGGAGAGCAACAAGTTGCCCCTGAGGTTGTTGCCATGGTAACCAGGCACTTGAATAAGCACAAAGATTTGATCTTGGAGAGGTAAACAAAATACAGAGTAACAAGGACACCAGACGCAGGTCACTGGAGGAGAGTGGTTATCAGCGATGTTCACTTGTAAAGTTTGAAAATAATTGAATTTTAAGGACCTTCCTCTCCTGTACCCTATCTAGACTCACACTGATTTTTTTCCCTCCCCCTCTAAAGTGAATATCTATACACTTGTGAAGTTGTACCTTGTATATGAATGTACATAAAATTGCTATGCTATACACAATCAAAGTGAACATCTGTGGACCAGTTCCTTGAGGTAATGGGCCTTCTCTTTTCTTTTTCAAAGGTAATAAAGTACTTCCCCATTTGACCAGTGTGTGCGAGTGATTCTCTTGCTCCACAACATAGGCATAAGGAATGTACAGGGGAGTTCTGAAAATACCCCGATCAATCTTATGGGATTTATCTTACAGAGAACTACATCAGTATGTAGTCCAGACTGTCAGAGCCAACGATTCCCCGAATAGAAACTGAACATTATTTGGGAGTGAAGGCAGAGCTTTGACCCTGAAGTTACAACACACAGGACAGCCTGTAACATGCCTCAACTACTAATTTTAGGTAGCAAACTGTTGAAACCTGAACGTTTTCCTAACAAATCATATGTTTTATGACATGGAAGGCTATTTGGCCCACTGAGCTATGTTAATTTTCACAAAAAACGTATGATGCCGTACTGTGGTGACATTTTACAAGCAGCACAATTAGACAGGTTCAAATATTACAGTTCTGTATTTCTATGGATAAAAGAAACATCATAAATCAGTACTGTAACTGATAAGCTGCAAGTCCATTTAAATGGATTAACTTTATTATGATCTTACCACCTGTAAGGAAATCCCCATGTACGGAGAAATCGCTGACCTCATGTAAGAACACACTTACAAAGAATACAGTGCCAGGAAGACCTCCATTGTGTTCGGGAATATGATCGACGGGGCGGCCTGCAAGTAAGACTGAAGCGCAAGTAATGACTTGGTCGTCATGGACAAGTTGGGCTAAAGGGCCTGTTTTCAAGCTATAATACTCTATGGCTATAAACCTGCCTCACATTAGGGATCAGGATTGAAAGTTATCCTTATTAGCAACATCCACACAGAATAACATTGTCTTCATTGTTCAATTGTATTATTGTGGAAGATGAAATAGTTGGCTGTTGCCCTAAGGAAACAAGGGGGTGAACAAAACCCTGTCCTCATCAATGGAGCTGCTGCAGAGATGGTCACTAACTTCAGGTTTCTAGGTATCCACATCACCAACAACCTAACCTAGTCTCTTCACAATGATTCGGTGACTAAGAAAGTGCATCAGCTTCTTAGGTGTCTAAATAGACTCGGCATGTCCATGAAGATTTTCTCGAAAGTCTACAGATGCACTCCAGGAAATATTTTGATGGGTTGCATCTCAGCCCGATATGGCAACTGCTCTGCTCTTGATTGCCTGAACCTGCAGGGAGTGTGAATACCACCCAGTCCATCACAGCTCATCACTTACTTAAATCCATTCTGTCTTCATAGTGTATTGCATGAGAAAGACTGAAAATATCATCAAGGATGCCTGCCAACCTGGTCATTCCCTTTTCTTGCTTGTACCTCTGCAAATAGATAAAAGAGCTTCACAGCTAAGATGTCCAGACTTATGAACAGCTTCTTCCCCATTGCTATCAGACTCTTGAACCAATCACCTTTTTACATCTGCTTCTCACAGATGCTGTCATGTACTCTTACTCTTATCTCTACCTCATTCAGTTAATTGGCTATTAGACTTTGATTTTTTGTTGCACTATTTTTTATTGCAATCTTGCACCATTATGCCATTTTGCACATGTATTTGTTTCATTTATCATTCCTGTATGTATTCTGTGTACTCTGTTAGTTTCATGTGAAAAAGGAATTTCACTGCACCCAGGTGTATATCACAATAAATTAATCTAATTTTAAGAAAATGGAGAAACAAGAAACTGCAGATACTGATTTACAAAAAAAAGACACAATGTGGGCTGGAGTAACTCAGCGGGTCAGGCAGCATCTCTGGAACATGGACAGGTGCTGTTTCGGATCAAGACCATTCTCGGGGTTCTTCGGGACCGAGAAAATGTTCTCTGGATATGCTGCCTGACCCACTGAGTTACTCCAGCACTGTGTCTAGAAAAATGAATCCTGATTCCCATAAGCATTCATTAGGCCACTGAAGAATCTCTTTATTGATCCATACCGTGCTCTTTGAATGCTTACATTAAAATGGTTATGAATTCTGCAGGCATCTCAAATAGAGCACATGGTGAGAACTCTTTCAATAGTAAAATCTGTGTTTGTGTTCCTACTGCTTTGCTAGTAGGAGCTGCTTCTAGTTTACTGGCCTCTACCATAAACATATATGTACATAACATAGATGAAGTCTGTCTTATGACTGTACTTTCAAACTGTATCTATCTTGTTTTCATTACATTTTCATTTCAAACCTGATGTAATAATTACATTATCCTCAGCAGTGAATATAAACATAGCACAAAAAGTAAGGACATTTGTGTTTGGTAGATTATTTCTTTGTTGTAACAATGCTTCTTGGCAATAAATCTTATACCGTTGGAAAGCCTGTTTATTTCCCTTTTAAATGGTGCCACATTTGTAAGGAACATGCATTTGTGGGATGAGCAGCAGAGCTGAGTATATGGGTTGCGCCCATGAAAAATTTGCCAAATCTTCTCTGCCAATGCCAAACAGCTTATTCTGCCATTGACTCTTGTTCGGTGTTCTTTGGTGGATTGGATGATTGTAGTCTGAAGAAACAAGACATATTGGCAATTTAACAATTTATTCATTTAATAAACAGGAGCCACAGTAGCGTGTGGAAGAACCATACACAGCCATAACAGCCTGGCACCTCCTCCTCATGCTGGTCACCAGCCTGGTCACACACTGTTGTGGGATGGCATCCCATTCTTGTCAGCACCTGGGGGTACCAGAAGCTCAAAACAAGAGTCAATAGCAACAGCAGAATAAGCTGTTTGGCATTGGCAGAGAAGATTTGGCAAATTTTTCATGGGCGCAACCCACATACTCAGCTCTGCTGCTCATCCCACAAATGCATGTTCCTTACAAATGTGGCACCATTTAAAAGGGAAATAAACAGGCTTTCCAACGGTATAAGATTTATTGCCAAGAAGCATTGTTACAACAAAGAAATAATCTACCAAACACAAATTTCCTTACTTTTTGTGCTATGTTTAGTAGTAAGTTATCTACAAAACTGCTTTTTGAAATTACAATGCTGACTAATCTTTAATTTAGATAATCCAAATGCTTCATTGTATTTCTCAGAATACAAGCAGCAATAGGATCCACTCTACAGCTTGCTTTATTTGAGAACAATTGATCACTCAGACAAGCATTGCAGACACCGTCTGAAATATGGTCAGGAAGGGGCTCTTATCTCAGAATTGAATACAGAATGACGGCTGAGGAATAAGACACATCACAACTGCTGCAGTTGCAGAATTACGGTGGCTGCAATCTGCAAGATTATCAAGAATATAAAATTCAGAAAATTGTGTGAAATCCCATTCAGTTATTAGTTTAACAGTGATCATACTCTCAGTCCAAACAACTCCTTTCAAAAGGGAAAAGGGTGCAAAACAAAGATCCCTTACCAACCTATTCCTTCTGCAAGTCACACCTGAAAATAAAGGTCGATGAGATCTTGGAAAACATGGGTCCATTCCCCTCAGCAGAGGTAGACATCGATTATGAAATTATTTATTTTCTTCAGTGTGTCAGTGCAGCCTTTAGCTGACTAAGAAAAAAAAGCCAATGGCTTTTCTTTCCCAAGATCTAACATGATTAAAATCCCGGATGATCTTGGGAAAGAAAAGCTATTAGCTATTTTTTTAAATCCTAGTTGCCTGCAATTACACCAGGTGGGAGATTAAAACCCTGCCATAGTTTTCTATTTTCTCATCTCACTCCTTCACTACTTCTCCCTATTGGTAATAACAAATCATCCCATATTCACACCTTAACTCACTACCTGCACTTACCTCGGTATGAGCATAAAGGCTGTGAATCTTAAAATTAATCTTAAGACCATTGCACAATGTGCTGCAAGACATTAGTGATTGTTTGCTGCAGTGGGGAAACGACACAATAATTTGCCCTTGATTTTACTTACAATGGCTATTTTTTGAAAACGTCATGCTGTAATATCTCCTCACATTCTCATTCTTTGTTCTCGAAGTCTCTCCAGTTCTATGTTCTCCTTGTTACTGATTCTGCTACCTCTTCTCTTCCATTCACAACTTCAAAGGCATCCAAATTCACAGACCTGTCTTTCACTATTTTGTTGAACCAATTCTTAAGAAGAATCCTTATTGACATGTCACATAACTCAGTCTTCAAAACTAATGGATAGTGAATCATCACTGTCCACTTAGTCACACAATGAACCTACAGCATAATCAGACTGATGAGAATCCCCCTCAAATGCCAAACAAGCTTTTAGTTTAGCTTAAGTGTGTAGAGATACAGCGTGGAAACAGGCCCACTGAGTTCGCACCGACCAGCAATCTCCGCACATTAACACAATCCTACACACTAGGGACAATTTACATTTATACCAATTAACCTACATACCTGTACATCTTTGGAGTGTGGAAGGAAACTGAAAATCTCAGAGAAAACCCCCACAGAGAACATACAAACTTGCACAGATGGCACCCATAGTGATCAAACCCGGGTTTCTGGCGTTTTAAGGCAGCAACTCTACCACTGCGCCACCGTGCCGCCAAAATACTAGTGTTTCCACATATTAGTGTCATATTTTGCTAGTTACAAGAACTGATGAATCGGCACATCCTAGCATCAAGTTCAAAAATGACACCAGATTCAGGCATGTATTCATTAACCCAGTAGATGACTTGACAGGAATATCAAAGGAATATTCAGGTAAATATGTCTTTGGATGTACTCGTGAAACAATTTGCAAAATGAATCTTCTGGAGTTAGTCTTTTTTTGCACTTGCTTTACATTCAAAACAGGTGAAGTAGCATCAAAGACACACAGAATTGTAATACCCGTAAGGCCTTCAGAATTGGCAAAGCTTGTTTTCCATACCTATTGTGAATATTAGGCCTATGTAACAAAGAACAAAACAATATATTTTCTTTTCTTTAATTACAGTATTTGACATTTATTTAAATTGGAAAATGCACAGATTGATGTCTCACAATGGCATAATAACTCACAACTATATGCACTTTAAAAGGGCACGTACTTTGAAATACAGTTAATAAAGTTTAAAAGTCGAAATCAACACTTTGTGAACTGACAAGTTTCCTGTTATTTTGCGTCAGTTAAAATGAAGATAATTTCTTTCAGGTTACCTGTTGGCGCCAAACATTTGACTTAAAGCTTCAAAGCAAATGTGCAGTACTTGAGGAGGGAAGTGATTATTTTAAAGGACAGTATTGCTTTTGTTGACCTACTGAATATTATTCCCTACATCTGTACCTTCAAATGAAGGTTGTGGTAATGAAGAAATAATATAGGTTAGGATGGATAACAAATTAATGAGGTGGTTCATCAATGCAAACAAACAGAAATAAATTCTTGCCTGCCAATTTTCTTCCTTTTTTCCCTGAAGGCACAAGCTTACTTAAATGTATGGTTTGAAGGGTCCCAACAGCTGTCCGTTATTGCCGAAATAGATACTTTTCAAATAACATTTTAGACAATATCTGCAGGTAGATTACGTGACAGGTACACTTGATCCTTTCATCAAAAGATTTTTTTTCAATGTTGTAGAATTAAACGGTAATACAGACATTCGGGGGGAAAAAAAGTCTGGTTATAAAAACCGAGCAACTTATTTTCAGACCAGTTTTAAATAAAGAACCACTCCGCATTTTGAGTAGGGAATCCATAAGATTCAGAAAACCGTAATTCAAATATGAAAATCACAAGTAATTTAGTTACAGAAAACATATAATTGTTTGTCAAACAATTTGGTTTTGCCACAAATACTTAGCAGAAAATCGGGTAAACAGACACTTCCTTCAGATTTTAAAGTTTCCCAAACTATAAAGAAATACATACAGATTTTGCATGCAACCTTCTTAAACCAGTAATGAAAATGGAGAAACAATCCTTACACTGGATTTTATGGTTATATAAACATTTGAATCAAACATCACTTTATAACATTAGCTACACTGTTAACATCATTAGCTACAATATAATTTCATGTTCAATTTAATATTTGATATAACATAATTGCAGCTCAATGTTTTTATTTTTAAAAAGCCAGGAGCTGAACTAAACACAAAATACATAAATTTGATTTCCATAACAGACTGAAGTCAGATATTTTGAAAGAAAATTTGAAACATTTTCATGAAAAAAGTCTTCATGAAAAATAAAAATGTAGATGCTACATCATATTAATTCTACATAAACCGCTGATGTTGCAGGAGAGCAAAAAGTAAAACACCGAGTTATAAAAGGGAAGCAAATACTGCTTTAAACAAAATAGTGAATGTTTTAAAATCTTCTATAAAATTGTTAAGTCAACATTAAGGCTAATATGGCCACTACATGACCTGGTAAAAAGTCGTACAACTGGAGGAAAAAAATGTTTTTACACAGTCAGAACATTCAGGACCTTGCTATAGTTTATCACTGATTGATTAAAAAAATGTAATAGGAGAGCAATTGTAGCAAACACCTCAATAAATATGGATAGTTTCATTGTTTGCAAAGAGTAAATATTATATTTAAGGAAACTGGCTTTGGAGGTATTGGTTGTATAAAACTAGCAGGCCACCTACATTAAACAATAGGTTGGCCTGACTTCAAATTGCCCTATAATTAATTTTTATTTCAAATAAAACTGGAAATTCTACCATTATCTTACATAGGTTTATGCCTAATATTAAATACATTCACAAATAATGCAAACTATGAACACATAGGGAAGTTACAAGTGCTAATTTAATTACTGTAAGGTAAATTGCTCGATGTGCCTTTGCCTCCTATATGGTCTATTATGCTGGATTGCCTTTTTATTTTATTAAATTCTCACACCATTGACATAAGATTCAGTCACAACAACTAAAATGTAAATTCCCTTTGTTTAAATAATTATCCTTCTTTTTGCAAAGGTCACATGTCTCAGGAGATTGCACTGTTTTGTCACAGTAGTGATCGACAGTAGTAACCACACTGGATGGTACTGGAAAATAGCACGTGTCAAATTGTTGAAAGTTCACACAAACTGGCTGAACTTCAAATGTCAAAATGTAGGCCATTACACTTATATTGTAAGGCTTAGTGCCTACAAATTGAGCTTATAATTTATTACGGTGACCGTGTTAAATTTTGAAACAGTGACATGTCAGAACAACAAAGCTGTGAAAAAGTGTATTATTTTAAAAGTTTCCAATGATCAACCTGATTAATTCTTACAACTGCTATCTTTATTCAGGAACCATGGTAGATTTCTAGCAAAGTGTTTTAAAAGATCACATTTCCATGCTCACTTTAAAACTGTGCTATAAATCCCTAGAAATGGTGGTATTGAAGCCGCGTTTATACCACTACAGTCAATAAATAATACCAAATTAAAATTCACTTTTGATTAGTATAAAAAACACTTCCATGAGTGGTGTCCATTAAATCACTTAATATGATCAGTCTTTATGATCTATTCTGCTGTCTTTACTATCTATTCTGTTGTCTCAGATTATTTCTCTCTTTGTTTTACATAAGCTTTACAACTAAAACAGTCTGATATAGAGAACTTTTAAAGACAAAGAAACAAATTAAAAATGATCAGCACCATGGACAAAATGGTACAACAGATTTAGGGTAGGTAGGGGTGGGTTCTATGGCAAGCTCCCCTGCACACTTTACAAAAAGGATTTAGTGCATTTTTATCCCAAAAGATGCAAAATTATATTACTTAAATCTTAAATCTGGACAAGCAAGATTACTGAATAATACATGAAGTGCTATATTGCTCTGAACTGACAGTGGACAAATGGCAGGCTTTGTTTTTTAGTTTCATCCTGTCTACAAGAAACCAGTATTATGATTTAAAACACAGTAATTTCAAAAGTACAATTTCACAATAGGACACAAAACATCCGTTCTTGAATATATCAAGAGCAGTTTTTAACGGATTTTAATTAAATATGCAACAATTTTTTTTAAAAAAATTAACATTTAGCCTATTTTTATACTGCCATAAATCACAGCCATTGGAAGTGGAAAAGCTACTTTGCATTCTATGTTGCGTTAGAATAGAAAAGTTGACAAAGTACAGAGGCAATGCATCCCTTTTGTGGCTGGCTGTTACCAGTCGGTAACAATGACCACGTGCATTTACCAACATCTTTTGTGGCTTCCATAACTACATCAGAGTTTCTTATTTATTAGTCCCTTTATTTCATTTTATGGACTTAGTGCATTGCTTCCTGCAGCAGAATGCCTGTACTTAATTTAGTAGTAACTGATGACAATTTCAGTATTAAAATCTGAACCATTGCATGAATAAAAAAAGGCTGCATCAGGTTTCTCTTCTGGCTTTCATTTTCCTCTTCTCTGTTTTGGCACAGTCTAAAGTGAAGCCATTTTCTGTGATAAATTTAAAAAAAACGAGAATGATTAATGTTTTTTAGATTTTTTTCAGAATAATTTGCCAACTGCCCATAGCATGTTTCAACTCTTTCATTGGAGGACATTTTAATAAAATTATCCCCTCTCCTGTTAAGATTCAGAAATTGTTATTTGTCCAGTAATTTAAGAGTTGCTGCCTCAGTGCCAGAAATCAGGGTTCGATCCTGATCTTGGGTACTGTCTGCGCAGAGTTTGCATGTTCTCCCTGTGACCATAAGAGATTCCTCCAGGTGCTCCAGTTTCCTCCCAAATCCCAAAGAAGTGCGGGTTTGTAGGTTAATTGCCGCTTATCCACTGCCACTAGTGTTTAAGCAGTATATGAGAAAGTGGGATAATATAGAATTAGTGGGAATGAGTGTGGACCAGGTGGGCTAAAGGGTTTGTTTCATGTTGTATTTCTCCAAATGAAACAACTAAAATGCTGATATTACTCATGTGTGCTTCACATAAAATTGAAATTGCAATTATAAAGAAGAAACAGAATTTTTAACAAACTGATCCAGCAAGGATTTACAAGCAATTGCAGGTCTCTGATCTAATGTGTACAATGGCTCTCTCAGATTCCAATGGCTGAAGGTAACAAGAAGATGAAAAGGTGCAGGGGCAGCCAGTGGCATAAAGGCCCTGCCTGGTTTAACGACAGCACACAATTTAACCAAAAAACATTGAGACTTGGGGAACCACTCTATGTAAGAACAAAATTACAATTGGACTGCATGGCAAATTACGTTATGCTTGCATTTTCAAAAGGATGATATTTAAATTTGTTGGCTGTTATACAATGATGGCTTTTGCTTTAGTAAACAATTCAAAACCAAAGTGCTGATACAGCAATAATTTTTTTTCAAATGAAAATGGTTAACAAATTCCATCAAAATGAGGAATCATGAAAAACAGGAAATGTCAACCAAGCACATTTAAATGGAATCGCTGTATCACACAAAATTTGAGTGGTTTTGTTTGTAGCACGAGTGACTCTTTCACATTCCTGCGGATATTTAAAAAATCTGACTCATTGGTATTATCAATGCTTTGTTTTATTAACACTAGAAAAATAAGATATTTAATCCTCAAGTAGTTTAAATCACTTCGCTTACTTTTACTGGATGATGTGCTGGCCCCATGATTGGAAAGAGCAATCTCTGTCAAGCACTGCTCCACTTCAATTCCTGATCTTTGCGACATTTCCTTCAGATCCACATCTGCCAGAAATGTATTTTGAGAACCATCTCGGAGCTATCACAAAAAAACAGTGTGATTAGCTCTACTGCAGGAACAATGTAACAATAACAGAGATAACTTCTCTATTAATGTGCTGAGATGTTACAATGGTTTTCACAGATACATCTATTATATTACTAAACCTCTCTGTTTGTTTGTTATTCTGAGGGTCTGAGGGATGTTATCCGATGTCTGTGATGTAACCGTATTTCTGTGCCCCGTCACACGATAGCGTGACAATTCTAGGATCACCTTACTCACCTTTGTCCTGGGGACCCTTTCATCCAAGTTTAATTCAAATTGGTCTTATATTTTTAAAGTTAGAGATTTTAAAGTTTAAAAATAATCTAAAAAAACTGATTTCTTGCCATGTTCAGCATGTGACGTCACAATGGGACCCGCTCGAGTGACGGCCAATGAGGGAGGGGTCCAGGGATTTGCGGCCAATGGGGGGGGGGTGACTTTAACGAATGTGCTCAACCCCTTCGCGCCTGACCTTCCTCCCATGGTGCAGTGCGACGCCAGAGGTGGAGGGATTGTCATTATATATCTATAGCATATCTCATTATTTTAGTACGGTTTATCATTTAAGAGCATGAGAGGTGGGCATCTTATAAACAGGACAGAATTCAGAAATTCAACTTCACATCAGTCCCACAATGTTTTGTTCTATCTCTTCCATCATTCTACACAAAACAGATCTTTACCAAAAAAGAAAGTGCTGGAGCAACTCAGTGGTTAGGCAGCATTTGTGGAGTGTATGGATATTTCAGGTCAGGATCCTTTACCAGACCGATGTTGTGGTGAGGGGGGGGGGGGGGGGGGAGAGAATGAAAGCTGGAAAAAGAGGGAGGGGTTAAAGGGAAATGGAAGAATGGGGAATGGGAGGGGTGGGAAATGAGTGTACATAGGAGGGGAAAGGAGAAAGATCAGTAGTCGGGCATTGCTTGAAATTGGAGAATTCAATGTTCATACGATTGAACTTTATTTATCCCAGGAGGGAAATTAATTAGAATCTTTGGGTTGTAAGCTACTCAAGCAGAATATAAGGTACTGTTCTTCCATTTTGTGTGTGGCATTACAGACATTGGAGGAGGCAAAGGACAAAAAGGTCGGTATGGGAGTGGGAAGAAGAGTTAAAATGATTAGCAACCAGGAGCTCCAGCAGGCATTGATAGACAGAGGACAATTGTTTGGTGAAACGGTCACCTAGTCTCACTGATGTAGTGGAGACCACATCAGGGACACCAAATGCAACAGATAAAATTGAAAGAGGTGCAAATGAATCTCTGTCTCACCTGGAAAGGCTGCTGAGGTCCCTGGATGGATGTTTGAGAGCAGGTGCAGGGACAAGTGTTGCATCTCCTGCAGTTGCAGAAGAAAGTGCCTGGGGAGGTGGGGGGCAGGGTTGTGTTGGAAAGGAAACAAGTGGTGGAGAGTGGTCTTTACAGAAAGTGAGGGGAGAGAAAGCAAGGGCACAAATGTGCGAAACAGGAGAGACATTTGAGGGCTCAGAAAAGCAGGTGGGGTACCACATTTAATGATGAAAGAGGACATCTCGGATGTCCTGGAGTGAAAAGCCTCATCTTGGGAACAGTGGTGGAGACAGAACAATTGAGAGTAAGTGATTCATCTTTGCAAGAGGCAGGGTGGAAGCTTTACCAACCTTATTTATTTCTGCCTCCATTAGAATGAAATGGACCTCCAAAGAACCATCAGTTACTGGAAGGGTTTTCTCTGGTTCATTATGATATTTAGAATTGAGGAAAATAATTGTAACTTTTTATTTTGTTTTTCTTAATCTTAATTTCTTAAAAATTGAGTTATGTCAAAACTAAGGGCAACTTTCTTATTTTTAAATAATTCTATTGGGCCAAACACACGCAAGTGGGACTAGTTTAGATGGGGCATCTTGCTCATGTTTGACCCATGTCACTCTAAACCTTTTCAATCCATGTACGTGTCCAAGTTTCTTTTAAATGCTGTTATAGTACCTGCTTCAACTACCTCCTCTGGCAGCTTGTTCCGTATACTCGCTTCTGAGTGAAAAAAGTTGTTTCTCAGGTTCTTATCTTGCCCCTCTCATCTTAAACCTATGTCCTCTGGTTCTTGATTCAGCTACCCTGGGTAAAAGACTGTGCATTCACTCTATCTATACCCTTTATGATTTTATACACCTCCATAAGATCACCTCTTAGCCTCCTGCTTTCAGAGGAATAAAGTCCTAGCCTGCTCAACCTTTTCCTATAGCTCAGGCACTTGAGTCCTGCAACATCTTCATAAATCTTCTCTGTGCATTTTCCAACTTAGTGACATCCTTCCCATGGCAGGGTGATCAAAACAACGTAAAACTCCAAATGTGGTCTCCAATGTCTTGTACAAATGTAACATAACATCTCAACTTCTACAAGGGTCTCAACCCGAAACGTCACCCATTCCTTCTCTCCAGAGATGCTGCGTGTCCCGCTGAGTTACTCCAGCTATTTGTGTCTATCTTCTACAATCTATATCCTGTCTGTTGAAGACCAATGCACCAAAAAGATAGGTACCATCCTATCTATTTGTGACACTACTTTCAGAGAACGATGTACTTGAACATAGTTTCCTCTGCTCTATAACACTCTCCATCCAGGCCCAACCATTCATTTTGAATGTCCTATTCAGGTTTGATTGCAACACCTTGCACTTATCTCCATTAAACTTCATTAGCCATTCCTCAGCCCACTTGCGCAGCTGTTCAAGATTCTGCTGTAATTTTTGATAACCATCTTTTCTATGTACAATACCGCCTATTTTAGTGTCAATTGCAAACATAATAATCATGCCTTCCACATTCACATCCAAATTGTTCATAGAAACCACAAGCAATAGGCCCAGCACCGATCACTGAGGCGCACCACTAGTCACATGCCACCAGTCCGAAAAACAACTTTCTACCACCACTCTCTGCTTCTTTCCATGAAGCCAATTCCAGTTAGTTAGCTCTCCGTAGATCTCATGGATCTAACCTTAAACATTAACTTTCCAAAAATGTTTGGATATAAAGGGGGAAAAAAACACATAATACAGGATTTGGGAAAAGAGTGGGGGAATGAAACAGTGATATCGGTTTTACAAAGAGCCAGCATCAGCATGATGAGCTGAATGATGTCCTTCCCTCTATGATTGCATTTAGGGTTACAGGAAATCTATTGAGGCTGGGATGAAATTAAGTTTCAGGTGTTGCTGGGGATGTAAGAGGAAGACTATGTATTAGGGCACAATGAAGTCTGCCATTGAATCCAATTGCCGGCGTGCTGCACATTTCTGGGAAACTGAGCTGAATTTGAAGTAAGTCACAAAATGCTGGAGTAACTCAGCGGGTCAGGCAGCATCTCGGGAGAGAAGGAATGGGAGAGCTTTCAGGTCAAGACCCTTCTTCAGACTGAAACAGTGGCATCATTGCTTGATATATCAAGTACAAGGACTTTTCACTCCTTGGACAGGATGAAAAGCACTGAGACCAGATCTCTTTGCAAAATCTCGAGCATCTAATCAAAAGGAAAAGCTTTGTATCAACAGGTTATGTGATACTTTGCAGACAAAATTGGTTTGTTGGATGCAGACAAAGGGCTGGTTGTACAGATCCACCCAGTTCTGTGACCAAAATAGGTGTGTTGTGGTGAAAAATATAAATATGGGATGAAGTTATGCATTCTATGTCACTAAAGATTAAGTACCACCTTGGACAGAAACAGCTTTTATTCTCTGATTGGTATCTTATCTTCGATGCTTTGCTTTCTGAGGTAATCTTAAAACGTTCAATAATTCTACAAAGTGAATCTATCACCTGTGTTCAATAATTATTACATTGCAAGTTAGAACAGCTTTGAAATTATTTCAAAACTGATGGGTATGTATATGCTTTTTACATAATCTAACAAAATGAACAGAACACCAATCTTGTTGAAAGCTCCTAAATGAATTGCATTAGAAATTTCATAAACAATTAATGTTACTGTTTCCTACAGTTTTCAAATCACAGTACATTGATAAAAAAAATTAAAGCAATATATTGTTGGACACTTCCATCCTTATCGGAACATGTAGAGATTTCATCCAAAAATTTTCAAAGGATAAAAATTCAGCTAAGCATCTGCTCCATTAGCTGCCAGTGTGGTACCTTGAAGCACTGCTTTGTTTAAGATGTTCAGTTCGTACTCTTTCTTCTGATACATTAAATAATCATCAAATTCTCAAAACAAAGCAAATTCCCATTTAATGATTAATCAGTGTAGAATTTCCATTGCTTATTTATTTCAAACCACGTACCACTTCACTTTCAACAGAATCTTCTAAGTGTTTCCCCTTCTTTTTTCGCTTCTTTCGTTTTGACCTCCCACTGCCAGCAGGGTTCACCTGAGATTTTTCGTCTTCCTCTTCGGACACCTGGGCAACAAGAAGAGAAAGGTAATAAATAGAAGGCATGGGATTTCATTTTTAATCACTGACCCCGAGTTCACCGCATTTGGGATATGATTCCATGTTAGATGTCCTAAACGTGAAAGATATTTGGTTGGCACTTCATTGCATTATTGAACTATGATGCACTATCATCCGTGTTGACATTTGGCTGAGACGTTAAACAGTAAACCAGTGCCCAAATGCTCTTTTAGAGGAATGTAATGAAGATATTGTAGGACCTTTAAAAGAACAAGGATGGTGTCTCACATGCCATTCTCAGTATGTATCTCTAAAATAACATTATTTATTCAGAGGACTGAATTTTATTGATAACACTTCAGGCTTGTTTAAGGGCACAACATGAATACAAATAGTTATTGGGAAAGGCACATTATAAAACAAACAAACTTTTTTTTTTAAACAGTAGTGATGTGTCTTCTTTAAAAATAGTAGTGACCTGGCTGAAGGGTCTCTCCTCGAAACTTCACCCATTTCTTCTATCCAGAGATGCTGCCTGTTCCACTGAGTTACTCCAGCATTTTGTGTCTATCTTCGGTGTAAACCAGCATCTCCAGTTCCTTCCTCAGCCATTTCTACGAGTGGGATCTTGGACAATAGCCGTGTACGTACTTCAAATCCTCAGTTTGGGGCTTTTTAAATGTGATGAATGTTGGTGCTTCCACCAATCTTTCATGCAATGAGTTCTAGACCCTTGTTACTCATTGGATGATTTTGATTTCTCAAATTCCCTTCCAATCTTTCTATTTAGCTTAACTTTAACAGGATCTCCTCACCCCCTGCACCCACACCAACCATTTGCTTCTCTACTAAGGGAACAAAGTCCTTCCTGATTATGCTGTCTGTCTCTCATAATTTTATATACTTTGGTCAAGTCTGACTTAGCTTTTCCTCCAAAAAACCAACCCCAGCCTAGCCAACCACTTCTCAAAATTACTATTCTCCAGCACCTGCAAAAGCACTGTATATCTGCTCTGCATGTTGTCAGATATTGGCATGCCCTTTCAGTAATGTGGTGACCTGACCTGTAGGTATTCAATACACTATTTGTATTTTCACAAGTGCTTGATGCAGTCCCAGTGCGATTTCCCTGCTCTTATGGTCTGTGCTTCAGCCAATAAATAGCTTCATCTTCTTGATATTAATAACACACTTTGTCCACAGGGATCTTATGAGCTCTATTCCTCTGTGTGTATCCATATTATACTATTTATTATGCAATTCCACATCTTGTCTACTTTCCATTCAAGTTATGACTATTTCTTTTCCAATAATTCATCTACTGCTAATATTAAGGCTGGGTGGCTTTGTCTACTACTGCCCAATGAAGGGTCCATTCCGAAATGTCACCCATCCATTTTCTTCAGAGATGCTGCCTGGCCCGCTGAGTTACCCCAGCATTTTGTGTCTATCTTTGGTATAAATAGCATCTGCAGTGTCTTACATCCCCCACTGCTACTGTTTTCTCCACCAGTTTCGCTCACGTAAACTAAATTTGTTGCAATCCATCTTTTGTTGGGCTTGCAACATGAAAACGAAATTCAACGTATTTTAAGAATTATGTGCCCTCTATTCCTTTGCATATCCCTTGTGTCCTTGTCACTGATGAAATAGTTCACATCTCCAATCAAAACCAAAATCAATTTTGTTTGTATATAGTTCATGAAATTGCCTAGATTTTTAAATCAGGACAGACTTCTGGACTTAACCATGAAACATGAAGAATTCCTAAAGTCTTTTTATTGGTATTTCTGTATAGGTGCTATCTTTTCATCATTACCTTCAGTTTCTCTTGCTCAGCTTCTTGAGCTATTAAGATTTTGTCTCCAGTCCAGTTGCCCCATTCCTCTGTTGGTGGACTCCAATCTGAGTTAAGGTCAACTGCAAAGGGGTCATCTATAAACAATGATATTCAGAGTATTATTTTAAACATTCATGGATACTATATAATGCATTGGTTTAGTTTACAGATACAGCATGGAAACACGCACCGAGTCAACACCAACTAAAAATCAGCCGTACACTAGTTCCATCCTACACACCAGAGACAATTTACAGAAGCCAATTAAACCTACAAACATGCGTGTCTTTGGAATGTGGGAGGAAACTGGAGCACCCAGTGAAAACTCACACGGTCACAGGAAGAATGCACAAATTCCATAGAGACATCACCCGTAGTCAGGATTGAACCAGTGTCTCTGGTGCTATGAGGCAGCAATGCTACTGCTGTGCTGAAAGCAGATCTGAAAATATTAGAGTACTAGTAAAGACTAGACCAAGTGGACCTGTTGGGCCCAAACCTTTCCTGTATTGGTGCAGCACCCTCGCCTCCCCCTTTTTAGTATATAGATGCCCAGTTCCGGAAGAAACTTCCTATCAATTTTTAAATTTCAGTACCCTCAACTTTAGAAAATTTACTTCTGGAAGCCTTTGCTTTGTCTTGGTAGAGCAGGTAACCTATTGCCACCCAATGCCTGCCTGGTTTGGTCATAGTAAGGAAAGATTAGAATGGGACCCAATGGCCAATCCCCTATTTCTTTTTGTGAAGAAACTTTTAATTAATTGTAATTTGTCAAGATTTGATGACTACATTTATTTGCTCTAATCAAATCTTTATGGGAAATGGTGATACTCCATTGCATAATAAAAATCAATAAACAGGGTTTCCTCATCTGTTGTTTGTTTGGACAGCTCTCTGGTAGTGTTAATCTATTTTCTGTGGCAAGCTATAATTTCCTCTCTTTGTGTCTAAAGATTTGGAGTTCCTGCAATTTCCTTTCCTTTGTGATTTCCTTTGCGTGTGTCGAAAAGAGATGGACTATAAAAATAGGAAGTCTTACTATATCTGTCCAGGATGCAGAGAAGATCATATCTGAAGTACTGAGTACAGTTTCGATCTCCTAATTTAGCAAGATATACTTTCATTAGAGGGAGCTCAGTGAAGTGTCATTGGGTTGAAAGGATTGCATTTTGAGGAAAGATTGAAAATAATATTCAATGATGTTTACATGAAGGAGAGTTGATCTTATAGCAATATTCTGTAGGGACATAGTAAGGTAGATGCTGAGAGACTGCCACCTCTGAAGAGTTGCGAGTTAGGGAAACAATCAAGATATTGGCAGGGATCACCATTTTCCTTTTGCAGTTGGTGTTAGGACAATGTCTTGAGTTTAGCACCATCATACACACAGTTAAGTTCCCTCTGCTTTGCTAACAATATGGTGTATCACGGCTGCAGGATAGCCCTTAACTGCAGTTCTCAGATACCAGTTGCTTTCTCTCCAAATTGTGAGCTACCTTTTGCTGTGCATTTCCCTGCTTTAAACCATGAGCACGTTATTGCCCAACTCAATTTGTCTGCAATCTTTACCTTGAAAGTAAAAATTTAACCTTAACAAAGAGGGTTATGTAGAAAGAATATGGACATATGGACGGTTAATATGGACATCATTTTAATTTTGTGTAGTTGGAAAACTGATGGCGATGGATTAAACTCTATCTGATTTTCCATCAATGTCTATTAAACATTTGATGCAATTTGACTGGTTTACCAAGTAAAATGAGAGTGAAGAATTTACATGAGTGCAAATGGAGGGTTAATCAGATGGTTCAGACATGTACCATGCAGCAGCTGTAGGCGGAATAAACTCCTCCAAGAGATTGCTTTGGTGGTGTTGATTACAACTTCGATTTCAATTGCATTTGATCAAATAATTATAAATGGTTTTCTTCCAAAGATCTTTCAATATTTTGTGTCAAGATCACTAGAATTAGTGCAGAAAACTACTTGACAGAATTTTCCTTCTAACGATTTATTATTAATATGAGGACACACATTTTGAGTCATTACAGGCTTGAATGGCTGACTCCGTTGTGGAGCAAAAAAATCATCACATGGTGTTCTCGGGTATTTATTTGACAAAGTCGTTCACCTGAAGAAGGAATTTAATGCAGGTTAACCTTTCAAGATATGCTCCATTTTGGCTACTTATTTTAAGATTGTGAACCCCAGATTCCAGATGCAACAGAAAGGATTTCTATTTTTCCACCACATTGAATTTAAACAGTAAAAAAAAATCAACAATGTTCTTCTTGTTCTACAGAGCCTATTTCACGCTGGTTGTGATGTCGAGCTTACTGTTGCAATTCAAGTTTATACATGTGGAATTGTGAGTTAAGTGAACAATTACATCATTTGTTGCACACCTTATGACAGGACTCTGTTAGATGCAAAATGAAAGGCCTAGATAGAATGGACATGGAAATAATCTTTCAAGTAGTGGGAGAGTCAGGACCAGAGGGCACAACCTCAGAGTAAAAAAATGGAAGGGGAGAAATTTCTTTAGCCAGAGGGTGGTGAATCTGTAGAATTTGTTGCCACAGATGGCAATAGAGGCCAAATCTCAAAGTGGAGATTAATAGGTTCTTGATTAGTAAGGATGTCAAAGGTTATGGGGAGAAGGCAGGAGAATGGGGTTGAGAGGGAAAAATAGATCAGCCATGATTGAATGGCGGAGCAGGCTCAATGGGCTGAATGGCCTAATTCTGCTCCTATGTCTTATGGACATGAATGGCACACAACGTCTACAGGTGAATGGTTGAGAGCATACTGACTGGTTGGATCAATGCCTGAGAACGAAGGAGGCTGCAGAAAAGGGTAGATCTTGCCTGATCCATTGCAGGTGCTGATCTCCCCACCACCCAAGGGAGGTGCTACCTCAAAAAGACTGGGAATATCATCAAAGACCCACATAACCCTGGCCAAACTCTCAACTCGCTGCTACCATGGAGAAGAAAATACAGAAGCCTGAAAACAATGACCTTGAGGTTCAAGTACAGCATCTTCCCAGCGACCATCAGGCTTTCGAACACTGATCACAACCCAAAGTTAGTAACTATCATCTAATGTGGACTTGGTTGCACTTCGAGTTGCACGAAAATGGGCTGGTTACCTAGTATTATCGATTGTTAATTTACTTTTGATTATTGTAATTTATTTGTGTGTTATTCGATTAATCGGCCTATAAAGTTACAGCAAGTATGAATGTCTTTGTTCCGTTGCCAGTACATAAGGCATTTATACACTCTTGACTCTTAAATATGAAAGGTGGTAACTTCTTCACTGACATTGTCATTCAGTGTTGTTGAGACCCACCACAATGTGAGAGGGCCCTTTATCAAGAAGATTGTGGCAGTTCAAAAAAGGCAGCTCATTACCAACTTCTGAAGGGTAATTTGTCCAGATGTCAAAAATAAACATTTTAAAATGTACAGAAAGGAAGGGTTTAAATAATGAGACTACCTTACCTAGTCCGAGCCATGCTTCATCAATTACAGGAGATGATAGTGAGGCACTCAAGTGACATCTGGCTGGACTATCTTGAGATGATGTATTGTCGTGGGTAACTGAAGATATAAAGCACATTTTTGTCAAAACAATTCATGATGCCCTTAAAAAGTGATACGTTTGTAACATTACTCAAAAACAAAAAAGTAAAAAACCAGACATTCATACAGCATGGAAAATAGGTCCTTCGGCCCAACTTGCCCACACCAACCAACGTGTCCCATCTACACCAGTCCTACCTGACTGTGTTTGGCCCATATCCCTCTAAACCTATCCTGTCCATGTACCTGTCTAAATGTTTCTTAAACATTGTAATAGTACCTGACTCAACTCCTCTTCCGGCAGCTCGTTCTACACACCCACCCCACCCTTTGTGTAAAAAGGTTACCCCTCAGGTTCCTATTAAATCTCCCCCCACCTTAAACCTTTGTCCTCTGGTTCTTGATTCTCCTACACTAGACAAGAGGCTCTCAGCATTTACCTGATCTATTCATCTCATGATTTTGTATACATCTATAAGATCATCTCCTACACTCCAAGATGATAGTATAATCTGGTAATAAATGGTGTGTGTGGAGTTTGCACATTCTCACTGTGACCATGCGTGTTTCCCCCTGATGGAGTGGGACTTCAGGTTTCTGTATCTCCTGCCCAATGGTGGCTGCAAGAAGAGCACACAGCACAAACAGTGGAGATCCTTGTGCTGTGCCCTCTTCTTGCGGCCACCATTGGGAGGTGCTGCCTCGTTTGAGTCATATAAACATAGCACAAAAAGTAAGGAAATTTGTGTTTGGTAGATTATTTCTTTGTTGTAACAATGCTTCTTGGCAATAAATCTTATACCGTTGGAAAGCCTGTTTATTTCCCTTTTAAATGGTGCCACATTTGTAAGGAACATGCATTTGTGGGATGAGCAGCAGAGCTGAGTATATGGGATGCGCCCATGAAAAATTTGCCAAATCTTCTCTGCCAATGCCAAACAGCTTATTCTGCCATTGACTCTTGTTCGGTGTTGTTTGGTGGATTGGATGATTGGTCTAAAGAAACAAGACATATTGTCAATTTAACAATTTATTCATTTAATAAACAGGAGCCACAGTAGCGTGTGGAAGAACCATACACAGCCACAACAGCCTGGCACCTCCTCCTCATGCTGGTCACCAGCCTGGTCACACACTGTTGTGGGATGGCATCCCATTCTTGTCAGCACCTGGGGGTACCAGAAGCTCAAAACAAGAGTCAATAACAACAGCAGAATAAGCTGTTTGGCATTGGCAGAGAAGATTTGGCAAATTTTTCATGGGCGCATCCCATATACTCAGCTCTGCTGCTCATCCCACAAATGCATGTTCCTTACAAATGTGGCACCATTTAAAAGGGAAATAAGCAGGCTTTCCAACAGTATAAGATTTATTGCCAAGAAGCATTGTTACAACAAAGAAATAATCTACCAAACACAAATTTCTTTACTTTTTGTGCTATGTTTAGATGCTTTTGATGGTGGGCAGGCCATGCCTGTGATGGGCTGGGCCACGATGCAACATGTCAGGATATTTTCTACTGTGCATTTGTTTGATAGAGTATTTGGTGAAATGCTGAATCTCTTTAAAGTTTAAGAAAGTAGAGGAGCTGGCATGCTTTCTTCATGATCACATCTACATGCTGGGCCCAGGATTGTTATCCGCGATGATAAAGCCCTGGAATTTGAAGCTGCTAACTCTCTACCGCTAATCTGCCCATGAAAACCGGGGTGGCCTGTGAGTACAGGCCTGGAGCCATTAAATGCTCATCATATATGAATCCACTCATTCCTAGAATCATCCTCATAAATCTCTTCTCTCCAACACCAGCATATCTCTCCACAGATATGGGGCCCAAAACTGCTTATAATACTCCAAATGCGGCTGACCTATGCCTTATAAAGCCTCAGCATTACATCCCTGTTTTTATATTCTCGTCCTCTCGAAATGAATGCTAACATTGCATTTGCCTTCCTTACTGCCAATCCAACCTGCAAATTAACTTTTTGGGAATCCTGCACCAGCAATCCGAAGATCCTTTGCATCTCTGATTTCTGAATCCGCTCCTCATTTAGAAAATAGCCTAGGTCTTTATTCCTTCTACCAAAGTGCATGACCGCACACTTTGCTAAGCAGTATTCCATTTGCCACTCTTTGTCCACTTTCCCAACCTGTCCAAGTCCTTCTGCAGACCCCCTGCTTCCCCAGACCTCCCAACATTTGATTTTACAAATTCATAATTTTGATGTCCGAAATTCAGAATTTTACATCAAAATTCATAATATGGCACGTAATGCAACTTAGCAAAAAAAATGTATGCACGCCAAATGTGCAATAGCGTTGCGCTACATTCACGTGTGAAAAACGACTATTATTTCCAACAGTCTGTAGTTCTTGAACTACATGTACAATGTCAGCCCTATCATGAGTATATTCTGCTATTTAAAGAAAGGTTATTAAACAGAAATACTATTTACAACACAAAGAAAAAATTGTTTTGTTTTGTTTTTTTCTATTTTGCTTTTTCCTTACACATCCCAATTCTCTTGGTATTGAATAAAAGAACAATGGTCATAAAATATATGATTAAGTCATGAAGAAAGAGTTTCATTTAAAACTGTACATACCTAATTTCATTGAAGACATACTTGCTCCAGTGGTCTTCACAGCAAATCACAACAGTCCATATGTCCCCCAGCCCCCCTCCCCACCCTTACTCCTCCCCCACTCCCCTCCCCCCTTCCCCCAACCCCCACTCTTCTGCCAATCTTCTATTCATGATAGTATCTTCCCTCTAATACCCATTGCCTCTCATCTTGTTTAGCAGCCTCACGTGCAGCACTTTATCAAAGGCCTTCTGAAAATTCAAGTAAACAACACTACTGATTCTCCTTTGTCTATACTGCTATTTACCCCCTCAAAGAATTCCAACAGATTTACTCGGCAAATTCCTAAATTCACAAAGCCCTGCTGACTTTGGCCTATTTTATCATGTGATTCTAATTACTCAGAAACCGTATCCTTAATAATGGACTCTAAAATCTTAACAATCATTGAAGTCAGGCTAACCAGTCTATAGTTTCCCTGCTTTTGCCTCTCCCCCTTTCTTGAACAGTGGAGTAACATATGCAATTTTCCAGTCCTCTGGAACCACTCCTGACTCCAGTGATTATTGAATGATCACTGCTAATGCCACCACAATCTCTCAAGCTACTTCTTTCACAACCCTGAGGTGTAGTTCATCTGGTCCAGGTGCCTTATCCACCTTCAGACCTTTCAGCTTCCTCAGCACCTTCTCCTTAGTATTAGCAACTCCACCAACTTCTGCCACCTGACTCTCTTGAATTTTTGGCATGTTGTTGGTGTCTTCCACTGTGAAGACTGATGCAAAAAACATATTTAATTTGTCTGCTATTTCTTTATTCCCATTACTACTTCTCCAGTCATTTTCCAGCAGTCCAATGTCCACCCTTCCCTCACTTTTACTCGTTATATATTTGAAGAAACTTTCTGTACCTCCTTTACATTATTGGCTAGCTTATGTTCATATTTCATCTTTTCTCCCCTTATTGTCATTTTAGTTGCTTTCTGATGGGTTTTAAGACCTTTTGATGGTGGAAAGCTGGAAATGGGGAGAATGGGCCTGGCCCAATGCTCTAGCTTCCCAATAATCTTTGCAATATTATAAGCCTTCTCTTTTACTTTTATACAGTCTATGACTTCCTTTGTCAGCCACGGTCGTCTCATTCTCACCTTAGAATGTTTGGGATGAAAAGATCCTGTGTCTTCTGAATTACTCTCGGAAACTCCTGCTATTGCTGCTCCAACATCATTCCTGCTGGGGTCCCATTCCAAACAAATTTAGCCAGTTCCTCCCTCATGCCTTTGTAGTCCCTCAAGCGCGTCTCCTCTGGTCCTTCCAGGCGAGACAGGTATTCAGGTGCACCTCTTCTAACCCCATCTACAGCACTTGGTGTTCCTGGTGTGGCCTCCTGTACATGGGTAGGACCAATCATAGACTCGGCGACCATATCGCTGAACACTTGCGCTCGGTCCATTAAGGCCTACTGGATCACTCGGTTGCTAACCATTTTAACTTCCGTTCCCATTCCCACACTGACCTTTCTGTCCTGGGCCTCCTCCATACCCAGAATGATGGCACACACAAACTAGAGGAACAGCACCTCATATTCCGCTTGGGAGCTTACAACCCAAAGATATGAACATTGAATTCTCTAATTTTAGGTAACCTCTTACTAATCCCTCAACCCTCTATCTTCCCTGTGACTTACCTGGACTCCCACCTAGTTTTTATCTCACCTCAACCCCCCGTCACTTTCCTCCCTTTGGCTTTACAATCCGCAACACTTCAAACCTGTCTCACACATAGAACATAGAAAATAGGTGCAGGAGTAGGCCATTCGACCCTTCGAGCCAGCACCGCCAGTCAATATAATCATGGCTGATCATCCAAAATCAATACCCCATTCCTGCTTTTTCCCCTTGATCCCTGATCCCTATAGCCCTGAGAGCTAAATCTAACCCTCTCTTGAAAGCATCCAGTGAATTGGCCTCCACTGCCTTCTGTGGCAGAGAATTCCACCGATTCACAACTCTCTGGGTGAAAAAGTTTTTCCTCATTTCAGTCCTAAATAGCCTACCCCTTATTCTTAAACTGTGACCCCTGGTTCTGGACTCCCCCAACATCGGGAACATTTTTCCTGCATCTAGCCTGTCCAATCCCGTAAGAATTTAATATGTTTCTATAAGATCCCCTCTTATCCTTCTAAATTCCAGTGAATATAAGCCCAGTCAACTCATTTTTTCATCCAATGTCAGTCCCGCCATCCCGGGAATTAACCTGGTGAACCTACGCTGCACTCCCTCAATAGCAATAAATGTCCGTGCTCAAATTAGGAGACCAAAACTGCACACAATACTCCAGGTGCGGTCTCACCAGGGCCCTGTACAACTGCAGTAGGACCTCCTTGCTCCTAAACTCAAATCCTCTCGCAATGAAGGCCAACATGCATTAGCTTTCTCCACTGCCTGCTGTACCTGCATGCTTACTTTCAGTGACTGATATACAAGGACACCCAGGTCTTGTGGCACCTCCCCTTTTCCTAATCTGACACCATTCACATTTTTATTTATTTGTGTCATTACACAACTGTTTGCCAATAGCGAGCAAATTTTAATGCCACGTCGTTGGCCTCAGCAAGATCCTTTACAGTGCATGTGTCATGCAGGATGTCACAGCTCAGGAGATGTTCCACAGTCTGGTGGCCCAGTCTGCACTTGCAGTCTGCCGCATCTTCAATATATCCCCACTTCAGCATGTTCGATTTGCTCCTCCCCATGCCTGTCCGCAGTCTGTTGAGATTGCGCCAGGTTATCCACGGTTGGTCGGAACCTGGTAGGAGTTTCTCAGAGGGATCGATTGCCATGTGAATGTCTTCTGGAGATTTCTCTAGTCTCTCTTCCCAGAGTTTGAGTCTTCTGAACGACGCACTGTAGTCCAGGGGACAGAAGAGAGGAAAGTTCTGCGTGATTTCAAACGCTGAGGTAGCAAAGGGTGGTCATGTAGGGGGTGTCTTTCATCCTCTGATTGTCTGAGGCATTCTTTTAACTGGCTACAGCTCTTCTGATTCCAGGAGGTGCAATGCCAGAGAGTAGGTAGATGTTGTCAGCTTTGGTAGGTTTCATGCATCCACTGATGCAGCGACCATTCAGATAATAATCTGTCTTCCTGTTCTTGTCACCAAAGTGGATAACCTCTCATTTATCCACATTATACTGCATCTGCCATGCATCTGCCCACTCACCCAACCTATCCAAGTCACCCTGCAGCCTCATAGCTTCCTCCTCGCAGCTCACACTGCCACCCAGCTTTGTGTCATCCGTAAACTTGGAGATGTTACATTTAATTCCCTCGTCTAAATCGTTAATATATATTGTAGAAAATAACTGCAGATGCTGGTACAAATCGAAGATATCACAAAATGCTGGAGTAACTCAGCAGGTCAGGCAGCATCTTGGAGACAAGAAATGGGTGACGTTTCGGGTCGAAACCCTTCTTCAGACGGGTCTCGACCCGAAACGTCACCCATTTCTTCTCTCCAAGATGCTGCTTGACCTGGTGAATATATATTGTAAATAACTGTGGCCCCAGCGCTGAGCACTGCGGCCTCCCACTAGTCACAGGTTAAATTCTTAACACCTTCCTTCCTTTCTTATCTCTGACCTTTGTTCTAACCACCTGCTTATCAAATCCCCCCCTCGCTTACGTTGACATTACCTGCCACACTTAGTCCTGCCTCTCCCCTTTTCCAGCTTTCACCTCCCCCCACTACAATCAATCTGAAGAAGGGTCTCAACCCAAAACATCACCTATCCATGTTCCCCAAGGATACTGCCTGGCCCACTGAGTTACTTCAGTACTTTGTGTCCTTTTGTGTATTAACCAGCATCTGTTGTTCTTTGTTTCTACTCCATTGTTCTGTGGCTTCTTGGCTGCCATTCAGACCCCTCTATTTAAGAAGCAGGGCAACTTATTATTTGTAGTGAAATAATACAGCGTTGAAAATTCTTTGGCACTTACTAGTTTCAGGAGAATCAGGAAAGGCTCCAATCACAGGAGGACTTTTTACACCTGCTTTATTATCCCATGTTCCTAAACACAGATCAGCAAGATCAATTCATGGCAAAATAAAAAAATTGACTTTTAAGCCACAGAGTTTGAGTTGCTTCACTACATAACATTTTGAATTTGCAACTAAACTGATTTTCAATTTTGGTATTTCCAACAAACAACATTACTGTGAGAGACACAAAAAGCTGGCGTAACTCAGCAGGACAGGCAGCATCTCTGGAGGAAAGGAATGGGTGACGTTTCGGGTCGAGACCCTTCGTCAGACTGAAGAAGGGTCCTGACCCAAAACGTCACCCATTCCTTCTCTCCAGAGATGCTGCCTGTCCCGCTACTCCAGCTTTTTGTGTCTATCTTCGGTTTAAACCAGCATCTGCAGTTCCTTTCTAAACATTACTGTGATATTGTGAATTAGAAACTGATTATATCCGGTTTGTATCCTTCCCCCAGTGTTTGAACAACCCCAGCCACAGAAATTTTAGTGATCACTCAATCTCCAATCTAACCCACCTACAGACAAGTTAGGAGTTAAATAATCCAGCTTGTGTGGGACTTTGAAGGTGCTGGCCTGCCAATGTTAGATATCTGATGGGCAGATAGAGCCGGGTGGGAAAATAAATTGTTGAGACCGAGGCTGGTATGTGCTGGGTGGAAGTAAATAACTGGGGTAAGATTAGGCATTGGTTCCTTTCTTTTTGCGTATTTCCACAAACCCCATGACAGCATTGGGCCTCTACTCGCTGGAGTTTAGAAGGTTGAGGGGGGGACCTCATTGAAACTTTCAGAATAATGAAAGGATTAGATAGCGTGGATGTGGAAAGGATGTTTCCACTGGTAGGTGAGTCTAGGACCAAAGTTCATAGCCTCAGAATTAAAGGGTGCTCTTTTAGAAAGGAGGTGAGGAACTTCTTTAGTCAGAGGGTAGTTAATCTGTGGAACTCATTGCCACAGAGGGCTGTGGAGCACGTCAGTGGATATTTTCAAGGCAGAAATAGACAAATTCTTGATTAGAACAGGTGTCAAGGGTTGTGGGGAGAAGGTAGGACAATGAGATTAGGAGGCAGAGATCAGCCATGATTGAATGGCGCAGTAGACTTGATGGGCCAAATGGCCTAATTCTACTCCAATAACTTGTGGATAACGTGACTCCTCTCCACCCCACCACTACCACCCTACTGAGTAGGGCCTTTGACTATGTTTGTTCCATATCTTGCAACTCTCCTCTTACTGCTGCCCTCTTTACTCAGAACCGCAACCAAGCTCCCTTTGTCCTTACCTTCCATCTCACGAGCCTCGACATTTAACAAGTCTTGCTCCGGCAATATCACCTCCTCCATAAAGACACCATCATCAGGGAAATATTTGCTCTTCCTTCACACCATCCAATCGCTACATATCCAATTAACCTGAAGGATACTCACCTATATTGGAAAAAATGTCCTTCTCAACAGAATCTGCAATTTCCCAGTCGACTCCACTGTTGCTCAAATCCTTTGGCGGTGCTCCCCAGCCTGAGGTCGTCACTGGTTTGTCTGAGGATCCCCAGCCTACAGTGCCCACATCTCCACTCCCTGCAAAGTGCCAAGCACTGGCCTTTTCCGTTGCTTCATTCCAGCTGTCTGCTGGAGAATCAGGTGGGGCATTCCATGCAATGGTCTCTGGAAAAAAGTGAAAAGGCAATGACAGATTAAATGCCATTTGCTGCAACACCTGCGGTATTTCTGTCCACTTTATAGTTAAATACAAATCCTAAGTTTCATAATTCAGTTCATATCTTTTATTTCAAAAGATATCCAGTTTTCATGGTGTATATCAAAGTATAAACAATTCAACTCAATGCCAGCATGTAAATACCTCAGGTTAATTTGAGATAATACAAATATGCTTCATTGATGTTAGTATTGACCAGATCCTACTGCAGGAAAGGAAGCGTTAACTTATTCAGAACAATATTTTTATGCTGTTTCGAGGAACAGAAACATGCTGCATTCATTCCAGTCTGAAATCTTCAGATTTGTTCAGGGTGGACAAAGTTCAGTTTAGTTTATTATTGTCGTGTGTACCAAGGTGCAGTGAAAAGCTATTGTTTGCGTGCTGGGAAGCTGGGAAGAAATTTCTCTGGAATCTGGAGGTATACTTTTTCAAACTTCTGTATGTCTAGCCTGATGGGAGAGGGGAGAAGAGGGGGCGAGACCGGTCCTTGAGGCTGGTGGCCATGCCGAAGCAGTGTGAAGTGGAGATGGTCTCAATGGAAGGAAGGGAGGCCGGTTTGTGTGATGGTCTGGGCTACGTCCACAAATCTCTGCAATGTCTTGTGGGTTTGGATAGAGCAGTTCCCAAACTGTTATGATGCATTCTGATCAGATGCTTTCCATAGTGCATCTGCAGAAATTAGTGAGTGTTGTTGAGGACTTGCTGAAATTCCTTCGTCTTCTAAGGAAGTATGGAAAAAGTACTTATTTTCTACTTCTTGGCCAATAAATGACTTTTTTTCTGAGTTGTGTGGGGGTACATGTACAAATGTGTTTTTATCTTTTGAAATCAAACAACCGTCTGAATATTTAGAGAAAAAACTCTCGTTCCTTTATTTCCCTTGCCATTTTTTAAAAGCTGTGTTCATACTGCTTTGAAAAAATGTGGACATTTTTGACCAGCCCCAGACTTATCAATTTAAAATTAGCTGTGGGGAAGTCATTGGAATATATCATTAAGAACATGACAAAGAACATTTGACCAACTTTGAATGAATCCGAGACAGCATGGATTGATAAATGGTTCACCAAACCTAAGCAATTGTCGAGGATGTCATTAACACACAACAGAGGCACATCAATGGATGATGCTTATTTATATGTCCAGGAATCATTTGATGTTTCAAAATAGGATTATTACATACAATATCAGAAATAATACTGAAACACAAGTTGATAACTGTTGGGAGGGGTAGGACTCAGGGTGAGGAGATATTGGGAATGTATTTTGATTTGAGATGATCTGTAGGGAAATGTAACAAGGTTGTAACTTTTCTATCATCATTAGATGACAGGTGGTTGGATATCCAAGCTTCCAGGTTGCATTAAATTAACAGGCAGAGAAAGTTTTATGGGAAAATAACATGATGAAGTTAAGACAGTAGTTTTCTGCTTTTTATCTCCCTTCTTTTTTAAATAAAGAATATACATTTGCTATTTTCTAATGTAATGGAATCTTCCCCAAATCTAGGGAATTTTGGAAAATTAAAACCAATGCATCAACCATCTCGCTAGCTATAATAAAAGTAGAAAATGTGAGAAAAACTAACAAGGTCAGACTAGATTAAAAAAAGTTAACGTCTCATGTCAAAGAGCTTTCATCAGAAATGAAATCTCATTAGCCCATGATGTAGCTCTGTAGGACTTTGGTTTGGCCGCATTTGGAGTATTGCGTGCAGTTACATTTCCCATTACAGGAAAGATGTGGAAGCTTTGGAGAGGGTGCAGGGAAGGTTTACCAGAATTCTGCTTGGATTAGAGGGTTTCAGCGACAGGGAGAGGTTGGATAGATTTGGATTGTTTTCTCTGGAACATTGGAGGTTAAGGGGAGACGATAGAAGTATATAAAATTATATGAGGCATAGATAGTATAGATAATCAGAACCTTTTTCCTAAGATGGAAATGACCAACACTAGAAGGCACAGCTATATGGTTAGAGGGGAAAAGTTTAATAGAGGAGTGCGGGGCAAGTTTTATTTTGCAGAGGATGGTGGTGGCCTGGAACACATTGCCAGGGGTGGTGGTGGAGATAGATACAATAGTGGGATTCAAGAGACTTTTAGATAGGCACATGGAAGTGCAGGGCCTGAAGGGATATGGATCCTCTACAGGCAGATGAGATCTGTTCAGCTAGCCATCATGTTTGGCACATTGTGGGATGAATGACCTATTCCTGTGCTGTGCTGTTCTATGTTCTAGCTATTTCTTTTGTAAGTCTAGGAGGAAGTCCATCAGAATCCAGAGATTTGTCACCATGTAGCTCCAACAGTCTGAACCACACCGCTATCCTGATGGTTGTAATTATCTTGAGTTTCTCCTTCCCACACGATGCCAATTTATTTCTTTACGTGGGCCGTTACTTAAATCCTCTTTAGTGAAGACTGATGTAAAATATCTGACTAAACATCTGCCAACCACTTGATTCCTATCCTATCATTAATTTCACAGGCTTACCGTATGACTGGTGCTTACTTTATTAACTTTTCATTTAATTTATCTTCATAAACCCCTATAATTTGTTTTATATTTCTGTCTAGTTTAATCTTGTCCACTAATTATTTTATCCACATTAATCATTTAGGCATTCATTGTTGCTTATTTAATCTTTTGACTTGCCATCCATCTTTGACTGATGATATGCTTTTCCTTTAAGTTTGATATTACTTTTAACATTTTTAGTTAACTATAGGGGTTGCCAATGGAATTTTTCTTTTAAAAAAGTTTTCCAAATATGACTGTCACTACGGACTGCTAGATCACTTAACCTAATCTGTCACTTCATTTTCGCTTTAGCTCAAGTATGCATACCATCTTGAATGCTAAACTGACACCACTCTGCCATTTTGGATCTCAATGCTCTAATTAATGCCCTCTGTTGACCAAGGGTAGATGTTGCCACACCAGTTCCCATTTAAATAGTTCTGCAACTGCTTTCAGTTAATTACTTTTCTACCGGTGTCTTTCTGTGGTTGGTTCAGGTGCCAAAACTACATGATACACCAGCTACTACTACTAGTGATACACCAGCTACTAAATGGTCTGACTTCAAGAATCGTGAAGAAACTAACCTATCAAGGTTACCTGGGCTTTAATTGTTTTTAATGAATCCACCTATTTCTAGAGTGCAACTGGAAATACTTGCTGCATCTCTGACTTACACTTCTGTGTAAAGGTGGGCACTGAAGCACTAGATACAAGAACACTGACATGTCAACATTTCATTCTTTTTGTTCGCTAGGAGGCATCAAATGGAGAAAACATGTAACACTGGTAGGACTATAGGCTTCCTCAGGGTAAAAATGCCAGGGTAACAATACTTTGTAGATGCTACACTTCAAATCTTCTCACTAGCATTTAAAAAACAATTATCTTAAAATTAAAAATTACAAGAAGTCATATTGACTAAAATACCTAACACCTAACCTAAATAATTAAAAACATTAAATTAAAGCAAAATCATTGCAAAAACGTAATTTACCTTCTCCCTTGTTTCCTAAATCTTTGGCCCACATCCAAATGGAAACACAAGCAACAGTCAGTACTATCCGACCCCCACAAAAGGTCTAACAATCAGGTCAGAATCCTTCAACAGCTGCCTACTACTCAGTGTAAATTTGTAACTTTTAAACAATCTCAAAATGCCACGAGAATTGTAACCGATGGGCTTGTTAAGTAGCGTTGGTTACCAGAGGCCATGAACTTCATTGCTAAGCACGTCTTTAAGAAACTGGGCAGCAGCAAAATAGGCTCTCCTGAACTGGACAAGGGGAAGGTGTAAGCTGATGTTTCAGAGTGGAAGATTTCCTTGGGGACTGGGTCAGCACAACCCAGCCCGTTATTTCAGATCCCCGATTTATAGTTTAAAAAATATTAACCTGATACCAGTGCTTCATTTATTATTGTGCAGCAATAACTTTGTGGGTAGTTTGCACTATTCTGGTTCGCAAAGGAAATATGTTCCCTAGGGCTTTCCTTTGGTATAGTTTACATTGAACTGATGACCTCTAGATGTGGCTCTTTATAGAACAATGCAAATACTGCATGTATTACATGATACTATTTCAGCCAGTCACAACCCAGATCAGAATACAGGACATAACAGCCTTGGGTATTTATTACGATACCACCAGCCAACTCAAACCTCAATAATAGGATTCATCTGAGTTTAATCAAACACAAGTCTCTGAAATATCCAAATAATTTTGAAAAGGATCCAAACCATTTTATTTCACAGGCATGAATTTAGTTTTAACCAAATAGAACATTAGTATTTTGAATTATTTTGTAATGTATTTGAATTTCATATTGAATTTATGGCTACCCTCGGAATTCACACGTTACTTTTTAACAACGGACTCTCACAAAGGAAAAAAATTGGTCAAAGCCCATTCGCTTGCTTGCTGAAGTGATATTTCAGTTATGCAAAATTATATTTAGGCTATGTGAAAACTATGTACCAACTTGCTTTGCATTGGTGTTATGCTAATTAGAGTATCCGTGTCTCGCATGATTATTTTAGGCGAACAGATGTTTACAAGGCTAGAAGGCTGAAATCTGGAATGTCCTAATGAGAAGGACATCTTGCTGTAGATTTAGCATTACCTATTGACCAAACTTGTATTTATTTGACAACTTAAGCAGAAGGACAATTGTTTCACAGATAGATGCTGAGCCAAATAAGGATATGGAAAAAGGTCAAAGGAGTGAGTTTTAAGAAAATTCAAGAGTGTAGAGGAAGGTGGAAAAGGTAGCAGAGTTTAGAGGACGAGTTCTGGGCACGTGTCAGGGGTAGCTGGAGACACAACCATATAGTAAAGTTAATAGAGTGCATTGAAAAATTGACGGAGATCCATTATTAGGTTGAATTCCTCAATAGAAAATTGGAGAAATACAAAAAGAGAAAAATAATTTATTTAAAAAGTTACAGGTGCAGTCTGAAAACTGAAATATTACTCACGAGTTGAGTTGTTGGAAGGGTTCTTGATCATCCATTGTAACTTTAGTAGTATGGAATGCATGGAAGCCATGTGATAGGGCATACCCAGTACTTATTTTGCAACTACAGGGTTTCCACAGATCCTTCAGTGAAAGTACAGTGTAAGATCTAGAGATCCCCGTAGAAATTCAATCCCCTGTATTCTATAACCGGCCAAATAATCAGGTGCCTTAAAATAAGTATTCAGTAAACAATCTCTCAACAGCTACTTGTGCAATATATTTGAAAAGATCCTACATTAGCCATTCCTCTCAATTTAAAAATAAGATTGAACTGATTTAACGAGAATTCAGGAGAATTTTCTTGGTTCGCTAAGCATTGCTCACAAGTTCTATTAGCAAAATTCTTCTGTGGTATTTCAATGTAAATAGAGTCATAGAGATTCTATTTACACTGAAATAACAACAGAAGCATTTTACTAATAGAATTTGCCTTGGATGTTCAGTATCTGCATTTGAGTTTTACTGGTGGCAATAATGTACAATATTTAAATTAAGACTTTATGCCAATGTTGGAAAATAATTAGTAACAATTAGGAGGCTGGAAAATAAATGTATTTTCTCTGAAGATATGTCCCATGGCCTTTTGTATTTTAATACTTCAACCTACACATTTACCAAAATCACACTCGTGGCATTTCTGAAATACCTCCTTGATCATCTGATCCCCTGTGATCCTTCACTGTTCTTGATGCAGCCTTGCTGCCACCAGTATAAAGAGAAATATTTGCATCAACAAAATCATTCACATCACATTTCTTCTTCTGCCGCTCCTTTCTCAGTTGACGTTTTTCTCGATTACTGATTTTTGTGACCCAGTCTCCTAGAAAATTATAAAACAAAACTTACATTCATTTATCATGTTATCACGTTGAAATATTTCAGTATTTCTTACACTGAATCATTATTCATGAGCAGTTATTACTGTGGTGGAGGCGGAAAGATGGTTCAAAGCACCTGCATTTCAAACCAAATAGACCGACATGATGGATTAATTTACAAACAAAGTAAATAACAAGAGAACAGTTAGTTGAATTATGTAATAGATATCCATGGTGAATTTACTCAAGAGCAGCATTTTCATCTTGGATTGTAAACCGATATTACAATTTGTAAGTGACACAAATAATTTAGGTCAATGTTCAGCCATTGCCAGGTACAAAGAAACAGCAGAAAATCCAACCAAATTGTAAGTTTTCCAAATAATTCAAAGCCTAAAAAAATATATAAGTTGTAAAAATTACATGGATAGTTGCGATTAAGATTTTGGTTGTCTTTCCATATATCGAGGAACAGTGAAATACATTTTTGTACACAGTTCAGTACAAGTATCACAGTACATAAGCACTTAGATACATATTAGATAAGCATCTCAGATACAATTCGGATGTATAGCAGTAGTACACAGAGACAGTATACAGCGTCGCCAATTTGGTGCCATTTTCAAGTCCTAGTTGTTGTCAGTGCAGGGATCTTGATCTGACCACGAAGGCCCTTTGTTCTGGTAGGGTTGCAGGGTCGGCCTGGTGAAGCGTAGCCGTTGGTGTCCTCCGCTGCTGCTCCATCGCTGTAGGCCATCCAGTCTACGTGCTTGGCTTCTGGGAGCAGCCCCCGCACCAGCCAAGCCTCAGGCTGCTGCAGGGCCTCCTTCCATCGAAGCCGTGCACTCCCTTCCGCAGCCAGTCTGCTTACCGGCCTTCCAGGTGTGTTCACATGGGTCCTCGATCCAAGGTGAGCGAGCTGGGCCTTCCGGGCGTCTTCCGGTCCCTGGGTCCTCCATCTGTGGCGGGCGAGCCAGGCAGATTCCGGTCTCCAACGTGGTCGTGGTTCCACCATCCGTGGCGGGCGACTTGGGCCCACCGGGCAGGCGAGTCCTCAGTCTCCTGGGGGTCAGCTGAACCTTCCAGGCGGGTCCCCGGTCTACGGGCCGTGGCTCCTCGAGATACTCCCGCCGCCATGTAGCTCCCCGGAATACTCTGTTGCTCAGTGTGGGCAAGTTGAGCCGAAGGACCTGTTCCATGCTGTGTGACTCAGAATCGTAGAGTCATACAGCATGGAAACACAGTGGCTATCCATTTATAGCTTTCTTTGTTTCCATGTTTTGTCGTTTTAGAGATACAGCATGGAAACAGGCCCTTCGGCCCAGAGAAGTGCCGTCCAGTGATCCCCGCATTAACACTATGCTACACACACTAGGGACAATTTACAATTATACCAAGCCAATTAACCCACAAACCTGTACGTCTTTGGAGTGTGGTAGGAAACTAGAGATCCCGGAGAAAGTCCACGCAGGACATGGGGAGAATGTACAAACTCTGTACAGACAGCACCCATAGTCAGGATCAAACCTGGGTCTCTGGTGCTGTAAGGCAGCAGCTCTCCTGCTGCACAACTCTACCGCTCCGAACACATGCCGCCCATGGTCTAGATGACTAGTCTTGGTGATCAGGAACTCTCCTTCATCTTGACTAGTACAGCTGTCAATGTAAGTTTCCAGAAGTTCGGTGCATCAAGTGAGGCTATATGGGTGGAGCTGAGGAACAAGAAAGGGATGATCACCTTGTTGTACTACAGACCCCCAAATAGTCAATGGGAATTAGAAGAACAAATATGCCAGGAGATTGCAGACAGCTGCAGGTCAAATAAGGTTGTTGTGGTAGGGGATTTTAACATTCCCAATATTAACTGGGAAATTCATAGTGTGAAAGGTTTTGATGGGATGAAGTTTCTTAAGTGTTCAGAAGGGTTTTCTCCAGCAAAATGTACAGACCCCCACACATGAGAGGGCAACACCTGATCTAGTCTTGGGAAATTGGGAAGGGCAAGTGAATGAAGTAATCTTGGAGGAGCCTTTTGAGGCCAGCAACCACTGTTTGATTAGGTTTAAAATAGTTATGGATAGGGACAAAGAGGGTCCACGTGTTAAAATGCTCAATTGGGGTTAGACCAACTTTGAGGGTATGAAAGTAAGTCTCGCTCAAGTTGACTGGAGCAGGTTATTTGAGGGGAAAGGAACATCAGCCAGGTGGGATATTTTTAAAAGTGTGCTGACAAAAGCTCAGGTTATGCACGTCCCTGTTCGAGTGAAGGGCAAGGCAGGCTTGGCTGATGAGAAAAATTGAAGCATTGATCAACAATAAGAAGGGCGCATGTGACAGGTTTAGGCAGCTGGGACCAAATGCATCCTTAGACGAGTTGAGGGAACTAAGTAGTAAACTGAAAAAGGAAATCGGAAGGGCAAAAATGGGCCAGGAGATAGCTCTGGCAGATAGCATTAAGGACAATCCCAAGAGACTTTATAAATACATAAGAGAGAAAAGTATAACTAGAGAGAGTGGGACCCCTCGGGAATCAGAGGGTCATCTATGTGTGAAGCCACAGGAGATGGGCAAGGTCCTCAATGAGTATTTCTCCTCTATATTTACCGAGGGGAAAGACAGGAGGATAGAGGAACTTGGGCTGTCAATGGAAGTGTCTTGAGAATAGTCAGTGTTATGGTCGAAGTGGTGCTGAAGGTACAATCGGGTATGAAGGTAGTCAAATCTCCAGGGCCTGATCAGATATATCCAAGGACATTGTGGGAATTGTGGGAGAGAAGAAATTGTGAGAGCCCTGGTTGAAATTTACGTCGTCTTTAAATATAGTAAGACTAGAGAGTGGCAAATGTTGTGCCTCTATTGAAGAAGGGCTGCAGGGAAAATGCTGGGAACTATAGGCCAGTGAGAACATCTTAGGCTCAGTTATTAACTTCAATAGTTGGAAAGTTACTAGAGAGTATTCTGAGGGATAGGATATACATGCATTTAGATGGACAAGGGCTGATTAGGGACAGTCAGCATGGTTTTGTACCTGGGAGGTCGTGTCTCACACATCTGATTTGAGTTTTTGAAGACGTGACCAAACAGGTTGATGAGGGCAGAGCTGTAGATGTTGTATATATGGACCAGCAAAGGATTAGTTAAGGTTCCACATGGTTGGCTGCTCTGTAAGGTTAGATCGCATGGGATCCAAGGAGAGATAGCTGAATGGATAAAAAATTGGCTTCATGGAAGGGAGCAGAGGGTGAGAGTGGAGGGTTGCTTCTCGGACTGGAGGTCTCTGACCAGTGGTGTGCCTCAGGGTTCGGTGCTAGGCCCGTTACTGTTTGTCATCTATAGCGAAGATTTGGATGAGAACGTACATTGCAAGATTAGCAAGTTCGTTAATGTGGGTGGTTTTGCAGACAGTGAAGATGGTTGTGAAAAATTGCAGCAAGATCTTGATTGATTGGCCAGGTGGGCTGAGGAATGGTTGATGGAATTTAATACCGAGAAACGTGAGATGTTGCATTTTGGGAAGTCTAACATAGGCAGGATATACACTGTGAATGGTGGGGCTCTGGGGAGTATTGTAGAGCAGAGGGATCCAGGAGTGCAGGTGCATGGTTCCTTGAAGGTGGAGTCGCAGGTAGATAGGGTGGTAAAAAAAGGCTTTTGATACATTGGCTAACATCAGCAGAGTATTGAGTATAGAGGTTGAGAGGTCATGTTGCAGTCGTATAAGATGTTGGTGAGGCCGCATTTAGAGTATTGTGTTCAGTTCTGGGCACCATGTTATAGGAAACATGTTGTCAATCTGGAAAGGGTACAGAGAAGATTTATGAGGATGTTGCCAGGATAGGGGGTCTGAGGTATCAGGAAAGGCTGAGTAGGCTGGGACTCTATTCCTTGGAGTGCAAAAGGATGAGGAGTGATCTTATAGAGGTGTATAAAATCATGAGAGGAATAGATCGAGCAGATGCACAGTTTCTTGCCCAGAGTAGATGAATCGAGGACCAGAGAACATAGATATATGGTGAAAAGATTTAATAGGAATCCGAGGGGTACATTTTTCACACAAAGGGTGGTGGGTGTATGGAACAAGCTGCCAGAGGAGGTGGTTGAGGCAGTGAGTATCCCAATGTTTAAGACACAGTTAGACAGGTACATAGATAAGACAGGTTTGGAAGGATATGGACCAAACGCAGGCAGGTAGGACTAGTGTCGCTGTGAAATGTTGGCCGGTGTGGTCAAGTTGGGCCAAAGGGCCAGTTTCCACGCTATATCACTCTCTGACTCTAAGTGTCCACATTCCCAAAGCTATTAAGGTACTGGACACAAAAAGGGATTTAAAAAAAAACTGGAATATATCTTATATACAAAAGGTATCTTTTCCTTCTAAGTAAAGCAATATTGCAGATATTTTCTCAGATTTATTCAGCAAAATTATTTTACAACAGACAACATAGTGAATAACATTAATAAAAACAAATATATTCACCATATTATTTATGTTTCCAGTTCTTAAAAGAAAAGCAATATCACTTTGGAAACTCCTGTGCTAATTATTCCTGGTTAGAGTTAATGTGCTCTAACTCTAACTCCTGGTTAGAGTTAAATTTCTTGCCACTGAAAGAGCTACATGATCTGACCCTGGCATTTGAAGCCTCCAGATGGAATCACTATTACTTCAATTCAAACTGAATGTTCTTAAAATAGTTCTTGAGACTCCATGGATTTAACTAATGAAACACTCATCCAGCATTGTTTATGTATTCTGTGGCTTGGCAACCGCATCATTTTGTTTTACAAGACATGTATTGATTTAGACTTAAGTTACAAAAAATGGAATTAGACTTTTATGGAGTGGATTTAATGGCAGTGACTAGGTTCAAATTTGACACAAAGAATTACTTCTTTGTAACAATTTTCATAATTTAGGATGGGAACTGACATTATTCCATCAAAAGGTTTGTGGGAATCCCAATAAGACTAATAGTTGTGCGTTAGGCAACAAAACTCAGCATAAAAGCAAAGAATGTGGCAGATGTTTTGCTCACCCATCCTGGTACTTCCCCTGGAGCCATTCACCCTCTTCCAGTGTGAACCTAAACACAACGGTCTACTTGGAGGTGGCCCCCAGCTCATCAGCAAAGTATTAGCATCTTTAAAAGTTCAACTGAACTCAAATAACTAGCTATAACAACCGGCGATGCCCCATTGCTCTCCCATCTGCTGTTGAAGCTGCCATTGAAATGGCATTCAAAATCATAAAAGTAATATTTTAAAAGAATAACAAGATTTAACATTTTTTTAATGACAGCAGACACTTTAGAATATGATTAAATAGGTTTAATTAAACTGAATTATAACAAATAAAAAGGTTGACTTACTGATCCTCTGGCAGCCATTTAATCCTATTGATTTCAATGCGCCTGCTACACATGTGCCAGGATCAACAGGCAGATTGACCAACCTGAGAGATCACTTGTCTGCACTGCCCCCTTGGATGCCATCAGGGCATCACAGCAGTAGCTGGCAGTATAGGCAGCACAGTAGAGGTCACTGCTGCCATTGGCTTAAAATATGCCAATACTGGATTTTAGGACCACCATCAAAAATGCAGGTAAATCCAACAGAAATGCTGGAGTCCAGGGAGAAAGTCAGCTGGAATGTTTTGTTAAGCTTACCGAATTCCTTCTTGATCGAACCTCATCACTTTTAATTTAATATTCACACCATTTTTCTTAAGACTGTGGGGAAAATTACATGGATAGCTGCGACTAACCTACCCTGCAGTTCAGACAACTTTCACAGTGGCATTTATAGGAATCAATCCAAAATACAAAGGGATCATCCTCTGAATGCAGAGAAATTAATCAATATCAATGTTAAAGAAAATGCACTTGGTTTACTGTGCCAGCATTGTCTGTTGGGTTAAATGACTTATTTCAACACTGAAAGTGTCAGTCACAGAGGATTCATAATAGAAAAAAATATTCCATCTATTGCCTGATATAGTTGAGGGACTAGAAGTTAGTTCATGCCATAGGAAATGATCTTTTCCTTAACTGTGCATTCTCACTTTTCAAGATCCAATTTAATTATGATTTTCAAACTCACCAGCTTCTTCCTCATTTTTTCCTCTCCTTCCTGTAACATTCAGATCCTTAGTTCTCTCATCTAATCGTTGTTTTTTCTTTTTGGCCTAAGAGAGTAAAGTAACAATGGCTTCAGAGGTCTACGATGTGCAGAATGTTTCATATAACCACAGGAGGTGCAAACCATACCACTTAGTAAAAAACAGTTTGATTAAACCGTGCTTACGGCTGGCTATTATTTTCATATCAAGATCAGATACTGATGAAGGTGGAATGGCTCCAAATTACTATGATGTTCCTAATAGCTTGTCTCTGAGCCAATTTCTAATCTGGATTTGGATGAAGTACAAACTCAAATGACAAGGCATACAGTAGTTTAATGCTAATTTATCATTATCAAGCCATCAAAAAGCAGATGCTTTAAATTATCAGGGAAATGCTGTGTGAGGTTTTACAATATAATGCTCAAAACTATGCCATCATACACATCAATTTACACCCACATTTAACTGCTGCATGTCCAATGATACAAACTTGAAATAATACACTGAAGATAAACATGGCAACAAGTAGGTTTGTAAATAAGTGAGGCAGACAATCAGGTTAAGCAAGTTTTCACCCAAGACTATACATAGTAGGGAAGCACGATGGGAAAAAATGACCTACATAGAGAACTTACGGATGTTAGCAAGGCAATAAATAGACTTATCGTGGTATTTATGTTCCACAGCATAGTTAGTTTAGTTAAAAGAAACATTGGGGGTTGTACACTAAGTTGTGGGCAATAAAACTGATCAGGGTGTAGCAAATTTTATTGCACCCATTTGTTAAACAATTTTCTAAATAACAAGGAACATAAGGTTAAAGATAACTCTGGAGAAAGACAAAGATGAACAGCCACTGACACACTGATCAAATATTTCAAAAATTTAGAATCCACATGTAACCATTGTGTTGTGAGAGTATAAAAATGCTATGGGTGCTGTGAATCTTTGAAAACACCTTGGAGACCCTTGGAGTATTTTACCGAATCTGCTGTTGAGAAATCTTAAACAAACTGAAAAAGGCTATATTCAATGTACCTTAAAAGTTTTCTTCTCAGGAGCTTGTGAGCCTTTAGTTTCCACCACAGCAAGCAGCTGTACGCCATTTGAAAAAGGAGGGTGTCCATTCACTGGTTCCTTCAAAGAAAAGCATAAGCAAATTTTAATTTTCCAATTGAAACTGAAGTGTGTTTTTGGGGTTAGGTGGTTTGAGTGCCTGTTTGATGCTTTTATTGTTGGACTGTGTTTTTGGGGGTTTTGGGGTTGTGTAATTTGAATGCCTGTTTAGCGCTTTTATTGTTGGACTGTGTTTTTGGGGGTTTTGGGGTTGTGTGATTTGAATGCCTATTTAATGCTTTTATTGTTGGACTGTGTTTTGGGGGTTTTTGGGGTTGGGTAATTTGGGTGCCTGTTTAGTGCTTTTATTGTTGGACTGTGTTTTTGGGGGTGTAATTTTGATGCTTATTTAATGCTTTGTTGTTGGACTGTGGGTGATTGAATTAACATTTTGTTCAAGATGGCCGCGCCGTTGTGTTTGGCTGCCTGCCACTGTATGTTTCTTTTTTTTCCTAGTCAGATGTGCAGCACTTTGGTCAACGTGGGTTGTTTTTAAATGTGCTATACAAATAAATTGACTTGACTTGACAAATGAATTGCATTTGTTTGTGACTTAAGTTGGAGATTCAAAATAATTATTGAAAAGTACAAAACAATTTGAAAGATAATGAAACTTTAACAACTGTACATGCACTAACATTGCAAGCTTTGACTCAAGGAAAACATCTTAAATGGTTTCTTAACCTCCATCTTCCCTGTGGCTTGCAACCCTTGGTAGAGAGTACAAAAAAAGTCACCAGTATAATCAAGGACGAGTCTCATCCCGGACACTCCCTTCTTTCCCCTCTCCCATAAGGCAAGAGGCACATAAATGTCACAACACCTACCTCCATATTCAGGGACAGTTCCTTCCCAGCTGTTATCAGGCAAATTAACTTTTCTATAAACAACTAGAGAGCAGTCCTGAGCTGTTATATGCCTCATTGGAGACACTTGGACTATCTCTAATTGGACCTTATTCAACTTTATCTTGCACTAAACTTTATTCCCTTTATCATGTATTTGTACACTGTGGATGGTTCGATTGTAATCATGTACTGTCTTTCCACTAACTGGTTAGCATGCAACAAAAGCTTTTCAGTGTACCCCAGTATACATGGCAATAAACTAAACTAAACATTTTTTTTAGCAAAGATTTGGTGGCAATGTTAAGGCACATTCTTTCATAGAAGCTGGAAGTCCTTTTTTTTGTCCAGAACATGATAGATATATATATTTTTTTGTGTGCATGCACTACTTCTAAAAGCAGTTTTAAGATCCCCAGAGGGTATTAGAGCATAATTAATCCTATGAACGTAACAGGGCCAACTCAGTGACAGTGATAAACAAAGAAAAAATACATCTTGTTCAGCCAATAAAACCAAATATGCAAGTGGCAGCATGGGTATTCGGCAGTGAGGCATAATTTCCACAAATGTAAGATTTGGGTGGTGTTACTGGCTGTGTTGGGATGAAGAGGTGTGCCATCACTTCAAGCAGAATCGCTGAACCAGCAGCTGTATATCTCCCTGATTAATAATCAGGCTGAAAACAAGCCTCTTTGTCGTCCAAATAAGTAGAGGTTGTGCACATCCAACACTCCCAGTGACTGAACGGGTTTAACCCAAGTGAAAAGACAAAAAGTGCTGGAGTAACTCAGTAGGTCAAGGTCTACCCATGTTCAGACCCAAGCGATTCAGTTTTCTCCTACATCCCAAAAATGCCAGGTTGGTAAGTTAATTGGCCACTGCAAACTCCCCTTTATGTGTACGTAAGTGGTAGACTTTGGGGAGGAGTTCATGAGAATGTAGAGAGTAGAAAACAGTAACAAAGCAGAATTAGGGAAAAATGGGTACTTGATGGTCAGCACAGCATGGTCATAGTCCCTTTCCCCTCCTCAACCACCGATCTTCCACCCCTCCAGACTCTGTGTCCCATTTTCATTTTCCTCCCCTGCCCTCCACCTGTTTTCTTCTACTCACTATCCCTCCCTCTAATTCTACATTTTATTCCTCATTATGCGATTCCACATCTGCAGACTGGAGACGCAAAAGTCTGCGGATGCTGGAATCTTGAAAAAAACAACAATATGCTGGAGAAACTCAGCGGGTCAGTTAGCATCTGTGAAGCAAATAGACAAATGGCATTTAAGATCAGGACAGTTTTTCAGACTGATGAAAGTGAAAGACTGAATGTCGAGGGGAAAAGTTCTCGAGAGAGAGATTAGGGGCAGGGGTGGGGCAAGAACTGGCAAGCGATAGATGGATTCAGGTGAGGAGGGATGAATGGCAGATAGATGGAGATAGCAACCAAGGCCAACGGTGAAGTGGAAACAAAAGGGTGCAGATGTCCTATAAGACCATAAGACATTGGAGCAGAATTAATCCATTTGGCCCAATGAATTCTATCCCATCTTGAATGGTACAAAAGCCAGGCAACAATGGTGCACATCCTTATAAGAAATGTTCAATGATTGTTCTGATCAACACATTCTTGTCAAATTCATTCCCAACAAGCAGAGTGATGCAGATTACGCCCAGGATTTTTCTCATTTGCATTGCTCTCTCGACACCTGACATGAACCTAGTCTGGCACACAAAGTGAAAACAGAATCAGCCTTAACCGTGAAACTTTAATGGCCAAAATAGTCTGCAGGCAAACACTATCCAAGCTTATATAAGAAGTTTGTGGAGAATGCACTAAAATAAAGAATGGAATTAAATTTTAATGAGGAGTTAACATGTTTGGGTGTGCAGTAAGGTGAAAAATTGGTGGGAAAGGAAGAAATACTGAATGTGCACTTTCAACTATTCTTATCTACTGGATATTATTGATGAAAAATATATCCAGCCCTGATAGTCACAGAATTATAATTATGAAAATACAGTATACCAAATATGCCCAGTGTAAAATAGAAATGCCTTACTTCAGCCATTATTTCATGCCTAAATTATTCCACCACTGCTATAGTCTTTAATCTTTTCTGCACAAGTCACCATGTAAGTATGGTGACGAGGGAGCAAACATACTGGGAACACTGTTGTAAGATGGAACATCTGCAAGGGCACTTAATAACATGCCTGGGTAATAATAGCTGTCTGCCCACAGCACGCACTTTTGCAATTAAAATAATGTGTTATCACAGGAAACACTGTATCACACACACACAGAAACACACAAAACAAATCTGCTAAAAATGTATCTCTTACTTGATGCCTGATTTTGGTGCAAAAACAATTAAAAGTTTATACCCAAATCTAGTAAAAGTTTAAGAATTTTCTATGGCATTTTGAAGTTTCTCCCTGGGAATTCTTGCCTATCTCCATAACCAGCTCCAACGACACAACACTTTGGGATCTTACATCACTCTCATTCTGGTTTACACAATCATGTTGTTTTATTTACTACACCACTGCAGCTGTCCTTTCAGCTGTTGAGACTCTAGACTCTGGAATTCGCTCTCGAAACCTCTAACTGTCTGCCCTCTTTAAAATCCTTTATTTGGCAAACCTTTTAGCCTTGTGTCTCAATAGCTGGGTATCAAATTCTGTGATAACAGTTTGTGAAGGGCCTTAATTAGACAACACCCATGCTGCTATTGATTTAGGAATTTATTTCTTAAGCACCAGAGAGCCTGACTGAGTTTGCACATTCTCTGTGTGACCAGGTGGGGTTCCATTGAGTTCCTCCCACATCGTAAAACCATGCAAGTGGGTAGGATAATTAGCCACTTTAAATTGCCCCTTGTGCACGAGTGGTAAAACCTTTACGAGTTGATGCAAATATGGCAAGAATACAAAATAAAATTAGTGTAAATGGGTGGTTAATGGTTAGCACAGACTAGGTGGGCTGAACAGCCTATTTCCATGCTGCATCCCTATAACTCATATTTATTCATGTACAGGAATCATAGAAATGAGCTCTTTCAGCCAGCTTGTTCAGGCCGACTGTGATGCCTATTTACCCTTATCCCATTTACCTTCATTGGACCCACATCCACTTTCCTATCCAAGAACCTGTCCATATGTCTTTTAGATATTGTAATTATAAACATAGCACAAAAAGTAAGGCAATTTGTGTTTGGTAGATTATTTCTTTGTTGTAACAATGCTTCTTGGCAATAAATCTTATACCGTTGGAAAGCCTGTTTATTTCCCTTTTAAATGGTGCCACATTTGTAAGGAACATGCATTTGTGGGATGAGCAGCAGAGCTGAGTATATGGGTTGCGCCCATGAAAAATTTGCCAAATCTTCTCTGCCAATGCCAAACAGCTTATTCTGCTGTTGCTATTGACTTGTTTTGAGCTTCTGGTACCCCCAGGTGCTGACAATCAGGTGCCTGATAGAGTAACATCTTTTGGTGGAGGCAGTGTGATGGTGTGGGGCGGCATCTCCCTCACTGGAAAAACGAGGCTTGTCATCATTGGAGGCAATCTCAATGCAGAGAGATATCGAGATGAGATTCTGCAACCAGTGGCAATCCCATATCTCCACAGTATGGGATCGTACTCTATCCTCCAAGATGACAATGCTCGCCCCCACAGAGCAGGGTTTCTCAGAGACTACCTCCAGAATTTGGGAGTGGAGAGGATGGAATGGCCTGCCAGCAGTCCTGACCTCAACCCCATTGAACACTTGTGGGATCAGCTTGGGCGTGCAGTTCGTGCCAGAGTGACCAACACAACCACGTTGGCTGACTTGTGACAAATGCTGGTTGAAGAATGGGATGCCATCCCACAACAGTGTGTGACCAGGCTGGTGACCAGCATGAGGAGGAGGTGCCAGGCTGTTGTGGCTGTGTATGGTTCTTCCACACGCTACTGAGGCTCCTGTTTATTAAATGAATAAATTGTTAAATTGCCAATATGTCTTGTTTCTTCAGACTTCAATCGTCCAATCCACCAAACAACACCGAACAAGAGTCAATGGCAGAATAAGCTGTTTGGCATTGGCAGAGAAGATTTGGCAGATTTTTCATGGGCGCAACCCACATACTCAGCTCTGCTGCTCATCCCACAAATGCATGTTCCTTACAAATGTGGCACCATTTAAAAGGGAAATAAACAGGCTTTCCAACGGTATAAGATTTATTGCCAAGAAGCATTGATACAACAAAGAAATAATCTATCAAACACAAATTTCCTTACTTTTTGTGCTATGTTTATCTGCCTCCACCACCTACACTGGCAGCTCCTTCATTCACCACTCTGCGTGAGAATTTAACATTCCCTTTAAATTTTATGCCTCTCATCTTATATCTGTTCCCCCTAGTTCTAGACTCCCCTGTCCTGGGATAAATATTCTGTCCATCTATGTGCCTCATAAACTGCTATAAGGCCACATCTCAGCCAATAGATTCCAGTGTGAATACGCCCGGCCTATTTGACTGCTCCGTATAATGACAGCCCTCCATTCCAGGCAACGTCTGACTGAATCTGTGCTGCACTCTCTCCATTACTACCATATCCTTCCTGTTTAGTCCTAAACACCTCTCAACTGAGTCCTAAACACCTCTCAATGATTTGCAAATCATTACCAATGGTCAGAGTGCTCTGCAAATCTTAAGCAAGTTCAGAACCTAGACAAATCCAGCAGAGGGTAGGAATTCCATTCTTCCAGTCCCAGTGCATACGACACTTAAACTCAAGTCAACAGCATTGGTGGATCTGGAGTGAGACAAGGTCAAAATTGCAGATTTATTTCCCTCACTGACCACGGTGAATCAGAAGGATATTTATGGTTACTGAGATCAGTTTATTTCCAGATTTTATTCTATTTCCAGTGTACTTAGAGAATTTAAATTCCCTAGCTGCCAAAGTATGATTTGAATTCATAACTCTGGAACAATAGCTGTGGTTCCAGTAGATTATGTATTTTAAAACTTACTTATGATTGTGTTGCAAAGTTGTTATGTTGGTACCGGATAGAACAGTAGACATACTGGGTAATTATTTCTAAGACAATGTAATTTGACTCTGTAGGTTCAGTTAACAATACTCCCTGATTTCATCATGCTCGTATAGTCATGACCATATTAGTTGAAAGTAATTTACCATATCAACTATTGCTATATTACAATGTTTTGAGTTTTATATAATGGTTTGTGAAAAATTGCATATCACTACACACTAAAATCTGATTTACAACTTTTGCTTCCAAATACGCCATGCAGTAAATGGTATAACAAATGATTAAATGCATTTTACCCAACCAAAGTAGACTCAAGAGGACCATGAAATTCACCTAACTTTGGTGGCCTGGAGTCTAATCTAGGACCGACACTCACCAATGATGCTGCAAATCTCACAGAACCCTAAACAGAGTACTCTTTCAAGAAAAAAATAATGGCTCGACAACCATCAAGAAGTTTTTTTAAAACATTTGTTATATTATTGGGATTCCAAATGAAGACTGTGGCCTAGCAGCTAAGGGGAGAACTGGACTTGTCAAATAGGTCTGGGAGTAGCTCAAGCAAGTTAACATGCTGAGAAACAGATTTTGCAAATCATTACCAATGGTCAGAGTGCTCTGCAAATCTTAAGCAAGGAACCTCCGGTGTTCAGAACCTAGACAAATCCAGCAGAGGGTAGGAATTCCATTCTTCCATAGTCCCAGTGCATACGACACTTAAACATTCTTTATTCTTGACTCCTGACACAGATAGCCTTGCAAGTTGCAAGCAGAGGACCTGCTCCAGGACCATAAATAATCTTCAGCATAAGGTCTGAACTAAGGATAACTAACTAGGTTAGTTCAGACCTAAGTGAACTCATCCTAAAATTAAGAGGAGATGCACTGATAAGGCAGTGGATTCTTAGTCACAGAATGCAGTATCTTAAAAGAGGGGTTGAATCATATCTGTTTGTCCTATTCTCTTCTTTCAACTCTACTGTCGCTGTGGTGCTTCTGCTCGACCTGCTGCCTCATAGTGCCAGATTCCCAGGTTCGATCCTGACCTCGGAGTTTGCACTTTCTCTTTGTGACTGCTTGGATTTCCTTTGGGTGCTTCAGTTTCCTCAGGTTGAAGGTTAAGTGTGTGGATTGAAGATTAATTGACCTTTGTAGAATTAGTGTGAATGGGTGACCGATGGTTGGCGTGAACTCGGTGGGCTGAAGGGCCTGCTTCCATGCGAAATCTGGAATGGAATACTTTATTGTGACTAGGCACAGTGAGATTCTTTGCTTGCATACACAACGTATACAAATAGCGGCCACCTGACAAAGTTACAAAGCACGTCAGCTCCTCCTTTGGAGGAGAGATAATACAGCCACTAGAGGAAGATAAGCGTAATTGGAAAATAGTCATTCAGAAAGTTGATGAGTCTACCCAAGATTACACAGAGCAAAAATATCAACCATACGAGGTATACGCAAGAGCAGATAGTCCAAAGAGAGATAATCCAGCCTTCCTCAATATGCACAAAAAGCTGGAGTAACTCAGCGGGTCAGACAGCATCTCTGGAAAAAAGGAATAGATGACGTTTCGGGTCTCGACTGAGTTACTCCAGCTTTATGTGTCTTCTTCGGTTTAAATCAGTATCTGCAATTCCTTCCGATACACTTATGCTCCAGGAAGGGCTGAACTCAACCTACTAGGAGGACTTAAGAGTTGTGAATAGTGATGGGGGTCACTTACTTTGTGACAGTATTCTGATCTGGGGAGACAGACCGTAAGAGAGAGAAGTCACAAGGTATCCACAATAGAAACCATAGCAAGGTCCAAAACAAAACACCTATCCCAGACATAAGTGAAAACAAAGGTCTGGAATAGAGGATTGTCCTGGAAGGAGACATTTCAATTGTAAAGTGGGACACTTTGCCCGGTAGTGTAGACAAACCGATCATAAGATCAGGGTTATATTATAGATCAGCGATTGAAATTTGAAAAAGTTCAGATGTTGGAATTTTTCTTGATCTGGGGATGTTTGAACGTTTGCTTGGCCATGACAATTATTTTCCAGCATTCCTTTGTGTTTAATCAACATCAACACTGTTTCTATAGTGTTGAGAACCTGGATGGTCTAAAAGCTTTTGACGACAGAGAACCCAGACACCCAAATTTATGATGTGAGGACTAACTCTCCAAGCACAGACATCCCAATTATTGATCACGGTGCAAGTATGTCTATTCAGAGATTAGGAACAGCAGATGCTGGTTTATAAAATGAGACACAAAATGCTGGAGTAACTCAGTGGGTCAGGAGCAACTCTGGAGAACATGTTCTGAAGAAGGGTCCCTTAACATCTCCTATCCATGTTCTGCAGAGATGCTGTACTCATTACGTCAAATATTTCTATGACCAGAAATGATGTGCCAAGTGACAAAATGTCTGATCTGGAATCTTCCTTGATCTGTATCACAATGATGTGAAAAAACTTAGTCTGAAGATGTTTGATGAAGGCCAATTAACATAGTCCTTTTGTCTTACATTCAGGTGATGCACACAAAACGCCTGACGCATGCATGAATGTCTAATGGTTATAAGTTCACAAGTTATAGGAGTAGAATTAGGCCATTCGGTCCATGGAGTCTACTCTGCCATTCAATCATAGCTGCCTAATCCCATTTTCCTGCCTTCTCCCCATAACCCTTGACACCTGTTCTAATCAAGAATTTTTCTATCTCTGCCTTAGAAATATTCACTGACTTGGCCTCCACAGCCCTCTGTGGCAATGAGTTCCACAGATTAACTACCCTCTGACTAAAGTTCCTCCTCGCCTCCTTTCTAAAAGAGCGCTCTTTAATTCTGAGGCTATGACCCCCAGTCCTGGACTCTCCCACCATTGGAAACATCCTTTCCACATCCATTCTATCTATGCCTTTCATTATTCTGTAAGTTTCAATGAAGTCTCCCTCAACCTTCTAAACTCCAGCGAGTAGAGGCCCAGTGCTGTCAAACACTCATCATATGCTACCCACTCATTCCTGGAATCATTCTTGTATACCTTCATTGGACCCTCTCCAGAGCTAGCACATCCTTCCTCAGATATGGGGCCCAAATTTGCTCACAGATGCTCCCCGACTTACGATGCTTCAACTTACGATATTTCGACTTTACAATGGTACAAACGCTGGGTAACGGCAGTGAGCCTCAGCTCGCATCCGGCCACGTGATCAGGTGTATTGAATGCATTTCGACTTACGATATTTTCAGTTTACGATGGGTTTATCGCAGACCTCCCAACATTTGATTTTACAAATTCATAATTTTGATGTCCAAAATTCAGAATATTACATCAAAATTCAGAATATGGCGCGTAATGCAACTTTTCAGCAAAGTAAATGTATGCACACCAAATGCGCAAAATGACTATAATTTCCAACAGTCTGTAGTTCTTGGACTACATATACAATGTCAGTCTTATTACGAGTATATTCTGCTATTTATAGAAAGGTTATTGAACAGAAATACTTCTTATAACACTAAGAAAAAAATTGGTTTGTTTTGTTCTTTTCTATTTTGCTTTTGCCTCACACATCCCAATTCTCTTGGTATTGAATAAAAGAACAATGGTCATAAAATGAATGACTACGTTTTGAAGAAAGAGTTTCATTTAACAATGCACATACCTAATTTCATTGAAGACATACTTGCTCCAGTGGTCTTCAACAGCAAATCACAATGGTCCATGTCCCCCATCCCCCTCCCCCCTTTCCCCCCCATTTCCACTCCCCCTCGCCTCCCTCACATCCCCTCCTCCTCCCCCCACCCCATTCACCCTCCCCAGCCCCTCTTAACATCAACGGGCCTCACTCTACGTGGCGAGCGACAGGGCGAGTGGCCGAGCGGGGCGAGGGGCAGGGGGAGGGTCAAGGCATGCGTTTTGTGGAAAAATGTGAGGCGAAACCGCCAAATTCGGAAGGGTTGGGAGGTCTGGTATCGGAATGTAATGCCATCGTAAGTCGAGGAGCACCTGTACTCCAAATGCGGCGTGACCAGTGTCTTATAGAGCTTCAGTTAGTTTGCAGGCCATATTTCTTGAGCAGCTAGCATCCTGCTGTACGCCAGTAGCCTGTGCTCTGCAGACAGCACGATTTGTTGCAAAAAGAACACGTTTTCTCCTTTTAAAGACCAGTTCTGCTTTGTATTAATACCTTACTGCTTAATTCCATAACTCCTCAATAATTCCTAACATTGGTATTGTTTTTCCCCCCTCTTGTGCTTTCGACATTCCCTTAAAAGCATGATGTTATTTGTTAAATCATTGCACAAAATTAATTCTTATAATGTCTGAGGAACTGGTGGCATTAATTTGTAACAAACTAACACAATTCTGACATGGCGTGGTTGTACTGTTTAAATACCACACTTAAAATACTTAGCTTGAGGGGGTAACAAAATCCCGACTGTACAACTACTAATAAATTATCTGGCTACTTTATAATGTAACATGGATAACAAATGAATATATTTTCAAATTCTATCCAGGCCAACAAGTTATATCGATGACTCAGATGAACCAATCCCCGAGGTTCAGCTATTACTGGCTTGCACATTTTTTATGAACAGTTTCCTGCAAACTGGCAGAATAAAGCAAATGGAAACTTTTTTCCTATTAAATAACCACATAGCTTTAGCAAGAGCGCATCATAGCATGTCTATTGGTAAGAACTGCAGATGCTGATTTAAATCGAAGATAGACACAAAATGCTGGAGTAACCCAGTGGGACAGGCAACATCTCTGGAGAGGAGGAATGGATGACGTTTCGTGTCGAGACACTTCTTCAGACTCATAGAAAGTCTTCTGATTTATGGTCAGATGTAGTTAACGATACATTTACCACACCAAATGTAACTTTATAATATTTGAAACATGAATTTGTAAATATATAGCAGCTGATAAAATTAGCCTTGACATTTGGCCTCAGTGATAACCTGAGTCAGCTCTTCAGGGTAAATTAGTTCTACACATGCTGACACTCGTTGCCATGTTCCCGAATGAAAATGTATTTATCAAATGAGGAGAATTAGTGATTTACAGTGGTGACATTGTTAGCCTAAAATGTGAACATGACATCCTGAGTGTGATGGATCTCTTCTCCTGCATGTACATGTGTACGCTAAATATATCAGAGCCAAAGACTGCTGAAGTGTAGAAGCCTTATCAATGGTTTATTTTAGTTGGAGTACAAAGGAACATGGAGTTTTCCCAGAGGAAGAAACTTTAATGTGTCAACACCAGTCACAATCAATCACACAATCACAATCACACTTTATTAGCCAAGTATGTTTTGCAACAGACGAGGAATGTCATTTGCCATACAGTCATAACAATAAAAAGCAACAGGACACACAAAATACATTTTAACATGAACATCCACCACAGTGACTTCGCAACATTCCTCAGTGATGGAAAGCGAAAAAAAAGTTCAACCTCTCCCTTCTTTGTTCTCCTGCGGTCGGGGACCTCTAACCTTCCGTTGATGGGATGATCTTGACTCCCATAGCAGGCGGCAGGCCTTCCTCATCAGGGCGACCAAGGTTTGGGGAGGGGGGGGGAATTTCAGCTCCCTCGTGCCAGGTGATCGGACCCCGTGTCAGGGCTTGTTGAACCTCATGCAGCTTGGAGTTCCCGACCGGTCTCAACCCGAGACTGCGAGCTCCTTGATGTTAAGTTGGAACATCGATCCAGGCAAGGAATCGCACACTCAGATGTTAAGTCCATGGCCCCGCAGTGGGGCTCAAAGTCAGTCCCAAGGCAAGGCCTCCAGCTCCACGATGTTACGCCGCAGAGTGACCGGAGATATGATCCGGAAAACAATCGCACCTCCATCAGACGTGATGTCTTTCAACCCGGAAATAGGCCCAACTCATAATTGCTGACCAAGATGCCCCATCCATGCTGGTCCGATTTGCTTGTGTTTAGTCCATATCGCTCCAAACCTTCCCTATCCATATACCTGTCCACATGTTTTTTAAATGTTGTTCTACTAACTGTCTCAACAACTTTTCCTAATAATAAATATCAGTCCGATATTAAAAACTGGTGCACTTAAGGCATTATACCATTAAAGCCCCTATTTGGAAAAATATTATACCATGCACCCTCAACTACACTTTTTTGTTTTATATTTGTAAATATACATAAAAGACATTCAGCATTTCCTGTTATAAAAACGGGAAAGGTTGGAAATACTAAAAGGTCCTGATAACATGAAAATCAAAAATGCTGAAAAGCTGAAATAAACAGCAGAAAATGCTGGATAGACTGAGCAGGTCATGTAGCATCTGTGGAAATAGATAGAGTAAGCGTTTCAGAGCGAAGACCCTTCGTAAGATACAGAGTTAACCTTTCCATAACCTTCCTGACGATAGGTCATTGACCTGAAACGGTAGCTTTGCCTCTCTCCGCATGTGTTACCTGACCTGCTGAGTAATTTCGGCATTTTGTTATCACTTCAGGATTTCCCTCATCTGCTGTTCTATTACGTTTCCATTTACTCCTGTCTTAATGTTAAGGGTTGATTATATTGTATTCTTTAGGAATCCCCTTTTCTACCTGCGTAGACACAATATTTTAAAGTTCTATCATCGAATAATTTCAATATTGTTTCGTTGTTCTTTTAACACGTGGTTCCGAGAATGTTAAAGTGATGCAGACGGTGCACTATTGTTCACATGCAGCCCAGCTGTTTCTTTGAAAACGATCCGTTTCACTCTGTTCTTTCATCTTCACCCATTCACCGCCTCCCCCGCTCCATCCATCCCACCCATTTTTTTACCTTCGCTTTCTCCTTCCTCCTTTTCTTCTTTGGCTCCTCGTGTTGTCGCGGTTTCTTCCAAGAAGCCGCGGATGCCTCCAGCAGCAAATGCTCGTCGATCGGCAGGGCCCTGCTGACAGCATGGCCTCGACCCTGCACAATAACAACAACAACAACAACAACAACACCGACCAGCAGGCTGAGAGCGACTGCGGGCAATGCAACGAGCGCAGGATCAGAGAGACCGCCTCCGAACAGCAACTCCCTGCCTCGCAGCAACAGCACCTGCAGCCAGCGAGCGAGCGGCTCGAGCATGGCGAGGCACCCGGGCAGGGGAGCGAATGGAACGGCCCGGGGACCAACGTGTGTTCCAAATCCGAACGTGAGCCCGGGCGCGCGGACGGACGGACGGCTGTGCAACCTTTGCGATCAGACACAAAGCAAAGCTTCACTTTCGCACTGGCGACACAAACTTTTCTTGCTGCAAAGCTTTTAAGTTCGGCGTGCCTAAACGTGACGGTGGCCATGGAAGACCAAATCGTTCAAAACACATTTCAAATTAAAGCTTGTGTGCAGACTGGCGAGTGCAAAACAGTATTCGCACGAACGGACTACTGGACTTTCAGTGATTAAATAATTTGTGGAAAAAAATAATATCCATTAGGGGAGGGGAAATTATTTCCTATTGAGTTCCATTGCGTGTTAGCAATGTCGATTGGCCGATTGCAATCGACCATCCCGACTTAAGCGCCCCATCTCCCGTGCTTGAGTACAATTTATACAGTGCAACTTGATTATCGTCTGTTCGATACAGCACAGGATGAACGTTGGAGCTTTGAGAATTGGGTCCAGTGTCGGACAAAGCAAATCAATCATGCGTTAATTGCAATGTGCAAATTACTTCCGTGAGATTCGAAAATGAAAAAAATGGGGTTCTGAAACGAGATCCACTGGGAATGATTTTTGTTGTGTAGATTACGTTTATAAAACTAAAGCCGGTAACTGACATGCAGTCATGTGAAGTCATTTCAACCCTCGGAACATTTTACAATTTAAAGCAAGTATACAAGTTGAATTAAAGCAACACGCTGTAAATTCCTCACGCTTTGTTTCATGCATTAACAACAAATGTACATAAAGAAGCCGCAGAAGAGTGAGCTGCCGTAAATACCTAATAGAACAATTCCTCTATAACAAACCGCCCACACCTGCAAACCCCACAAAGGAGTAAGAATTGCATCGTTGCTATGTTGTGGGCTTGAAGATTCCTCTCTAATTGATATTATTAATGAACTACGGAAATTATTTTGTATTTGCTGTTTGCTGTGAATATCAAAGTAAACAACAACACTTAAATGACAACACCCAAATGGAAACGTAAAAGCAATTCTTAACCCAGCGTGTATTATTGTAAAGGAATGATTGAGATTGCCACAGCATCTCCCTTATAAGTGGGTTTGATTATAATTTGGGGTTGCAGAGTGAGTGGAGCTCTGAAGAAGGGTCTTGAACCGAAACGTCACCTTTTAGAACGGAGATGAGGAAGAACTTTTTCAGTCAGAGGGTGGTGAAGGTGTGGAATTCTCTGCCTCAGAAGGCAGTGGAGGCCAGTTCGTTGGATGCTTTCAAGAGAGAGCTGGATAGAGCTCTTAAGGATAGCGGAGTGAGGGGGTATGGGGAGAAGGCAGGAACGGGGTACTGATTGAGAGTGATCAGCCATGATCGCATTGAATGGCGGTGCTGGCTCGAAGGGCTGAATGGCCTACTCCTGCACCTATTGTCTATTGTCTATTGTCTATTGTCCTTTTCTGCACAGATGGTGCCTGACTCGCTGAGTTACTCCAGCATTTTGTGTTTATCTTTGTGTATTATTGTAAATCTTGGAAGAGCAGTGGTGCTGTTCCTTTATCCCATGGACCACCCAATTAAGAGTATAAATCCCACTTCTATCCTCCAGCACTGAATGAGAACACATATAGTGAAATTGTAACGTTTCCAGAGATTAATGATAGTGCACTGAATATTGCAGACTGGGATTTAGCCATTTTGGCGTTTTTATACGTTATTGGCAAGTCACTTTAGATAGTTTTATTCACAAAATGCTGGAGTAACTCAGCAGGTCAGGCAGCATCTCGGGAGAGAAGGAATGGGTGACGTTTCGGGTCGAGACCCTTCTTCAGACTCTCGACCCGAAACATCACCCATTCCTTCTCTCCCGAGATGCTGCCTGACCTGCTGAGTTACTCCAGCATTTTGTGAATAAATCGATTTATACCAGCATCTGCAGTTATTTTCTTATACTTTAGATAGTTTGCTGCTTTGCACTCTGAAGCTGCCTTTGCCTTCAAAAAGACATCCACCCATTAGTGGTATAAACACCATAAGTAAAATTAGAAGAGAAATCCCAGTCACAAAGTTTGAATTACTAGTTAATTCCAGAAATAGCTTTTGTTTCAAGTAAGAAAAATAAAAACATTTTTGTCAGTCACAAGATATTTTTGTGGGACAGATATTAACAGGGGCGGAGAAATCTGACCTGTTGTCTGGTCTTAGAGGGAGACAGAAAGTCATAGAGTCATATAGTATGGATACAGGTTCTTCAGCCCAACTTGTCCACGCCAACCAAGATGGCCAACGATATATGTCTGCATTTGACCCATATCCTTCTTAATCTTCCCTATCAACTTACCAGTCCAAATGTCTTATAATGGAGGTAATTATCAGTGACCAATTAACATACCAACTAGAACATCTTTGGGATGTGGGAGGAAACTGGAGCATCCAACAGAAATCCAAGTGTATTGTAAGGAAATACAGGATTATCTAAGATCTCTCTCTCTCTCTCCCCCTCCCCCTCCCCCCCCCCTCTCCCTCTCCCCCTCTCCCCCCCCCCCTCCTGGCCTATTCTCTTCTATGTCCATCAACTTAACCTTAATTCTCCCAGCATCCTCCAATCTAATTTACTGCAGTCAGTTGGCGGCAAACCAGAGCACCTGGAGGACACCCACATTGTCACAGGGAGATTGTGTAATCTATACATAACTGGAAAAAGGAATACAAATGTCAGGAGTCCTCAGAGTCGCTGTTTGTGACTCAATGCCATAGTCCTGGCCCAGGTCAACATCCACAGCATTAAGACTTGAGTCATACACAGTTGGCTCTGGGTGGTCACATCATTCACAAAACCAACATCAGACTCCTGAGACAAGCATTCTGATCTGAGCTCCAAAATAGTAAGAGCTAGTAACCTGCCACCACAGTAAGGTAGGCAGAGGAAACTTCAATGATGTTATCAAAGTCTCATTGAAAAGATATAATAATTGACTTACTCAGGGGAATCGCTAGCTCGTGAATACTGACAATTGCTAAAGGAGCCTTCAGAATGGCCGTGATGGCCTTGAGTTATGAGCTCGGAGAATCCCAGTCTAAGTGGTGAGGGAATGCACCACCTCCCAATATACCTGCCACCCTCATCAACAAACTCCTGCCCCATTTATGGCCTCATCAATCACCTCAGAACCCACAGAGCTGGATTGGAAGCAAGTCATCCTACATCTCAAAGAACTGCCTAAGAGAGTCATCTGAAGGCAATTTCAGTTCATACATGAACAGTTTTGATTTCAAATAACCTCTTCACCAATTCCACCACTATGTACGAGTAAATCTAACCTTCAGTCCTGGATGAGCTACAGTTTCCTCCAAATAAAGTTGGAAAGTCCAAAGCAATATTTCCTGGCTTGCCTTATTCCCTCACCATTAAGTTCTCTGAGAATATGTAGATCAATTTTCCTAACATCTCCTGTTTAATTTGGTGTCTTGATTTTATCAGACTGTATTTATATAATCCCTATTGGATCCAACGTACAAGACCTCAACAGCAGAGCAGGCGGACAAAGTTTTCTTGAACTCAACGGCTGTGAAGGCAAATGAAGGCTGCAACAAATCTATCAGCTCCAATCATCGTGGTTCCCTTGCATTGGAATTAGTTGATTGATTTGTGAAGGACCGTGTACTTCTTGGAGTGCAATATCAAGTACAGGTTAAACAAACACACGCACAGGCTTCTTCGTTCTGACATCACAATTTAGACCATCATCCTCGACCTCAAGGGATAGCAACTACGATTGGATGTTTGCAAATGTTAAGGTTATTATATATGTACAACTTCTTTATTTAAAATGCAGAAACTTTGATTTGTTTCTGAAAATATTATTCTGTGTGAGACAAATCTTCAGACTAGATGATATGTTGTACATGTACATATGTTGTAAATCTTCACAATGAATTGTGAAACTTGTAATAAAAGTGTCAATTATTCTCCTGACATGACAGAAATTATGAAAGCATTTTTCAGCTGGTACTTCAGAAGTGTTTTTAAAATAGTTACATTTGTTGAGTCGTTAGTACTTGTTTCAAACATGTTGAGCTGGGTCAGAATGCAGATTGCATTTATGTTGCAAGCCAGTAGAGAGAAAATAAAATAGTCACAACATTACTATCTAAAATTAGTATTTCCTTATTAAATTGAAGAAGGGTCCCGACCCGAAACAACATCTGTCCATGACCTGCAGGTATGTTGCGTGACCTGCTTACTCCAGCACTTTGAGTCTTTCTTTGTAAACCAGCATCTGCAAATCCTAGCGTCCAGAAGATATTCTTGCAAGGTAAAGCTGTCTCTCATTTTTCAATTTTTAATATGGAATCGAATGACGCTGAACAGCTTCACCTATCGATTTTGTTTAATTATGGCCGCTTGCATTTATGAAGTTGCAACAATGATCATTTGGGCTTTAAAAAAAATCGTGTTGTTTATTGGATGCAGGCTCACGTTGATGGAACTCAGACAAGTTTTATCAATACGTATAACAGCTACCGTAAACCCTCATAGTGTTACTTAGACTAAAGGGAGGGTGCATTTTAATCCAAGCCCCGGATTTGGGAACTTAAAAATGAAGTTTCCAGAAGTTCTAAAAAATGATTGCATTATCATTGCTTTACTTTTAAACTGAGTCGAAGAAAAAAATTATAATTGACATTGGCACATTTATGTAATCTAATTCCTTCGGTAGTTAATACATTGTAAAGCAATCAATATGATGATGACGTACACATTTCACAAAACTATCAGATGCAGAAATTTTTATCTTTGCCTATTGAAGCAGAAATTTGAATTAATGATTCATTGAAGAGACAAGGTGAGTTTTTTGGGCGGGTCTTCCACGATTTAAATTTTATAAGATAATAATTCAGTTCAGATTGCAATGAACCTAAGTAGGATCAGAAATTTGTAATTTTATATCCCATTCACAATTTGAGTAAATCTCTGCAAGTGTCAGCTTATGAAATGAAGATCCAGCCCATCTGTTCATTTGGCTACTGAAAATAAAAGAATACAAGACATGGGAGAAGGAGATGACCATCCAGCTCTTCAAGCCTGCTCTGCCAATAATTCAGATCATGACTGATCCTTTACCTCAGATGCATTTTCCAGCACTGTCCCCACATCCCTTTATTCCCGTAATGCCCAGATTCCTTATTCCCATAAATCATGTAATAAAGTTTTCCTGGTAACTTGATCAACATTCTTCCCTCATTTCCCTCATTCCCTGCAAATGCCATCAAGTCAAAGGGCCTCCATGGTCAGGTTAAGAAACTCTGCACTTACAACAACCAGGATTTCAAAATGGCACCAATACTGATGGCTCGTATACAGTTTCAGTGTACTATTTCTATACACTTGTACTGTATCTAAGATGTGCTTATGTACAGTATAGTAATACTTATATTGAACTATATACAAAAATGAATTTCACTGTACCTTGATACATGTGACAATAAAGTACTATTGAACCATTGAGTTATTATGGAATGTCATTAGTGGAGGATAACTGGTAGCTTTCCCAGCGTTACCCCACCGTTATAGATAGACAGAAGCAGCAACAGGTGATCAATGGTCTCCATGGACATGGTGGGACATGGTGGGCCATAAGGCCTATTTTCATGTATCTCCGAAAGTAAAGTAAATGAATTTAGAGCTAGCAGATGTTGGGTCTTAATTAAAAATCATAGAGTTATACAGTACAGAAATAGATTCAAGATGTCTGTGCTGCCATCAAGTTCATATCCGCACTAACTCTATTCTCCAACATTCAGCCCAGAATGTCTATGTCATAGCATTTCAAGTGCTCATCTAAATACTTCTAAAATGGTGGTATTCTCACCACCCACTCAGGCAGTGAGTTCCAAATTTAAACCATCTAATGGGGAAAAAAATCTTCCTAAGATCGCTACATTTCCTGCCCAAAATTCTTCCTCAAATCTCCTCTAAATCTTCTGCCCTTATTTTATACCAACATCCTCCAGTTACAAATACCTCAGCTAAGTAAAAACAGTTAACACAATGAACTGTAGAACTATAGATGATGGTTTGCCAAAAAAGACACAAAATACTTGGCTAAATCACTGGGTCAGGCAGCATCTCTGGAGAACATGGATAGATGACATTTTGGGTCAGAGTGCTTCTTCAGACTGATTGTAGAAGAGGGGCATAAAGCTGGAAGAGAAAAGTGGGGGGCAGGACAAATATGGCAAGTGATAGGTAGATACAGGTGAGGTGGGGGGGGGGGGGGGGGGGATTGATTGGTAGATGGTTGGACAAAGACCAGAGATGAAAAGACCGAAAGACAGGATATAAGAAGCAGATGCAAGACTCCAGTATACTAATTGGTTTATATTATTATTTCATTGTGCCCTGGTTAATATGCGCTATGCCTTCTTATACCTAATTAATCTGTACTGCTACCCTCAGAGAAGGTTGCATATATGTACCATGGTCCCTCTGTTTCTCTACATCTTCAGATCCTACCATTCAATCTGTATATCCAAGCCTTTATTCATCCTCCCAAAATCCAACCCTTCACATTTTGGGGGATTAAATTCCATCCGCTAATGACTTTACCATCAATATCTCTCTGTAGTCCAAAACTACCAGCCCCACTATCCACAACACTAAAATTTTCATGTCACCTGCAAACAAATCACTCGCTGGGGTTTAGAAGAATGAGGGGGACCTCATTGAAACGTACAGAATAGTGAAAGACTTGGATAGAGTGGATGTGGAGAGGATGTTTTCACGAGTGGGAGAGTCTAGAACTAGAGATTATAGCCTCAGAACTAAAGGACGTTCCTTTAGGAAGGAGATGAGAAGGAATTTCTTTGCTCAGAGGGTGATGAATCTGTGGAATTCTTTGCCACAGAAGGCTATGGTGGCCAAGTCAATGGATATTTTCAAATCAGAGGTAGATTGATTATTGATTAGTACAGATGTCAGGTTATGGGGAGAAGGCAGGAGAATGGGGTTAGGAGGGAGAAATAGATCAGCCATGATTGAATGGCAGAGTAGACTTGATGGGCCGAATGGCCTAATTCTGCTCCGATCACTTATGACCTTATGACCTCCTTCATTCCCATCCAGATTGTTAACATGTGTAACAAACAGTAAGGGTCTCAGTACCAATGTCAGCAGTGCACCACTGGGCCTAGGTTTAATGAAACATTTTTTGACATGCTCCTTGGTACAATATCTGCAAGAAAGGAGGATACTTGTATTGGAAAAAAGGTGTGACTGGAGATTACAAATGTGCAGGCATGAGTTTTGCTGAAATCCATGCATTCTTTCAAATTTGCAGTTAATGTTGAGTAACAAGGATTAAACCCAGTCTACAAAAGGTATCAGCATTTGGTCAAACCATTCTGGATTGTGGGAGTTGAAATTTTAAATAGTTACAAACATTAGAGTTTGGGCTTTCACTGGGAGCTGCGTTTTTGTTAGGGATGGGTTACTACACAATGTGTTGACAAACCGAACAATCCAGAGAGTTGGGAATAACTCTGTTGTTCTACTAACCTTAGTGGAATTGGTTAGTGCTTCTTAGAGCATGATGCTCTATCCAGGAATCCACACCCAGCTTTATCCTGTCCTGAGAACTCAAGACCTGCTTGAACAAAGTAAAGAGGACAAACATCATGAAGATTAAGTCTACACTATCATATCCTTTAGTTTAGTTTATTGTCACGTGACTGAGGTACAGTGAAAAGCTTTTTGTTGCGTGCTAACCAGTCAGCAGAAACAAAAGACATGATTACAATTGATTCATTTGCAGTGTATAGATACATGATAAGGGAATAACGTTTAGTGCAAGGTTTAAGCCAGCAAAGTCTGATCAAGAATAGTCTGAGGGTCATCAAAGAGGTAGATAGTAGTTCAGGACTGCTCTCTGGTTGTGTTAGGATGATTCTGTTGCCTGATAACAGCTGGGAAAAAACTGTCCCCGAATCTGGTGGTGTGTGTTTTCACACTTCTATACCTTATGCCTGATGGGAGAGGGGAGAAAGGGATTGGCCAGGGTGCAATTCGGCCTTGATTATGCTGCTGGCCTCGCCAGAAAATGAAGGTATAAATGGAGTCAATAGAAGGGAGGTTGGTTTGTGTGATGGTCTGGGCAGCATCCATAATTCACTGCAATTTCATGGATGGAGCTGTTCCCAAACGAAGCTGTGATGCATCCTGATAAAATGCTTTCTATGGTGCATCTGTACATTGGTGAGAGTTGTAGGGAGATGCCAAATTTCCTAAGCCTTCTAAGGAGGTAGAGGAATTGGTGTGCTTTCTTGGTCTGCTTCAATATGGGTGGTCCAGGTGAAGTTGTTGGGGATATTGACTCCTAGGAATTTGAAGTTTTCAACCATCTCTACTTCGGCACCGTCAATGCAAACTAGGTTATGTCCTGAAGTCGATCACTATCTCCTTTGTCTTGCTGGCATTGAGAGGAAATTGAGAGAAATCCTGACCAGGGAATCCAGATAAAGAATCTATCCAAAAATAAATCAGGTGTCAAAAAAAATTAACTTAATAATTAAAGTTTTAAAGAGGGGAAAAATTTCTTAGGAACCCGAGGGGTAACTTTTTTACACAAAGGGTGGTGGGTGTCTTCGAACGAGCTGCCAGAGGAGATAGTTGAGGCAGGTACTATTCGCAACATTTAAGAAACATTTAGACAGGTACATGGATAGGATCGATTTAGAGGGATATGGGCCAAACGCAGGCAGGTGAGACTAGTGTAAATGGGACACGTTGGTTGGTGTGGGCAAGTTGGGCCGAAGGGCCTGTTTCCACACCATATGACTCTGGCTCTAATTCATATATTTTTGGACTAACCTTTTATGTCTTTCTCAAGCACTACAAACCTCAGCTTTTAGATATGTCCATACTTCTCACACTCTGCCACACTCGCCAGGTTGTCATTGACCTAATTTCCTTGGGAATCTTCCTCCAGGGCCTCCAATCTCATAGTTCCATTCTAACCTGCCCAGGTTCCACAACAATAGTTGATCAAGAACCATACGAATCATGTTCTCAATGCTGCAGGACTGTCCCTGCTTGAACCATTGTTTTTGCCTACTTATGGCCCTCAGAATTTATTTCTTCCTATCTTGATTCTATTATTTTTCTTCTTATCCAAACCTTTCCCACTTAAATCTGTCATACCTTTGATGCCCATTGCACTTTGACAGCTTATTTCCTCGACCACTTCATCTTCCACATTCCTCTCTAACACCTTTCCAGGCTTGGATGATCTGAGAACCCTTCACTTCCTCCTTGAATACAGTTCCAATTGGTTTCTCTAATGTTTCCTCCACCTCACCCACTTTCTCCAAGGCGAGATAGGCAATAGGAACACACGGTCAAGGGTGGATGAACCATGTTGAGAAGAACCCAGCCAGCTTTCCAGATTTGCATGGAATGGCTCAAAAATACTTGTTATCGTGTTCCAGTTTTGGTTACTTCAATTTTTATTATAACACAGAAATACAAGGGTCAGGTAATTTAAGACAATAACTGCAGATGCTGGTACAAATCGAAGGTATTTATTCACAAAATGCTGGAGTAACTCAGCAGGTCAGGCAGCATCTCAGGAGAGAAGGAATGGGTATTAGAAGGAATAGCCATTACTTCTCGGGGATGAAATGTAGTTATAGCTTACGCACATGTCGCACCCTGATATGACAAAACGAATCTTCCAAACTCCTTTTCTTCATTAATAGGTTTTATTAAAGTAGCACCAATCATAGAGTAATTCATCAGTTTCCGTACTTTATCAACTGTTTCTTCTTCAAACAATATCTAGAATTCTTGCAGTTATTACCGTGTGGTTCTTACAAATATAGATGATACAAGCGTATGGTACGAGCGCGTGGTAAAGAACTGTATGCTCACAATCCTCCGAGTCTAAACTGACCCACAACCTCTGTCGACACACTAGCCTCCTCCCATCTAGACACTCCCAATTACGCATTAAGTCACACCCACAAGCAGGCAAAAAAGACATAAACTAGAAATATTAAAACATAGCCATAACACAATGACAATAACTGAATTAAGCATAAATGGCTCCTACAAGTAGTTCTGGACACTATATTAGTTAAACATATTTCAGCATCTGCAGTGTCTTGTGTCTCCAAATTTTAGTTTGTTTCCTTTGTTATTTAAACTCAGTTGGTAGTACTTATCATAAATGTTGTGCAATTGAGAGCAATATATTGACAGACTCTGCTGTCTAACACTAGGTGGCACTATTAAACTAGAGTTTTTAATTTTAAGGAATGGGCTTGCATTGAGAACATGATTCATTTTGTTCTTGATCAATTTCAATTTTCCTTGAGGAAAAAACATGGTTCTTTTTCCCTATCTTTTAACCAGCAGCAGCAACAACTTATTTACATAGTATCTTAAATACAAAAGAAAATCATTCCAAAGCGTTTCACAAAGATCAAACAGTTGCTCGTATTAACTGACCAGTAGCTGATTTAGTTTTTGAGAGATTCTTGATTGAAATAGAGGAGGTTCAGGAGACAATTGCAGACAAAGGTCTCAGCAGCTAAAGGCTGGTTTGGCAATGGCAGTGAGATTGGAAAGAAAATGCAGAACAGTCCAATCTTTGAAATACAGTGCCTGGGCTGGGAGTTGGATCTATAGGATCGGAAATGGTGAGGGCATGAAAGGATTTAGATATATGGATGAGTAATTAAAATTCAAAGCTTTATGAACTCCAACACAGATCAGGAGGACAGGGGTATAAAGAAATTGCTTATGAGTGGAATAACTTGTTGCAAATTAGGGACAGGAGACTGACAAGAGAACATTTGGAATATTTGAGTCTCGAGACGGCAATTGAACAAATAATTGTTGCATTGTTGATGGATTGAGCGATTGTTGCATTATTGATGGATTGAACTCTGCAGGAGTTTGGGGCATAGGGTTGGTACATTTACATAAATATATACATTCCATTTCACATTTGTAAAGCTTTTTAATTACCAAACATTTTATTGTATTTAGAATCATGCATTTTCTCAAGTGTCTGAATTAGGGACTGCATGAGCAGATTAGGCAAATTAAAAGTTCATGTTTCCTGGACCATTAAACACCAGACATAGCCATGTCTGACAAACTCTCCAAGAACCATTACAAAATGTTTAATTGAGTGTGAGTAAGCCCAGTCAAATTCACTTAGATGTCAGTAAGAGCTTGAAAATAGACTTGGTCAGTTTAGTTCAGATCAATAAATGTGTAGGAGATTGAACAAAATAATCATTGAAGAAAATGTTAAACTAGAAATGTCTGAAAAAGGCTTAAATCCGAGCTTTTTATCTTGATTCCCTTAATTTCCTAGCAGCCATATGACGTGGCCTAATTATATTTTGTTTAATAAATCTAGCACTTGGTTGATAGGTTTGGCAAGTAGAGATTCAAAGCCCCAAGCAATGCCTAGCCCAGGAAGTTTACATACAATTAGTTATAATGTACCTTTTTGAATAAGAAAGTGCAATCATTATTTCACAATACATGGTGTGATGTGGCTATTGCATCTTACTCACCCTGGCAAGAAATCTGAAAGCCTGAGGCTTGGGCGGTAATGTGAGTTTGCACGCTGCCACGACGTGGATTCAAAGTCATTGTAATTTGATGAAATTAGTCATAGAAACATCGAAACATAGAAAATAGGTGCAGGAGTGGGCCATTCGGCCCTTCAAGCCAGCACCTCCATTCAATACGATCATGGCTAATCATCCAAAATCAGTACCCCCTATCTGATTTCTCCCCATATGCTTTGATTCCGTTAACCATAAAAGCTATATCTAACTCTCTCTTGGAAACATTCAGTGAATTGGCCTCCACTGCCTTCTGTGGCAGAGAATTCCACAGATTCACAACTCTCTAGGTGGAAAAAAAAATCATCATCTCAGTTGTAAATGGCCGACCCCTTAATCTTAAAGTTAGTCCTTCATTCCAAATTAAATATAGTCAAGCAGCCTTAACCCAGCCCTTGACGGGTGGTCAATATGTATTTTGTAAAAAATTAACTCAACCCTTACTCATAAGTATCTTATGGTAACTACCTACCCCTTGAGAGGTTTATAAGTTACGTATCATATCATTCTTCTGTAAGCATTGAGTCAGAAGGCGTTGATAATATTGCAAGGCATTGTATTTGAACTCAATTGAAAAATCTCTAAACATACCCTGTGATAACATATAACATATAACATATAACAACTACAGCATGGAAACAGGCCTGTCCGGCCCTACCAGTCCACGCCGACCATTCTCCCTGACCTAGTCTCATCTACCTGCACTCAGACCATAACCCTCTAATCCCCTCTTATCCATATACCTATCCAATTTACTCTTGAATAATAAAATCGAGCCAGCCTCCACCACTTCCACCGGAAGCCCATTCCATACAGCCACAACCCTCTGAGTAAAGAAGTTCCCCCTCATGTTACCCCTAAACCTTTGTCCCTCAATTCTGAAGCTATGTCCCCTTGTTGGAATCTTCCCCACTCTCAAAGGGAAAAGCCTAACCACGTCAACTCTGTCCGTCCCTCTCAAAATTTTAAAAACCTCTATCAAGTCCCCCCTCAACCTTCTACGCTCCAAAGAATAAAGACCCAACCTGTTCAACCTCTCTCTGTAGCCTAAGTGCTGAAACCCAGGCAACATTCTAGTAAATCTCCTCTGTACCCTCTCCATTTTGTCGACATCCTTCCTATAATTTGGCGACCAGAACTGCACACCATACTCCAGATTCGGCCTCACCAATGCCCTGTACAATTTCAACATTACATCCCAACTTCTATACTCGATGCTCTGATTTATAAAGGCAAGCATACCAAACGCCTTCTTCACCACCCTATCCACATGAGATTCCACCTTCAGGGAACAATGCACAGTTATTCCCAGATCCCTCTGTTCCACTGCATTCCTCAATTCCCTACCATTTACCCTGTACGTCCTATTTTGATTTGTCCTACCAAAATGCAGCACCTCACACTTATCAGCATTAAACTCCATCTGCCATCTTTCAGCCCACCCTTCCAAAAGGCCCAAGTCTCTCTGTAGACTTTGAAAATCTACCTCACTATCAACTACTCCACCTATCTTAGTATCATCTGCATATTTACTAATCCAATTTGCCACACCATCATCCAGATCATTAATGTAAATGACAAACAACAGTGGACCCAACACAGATCCTTGGGGCACTCCACTAGACACTGGCCTCCAACCTGACATACAATTGTCAACCGTTACCCTCTGGTATCTCCCATTCAGCCATTGTTGAATCCATCTTGCAACCTCACTATTAATACCCAACGATTTAACCTTCTTAATCAACCTTCCATGTGGAACCTTGTCAAATGCCTTACTGAAGTCCATATAGACAACATCCACAGCCTTGCCCTTATCAATTTCCCTGGTAACCTCTTAAAAAAATTCAAGAAGATTAGTCAAACATGACCTTCCAGGCACAAATCCATGTTGACTGTTTCTAATCAGGCCTTGATTATCCAAATAATTATATATATTGTCCCCAAGTATCTTTTCCATTAATTTTCCCACCACAGACGTCAAACTAATAGGTCTATAATTGCTAGGTTTACTTTTAGAACCTTTTTTAAACAAAGGCACAACATGCGCAATGCGCCAATCTTCCGGCACCATCCCTGTTTCTAATGACGTTTGAAATATTTCCGTCATAGCCCCTGCTATTTCTGCACTAACTTCCCTCAATGTCCTAGGGAATATCCTATCAGGACCTGGAGACTTATCCACTTTTATATTCTTCAAAAGTGTCCGTACCTCCTCTTCTTTAATCCTCCTAATTTCCATCACTACTCTACTTGTTTCGCTTACCTCACATAATTCAATATCCTTCTCCTCGGTAAATACCGAAGAAAAGAAATTGTTTAATATCTCCCCCATTTCTTCCGGCTCAGCACATAGCTGTCCACTCTGACTCTCTAATGGACCAATTTTATCCCTCACTATCCTTTTGCTATTGACATATCTGTAGAACCCCTTGGGGTTTACTTTTACATTACTTGCCAAAGCAGCCTCATCTTTTTTTCGCTTTTCTAATTTCCTTTTTAAGATTCCTTTTACATTCTTTATGTTCCTCAAGAACCTCATTTACTCCCTGCCGCTTATATTTATTGTATATCTCCCTCTTTTTCCGAACCAAGTGTCCAATTTCCCTGGAAAACCATGGCTCTTTCAAATTATTATTCTTTCCTTTCCACCGAACAGGGACATAAAGACTCTGTACTCTCAAAATTTCACCTTTAAATATCCTCCATTTCTCTATTGTATCCTTTTCATAAAACAACAATTTCCATTTCACTCCTTTTAAATCCTTTCTCATCTCCTCAAAATTAGCCTTTCTCCAATCCAAAATCTCAACCCTTGGTCCAGATTTGACCTTCTCCATAATGATATTGAAACTAATGGCATTATGATCACTAGACCCAAAGTGCTCCTCAACACATACCTCCGTCACCTGACCCATCTCATTTCCTAACAGGAGGTCCAACACTGCCCCTTCTCTGGTAGGCACCTCTACGTATTGCTGCAAAAAACTATCCTGCACACATTTTACAAACTCCAAACCATCCAGCCCTTTAACAGAATGTGATTCCCAGTCTATATACGGAAAATTGAAATCACCCACAATCACCACTCTGTGCTTACTACTAATATCTGCTATCTCCTTACATATTTGCTCTTCCAATTCTCGTTCCCTATTTGGCGGTCTATAATACAACCCTATAAGTGTTGCTAAACCTTTCTCATTTCTGAGTTCCACCCAAACAGCCTCCTTAATCGAGCCTTCTAGTCTGTCCTGCCAAAGCACTGCTGTGATATCCTCCCTGACAAGCAATGCAACACCCCCACCTCTTGCCCCTCCGATTCTATCACATCTGAAACAATGAAATCCTGGAATATTTAATTGCCAATCGCAACCCTCCTGCAACCATGTTTCACTGATCGCCACAACATCATACTTCCAGATGTCAATCCAGGCTCTAAGCTCATCCACCTTTCTTACAATGCTCCTAGCATTAAAATATACACATTTAAGGGACCCATCATTTCTTATTCTCAGTTTATTTCTTTTCCCTTCTTTCTCTCCTACATATTGGGTCTGAGTGTTTCCCTTTTCTGCCTCCTGCCTCACACACTGCCTATTAGCTATCTGTGTTTGAGTCCCTCCCACCAACCGTACTAGTTTAAAGTCTCCGCAGTTATTTTAGCAAATCTCCCCGCCAGGATATTGGTTCCCCTCGGGTTCAGATGCAACCCGTCCTTTTTGTACAGGTCATACTTCCCCCAGAAGAGGTCCCAATGATCCAGAAACTTGAAACCCTGCTCCCTGCACCAGTTCCTCAGCCACGTATTTATCCTCCACCTCACTCCATTCCTATTCTCACTATCGCGTGGCACAGGCAGTAAGCCTGAGATTATTACTTTAGAAGTCCTTTTTTTTAACTCTCTTCCTAGCCCCCTGAATTCTCCTTTCAGGATCTCTTCCCTTATCCTACCTATATTGTTGGTACCTATTTGTACCACGACCTCTGGCTCCTCTCCCTCCCCTTTCAGGATATCCTGGACACGCTCAGACACATCCCGGACACCGGCACCAGGGAGGCAAACCACCATCCGGGTCTCCCGACTGCGTCCACAGAAACGCCTATCTGACCCCCTCACTATAGAGTCCCCTATTACTACTGCTCTCCTCTTCCTTTCCCTACCCTTCTGAGCAACAGGGCCGGACTCCTTGCCAGAGGCCCGGGCACCGTCGTTGCCCCCAGGTAGGCTGTCCCCCCCAACAGTACTTAAACAGGAGTACTTATTTCCAAAGGGTACAGCCACCGGGGTACTCCCTAGTCCCTGCCTCTGTTCCTTGCCCCCCCTAACAGTGACCCACTTGTCTACCTCCCATGGTCTAGGAGTGACCACCTCTCTGTAACTCCTATCTATAACCTCCTCACTCTCCCTGATCAGACGGAGGTCATCAATCTGCCGCTCCAGGTTCCTAATACGGTCCCTTAGGAGCCCCATCTCGTCACACCTGGCGCAGATGTGGATGTCTGGAAGACTATCAGACTCCCAGATTCCCCACATCCGACACCCAGAACAAAAAACTGCCCTGGCAGTCATACTCTCCAAACAAAGCCCCGCGCTCGGTTACTAAACCTACCGCCCGGCCACTACTCCAACCGCTCCAACCGCCCACCCAAAAGAACTGATAAGCAAAGAGCTCCCAAAATTGTATGTTTTGAGATAGTCAAAGGTTAAATTGTAATAATATTTAAACAACAACTAAATCCAATTCAAATCTTCAACATTTGGTTTAAAGTGTGGCCAATCCAATTGAGAGAAGTGGATTGGCCATTTATATATTATAGTAATGGTGCTGACCTTCATTTCATCTATTCTATTTAAAACCACAAGCCGATGATTTTCCCAAGCCTCAGGAAAGACAATAGGTATTTCCTCCAGATGTAGTAAACATAATTAACCCATATTATTCCCAAATTATTAAGGGAATAATAATTATTCCCATATTAACCAATATGGGAATAATTGGTTAATTTCCATATTGACCATATGGGAATGTCAGTTCCCATATTGTGATCTGTGGTTATCCTCCTGATCAGCAACAGGACCTTTCCAAACAATGCTGTACTCTACCTCATGCCATTAGATAACCCGGCTGCCTTCTTTTCATGAAGGGTCTCAACCCGAAAGTCACCCCTGCCTTTCTCTCCAGAGATGCTGCCTGTCACAAAGTCATAAGGTCATAAGTCATAAGGTCACAAGGAATAGGAGTGGAATTAGGCCATTCAGCCTATCAAGTCTACTCCGCCATTCAATCATGTCCGATCTATCTCTCCCTCCTAACCCCATTCTCCTGCCTTCTCCCCATAACCTCTGACACCCGTATTAATCAAGAATCTATCTATCTCTGCCTTAAAACAGTCTGTCCCACTGAGCTACTCCAGCTTTTTGTATCTATCTTCTTTTCATGATACCCTATTACCAGAATTTTCCTTTTCTTTATTGTTTAGAATTTGCCTGCAATCGGATCTCTTATAATCACTCCACCTCCTTGTGCTAACAGGATTTTCCTCAACAGTTCAACAACAACAGTTCAACAGAGCTTTATTTGTCATTCGGTACCAAGGTACCGAACGAAATTCCTCTTTACATTCCAGATGGTTCCCACTCCCTCTCTTCCCCAATTGTTCAGAAACCACCTGCCAGCATGATTTCTTCACCTTAGTCAGGTAACACAGTTTTTACCAACACAAGAAAATTGTATGATTAATTCCATTGAGCCATAACATAGCGGGAAGGATTTACCATTTGGACCTGTAGGTTTTGCTGCATAGATGCATACTCCAATGACTATACACTTATCATTTATAGTGTCAATCAATTTGTTGCTCACATACTATCAAACAGATGATTGATGCATTGTTGACCAAGGCAATAATGATCAAGAGCCCATTGTATATTGAGGTCACACTTAATTGTCAGTTGGTGAAAACAACCTGGTCTTTATTTTGGTAATTTGCATGAGGTTGGATTGAATAAGTTGATTTAGCCAGTTCAATATGGTGTTTGAAAGGAGCCAGTTACACACAAACTTTGTACATTGGTATCAGAAAGAAATTTTACGCACAAGTAAAGAGCAAATCCAAAATGGCAAATGTTGACAGACACAGTTGAATTTCAATGCTCTCCAGAAGCTTGCTTGATTGCTCTTGGTGAAATGTATATGGGTGATGGGGAGATCTGCTTTTATATTTTACCCTCTGTACTTTTGTTCCTCCCAGAAAACTTATTTCTCATATATTCATTGAGTATCTGCTTTTCTTTCTCTTCCTGCCCTGGCAGTGTTTAAGATTATTATCATGTATAGATAATAATAATCTATTTCTTGAATTGCTCTAATTCTGCACTGTTATTAAAGTTGTTCCTCACCAGAGCTGACTAATTCAGCATAAAATAAAGTACCTGGTCAATCACTTATTGTCATTTATGTATTTTGTACTAAAATATAAATTATATTTCTGTTTGAAAATGTAGGGGTATTTCCTTGCAAAATGTAAAAAATGGGTGTTTCCTTACGACATTTAATTTATTTTATTAATATCAAATGAAAAGAAGGAGAGCTGATTACTGTGTAGCCACACCATGGTTTATTTGGTATTGCTGACATAACACAATACAGAAATATTCTTGAAAAGTAGAAATTTGCAGGCTCCGAAAGATGAATCCAAGGAGAAAATGGACATACTCAGCAGGACAGGCAACATCTGGAGAGTAAGAAAAACTGTTAACATTACTGGTTAATGACTTTTAATCAAAACTGGCACTTTTATTCCTGAAATATTCCCAACCATTTGTTGCATGGTATGGTTCTAAACTGCTGAACTGGTGAGAGTTACTATCCTTTGGCAGCCAGAGAGAAGTCATTATCCAAGAAGAAGCACTTTGGTGATAGTTTGAAAGGTGTCCAAAGTTTTTAACCATTTTACTGTGCAAATGATACATATTTTAAAATAATGATGAGGCTTTCCATTCGAGGACATCCAAGATGAGTTTTTCTCTGGTAAACATGGATTCCTCCCTTCCATCATAGATCGATCCCTCACCTGTGTTTCTTCTGTGTCCCGTAGTTCTGCTCTTGCCCACTGTTCCGACTCTACCCCTATGCTAACATGCCTTCCGAGTTTTAGAGTCTGAGAGTTACTCTAGGGTAGAGAACACCAGGAATCAAGGGAGCCCTCCCTCACCCCCCCCCCCCCCCCCACCCCAACCAGATGGAACAGGGGTAGAGTTCCCTTGGTCCGTACCTACCACCCCACCAGCCTCTGTATCCAACATATCATTCTTTGACATTTCCACCACCTTCAACGTGATCCTACCATAACTTATGTCTTGCCACACCCACCCCTTTCCGCCTTCCAAAGAAACTGGTCCCTCTGCAACTCCTTGGTTCACTCATCCCCTCCCACACAAACTACACCTTCCACAGATACTTTTTCCTGCAACTACAGGAGATGTAACACCTGTCCCTATACTTCCTCCCTCTCACATCCATCCAGGGAGCCCAGCAGTCCTAGATGAGACAGTGGTTGCACATCCTCTAACCTTATCGACTGCATTTGGTGTTCGTTAATGTAGCCTCCTTTACCTCAGTGAGACCATACATAGACTCGGCAATTGTTCCATTGAATTCTGGCGCTCGGTCCAGTTCTGGCTGGATCTCCTGGTTGATAACAATTTTAACTCTCCTTCCCATTTTCATACTGACCTCTCTGTCCTGGGCTTCCTCCATTGCCAGAGTAGGTAGCTTACGAACTGATGGTAGGAACATTGAATTCTCCAATTTCAGATAACCAACTTACTAATAACACCCCGGCCATCCCCCCCCCCCCCCCCCCCCTCCTCACCTTCCCTTTGCCCCACCTGGATTTGCACTCATTTCTCTTCTTCCTCCTCTCTCTGCTTTCCCCGTCCCTTTCCACCTAAAACCCTTCCTCTGGCTTCACAATTCACATGTTTTCTATCCTTGTCTCACACTTTTTGTCTCTTCATCTCTGGCCTTTGTCCAACCATCTACCTATCAAAAAAACCCCTCATAGGTATCCACCTTTTACTTGCCATGATTTGTCCTGCCCCCACCTCTGCTCCAGCTTTCTCCCCACTCCCCACCACAATGTCTGAAGCAGTTTTCTCCGCAAACTTTGGTTTCCTCCACACTCCAAAGCCGTACAGGTTTGTAGGTTAATCGGCTTGGTATAAATGTAAAAATTGTCACTAGTATAGGATTGTGTTAATGTGCGGGGATTGCTGGTCAGTGCAGACTCGGTGGGCTTAACTGCCTGTTTCTGCGCTGTATCGCTAAACTAAACTAAAAAGTTAATATTGGCCTTTAAATTCGAGTTCTCTCATGCAAGAATAATGGGAGCTTCTCAGGTATGCGTATTAGAAATTTGCACCTCATAGGATCATTGAGTAGAAAAAAAGCCTTCAGCTCACTGCGTTTGTGGGGCCAAGGAAAGAGCGCTCACGTTCCACCAATCTTTCCACCACTACGCACAAGAAGCACAAGAAGCACAGAATGCCATTGTTTGCAGATGCCGAGAAGTGTGTTGAGCTCTGGCTGAACAATTTCTAATCTTGTGATGTGGACTCGATAAGAAGACTGAGTTTGTGCTGACCGTCAACCACTCATTTTTACACTGATCCATCTCAACCCATTTTATTTACCCACACTTCCATTAATTCCTTAGATTCTACCTTCACAACACCCCTGGGGCAATTTACAGTGGCCAATTGGGATGTTAGGGTTTAAGTTTATTATTGTCATGTGTATTGAGGTACAGTGAAAATTTGTGTTTTGCATGCTCTGCAATCAAATCAGATAATTACATAAACACAATCAAAACTAAATTCAAGCACAATAGGTAGAGCAAAGGGAAAGATACAGAGTGCAGAACATAGTTTTCAGCATTGTATCAGACCAGTTCTGAAGATAAAGCTCAATGTCAGCAATGGGATAGAGGTGAATCAAAGTATTCTAGCTTATGGAAGGATCTTTCAGAAGCCTGAGGAGAAGAAGCTGTTCATGAGTTTGGTATGAGCCTTTGGTCTGTACCTTCTCTCTCTGACAGGCGAGAGGAGAAGAAGGGCGGCACAATAACGCAGCAGTAGAGTTGCTGCCTTGCAGTGCCAGAGGCCTGGGTTCAATCCATACTATGGGTGCTATGGCGTTTATACATTCTCCCTGTGACCGCGTGAGTTTTCTGTGGGGCTCCAGTTTCCTCCCATACTTCAAAGATGTACAGGTTTGTAGATTAATTGGCTTCCGTAAAATTGTAAATTGTAGCTAGTATGTCGGCTAATATTAGTGTACGCGGTGATCGTTGGTCGGCGCAGACTTGGTGGGCCAAGGGGCCTGTTGCTATGTTGTATATCTAAAGTAAAGTAAAGTAAAGAGGGAATCACTGGATTGGGACAAGTCTTTAATGACGTTGTCTGCTTTTCCAAGGCAGCGTGAAGTGTAGATAGAGTCAATGGTAGGGCGTCTGATCTACTTGATAGACTGGGCTACATCCACAACCGGAAGAGAGGAACTAAAGCACCCTGAGGAAACATATGCAGTCACAGGGTGAAGGTCTACACTCAACACTAACAGGACCCAAGGTCAGGTTTGAACCAAAGTCACCAGAGATGTGAGACAGCAGCTCTACTAGTTGCCCCCTGTTGCCCTAACTCCGACTTTTTCACTTTTCATACATAAATGGTTAATCACGCAGTGTACTGACCAAAATGTTTTGAAAATCTTTTGGGCATTAGAAGTATACAATCTTTTTCTGCCAACTATTTATCCTCCTCTCCCTCCAAAGAATAATAAGAATGTTTATTTTTTTGTGTTTTGGAAGGACTCCCATCGAGAAACTAAAAATGCTTCTTGCAAACATTAAGAATACTTTAAGAGTGATTCCAAGTGATAGGGTGTTCAGTCGGTGAAAATAAAACTTAATTGCTTTGACAATGTCATTTGACTGAGAAAGTATACAGAAAAGCCATTCGATAGACTGAGTTAATGCACTATAGTGAAATGTCATTTCAGCCCTGAATGATTTTTCAGTACGCTGGAGATATTCCTTCTATAGCCTAGTTTCCATGCTCTTGATATTTTTTCCTAAATACCTCCGTCTCTTTCCAGCTTTCCCCTTCTTTAAAATTCTTCTTCAAACCACCTTTGAATAAAACATTTTATTTGTCTTACTTAATATGTCCTGGTGTAGTGTCCTGATGGAGGGTTAAAGGCTTTTCAAGATTCCAACTGCCCTCATCTCCCTATGGGTGCTCTTAATTGAGAGGGCTTCAGGAACATTTCTCGTCATCCACTTGTTGGGCCATCTTGCCAGGAGATGGGTGATGAAGGAAGGCATTTCCTTCTCATTTCAATGCCTGGACGACCAGAGGTGTAGATAAACTCTGTCCTCTCCCAACATCACCAACAACACCCCAACTATCTGCCAATTAGTCACCAACCCACCCAGGATTTTATTCCGTAATAAAACACTTTTAACAACTTGAATATAACACAAAAATGTTGGAAACACACAGTAGGTCTGGCAGAATATGTGGAAAGATAAACCATCAATGTTTCAGGAGAGGAACCCTTCATCAGAACTGAGAAAGAGCGAAGGGTCTCAACCAGAAACTTCTTTCCAGAGATGCTGCCTGTCCCGCTGAGTTACTCCAACTTTTTGTGTCTATCTTCGGTTTAAACCAGCATCTGCAGTTCCATCCTTCACAGGAAGTTAGAGGGGCTTGTTGAGTCAGAATAACTCCAAGTAGTCACACAAAACTCTGCTGCTTACTAATGGCCGAGGGCTGATCAGACTCAAGTGAAATTTGGAATTGAGGCCCAGAACTGATCCAGGCCTGACTTGAGTGTAAATAGGGAGGTGAGCAAGGATTTCAATGCCCTACTTCATAGGTCAGGGCTCAGATATAAAAACTGCAGAGTGACATTTTGTATACAGGCTAAAGCATTTTTTAAAAAATTTAAGATAATGTGCTCATGCAAGAAGGTTAATGTGAAAATACAAGAAATGCTAGATAGACACAAAAAGCTGGAGTAACTCAGCAGGACAGGCAGCATCTCTGGAGAGTAGGAATGGGTGACGTTTCGGGTTGAGACCCTTCTTCAGACAAGAAATGCTGATTGTTTGTAAAACACGAAGTGCCAGTCATAAAGCATCTCTGGAGGACATGGATAGGAGATGTTTTCGGTCAGGACCTTTCTTCAATCTGATTGTAGTAGGGAGGACAAGGCTTGCAAAAAGGTAGAGATGTGAAAAAGCCTGACAGGTGATAGATGTATACAGATGAGTGGGGTTTAATTGACAAATGGGTGCATCAAGGCTCGAGATGAAAAGGAGACAAAATGGTGTCAGATAAAGAGAGAAGTGAAATATAAAGCCAGAGGGAGGTATATAAGTGGACGGAGGGAGGTGGGAGTGCGGGAAAGGGGGCTAAGGGGGAGGATAGTGGGAGAGATGGATGCGCAACAGGTGGGTGTTGCACAGGAAAGACATGGGGGACAAAAAGGAGAGGTGTTACCTAACATTGGTGGACCAGTTTTTCTGTCTGCTGAAAAAGTAAAGCACAGATAATTCAAATGGCCACTTTCAACATTCATGCATTCACATTAAAGAGTGTGATTTCCAAACACAGGCATGGAACAACGCTTATGCAAGTTGTTTTTTTAAAGTACTCATTATTTCAGTTTGATCAGTGTAGTACTTTACTGGAAAGTAGCATTATCAGAAATAACTTTCTGGGCCAAAGCTTAATGATCAGAGTAAATTAAATACATTAACTGGGCGAAGGACATGAACTTTAAATTTAAAAAAACACAAACAAAGAATCTGCAAAGCAAGGTTAGAAATTGTGTTTAAATGAACATGTAATGGACAATTTCAATCTGGAAGACACAGCTGTATTTTCCTATAATGGACAACTGGGACTGCCAAACTTCAATTTCAACATGATAACATCACAAGTATAAATGTCAGGTTGTTCTCACAGTGTGGTGACATAATTAAACAGGAATTATATTTTGGTGCTTGAAATGCTTGCTTAACCAACAAATCTGCAAGCGAGACAGGAAGGGTGAGAATTTCTATATTTCACACGCAGGTGCTTATTGAACACAATAAATTACACACAAAATAAATGAAACACATAATTTAAAGCAAACTTAGAAACACATGTGAGATCCAGGCTTAAGAGGAAATTGAGAAGAGAGAAAATTCAGACATAACAACTGAATATGAAAATTCATGCTCCAGAGCTCTGGTCTTGAGGGACTCCAGTTGATGAGAGTAGATGGATGGTGCAGAGAAAAAACATCACATCACTAAAAATGACTTGATCCCATTCCTGATCACTTTTTCATTATAGACTTTAGCTGGAGTAATTCAGCGGGACAGGCAGCATCACTGGAGAGAAGGAATGGGTGACATTTCGGGTTGGGACCCTTCATCAGACTGAGGGTCAGGAGCGGGGGAGACGAGAGATATGGTAGGGTAAGGTGTGAAAACGACAGATCAAAGCAGACGCTGATGAAGGAAATGTAGAATGGTAGTAGTTAGCTGGGGAAGGTGACAATGATGCATTCAATCAGTAAAATAAATTAGATGGACAGTGAAACTAGTTGGAGAACTAGGGTGGGGGAGGGATGCAGTGGGAAAGCAAGGGTTACTTGAAGTTTGGGAATTCAACATTCATACCGTTGGGTTGTAAGCTGTCCAAGCGAAATATGGAGCGAAATGTCCTGCATCATAACTCGAAAGTTAGCATTGCAAACACTTAAAAAAACAATCAGAGAGTTTTGGCACTCATTTTAATGGGACCAGAAGAACAATTAATTTTGCCACTCCCTGCTGACCTATTTTCACCTATAATTACCAATGATTGCCTCCAGCTTTCTTCTATGTTGCCTTTTGAAAACGGTGACCACCAGGTTCAGGAATAACTTCTTCCCAATTATCAAGAAGCTCTTAAACACCACACCACACTAACGTCAACCATGAACTTCCTTGGACCGACTTGGGTTGCATTGAGGACTTCAAGTTTTTATTTAAGTATTTAATTTCTCCATTGTTGGTACATATGACAATTTAACACTCTTGACTCTTGACTGATGGCAGTTAATTCATTACTTTTGGCTCAGAATAATAGAAGTGTTACTGGATTCTCTTCCCACCCTGATTGTTGACTGGCATGAGCATACTGGCAAGCTGGTGATCAAATAGAAGGATCCAGCCTTCAAGATAGATGTGGCTTCATAACAAGCGAAAGGAGAACACGGAAATGAAAAAGAGGAACAAAACGAAAGGAAAAATGAAAGATAGGTTGAGGAAAAAAGAAATGAAAGGAGAAATAAGGGAAGAAAGGATAAAAAGGAGCAAAGGAACGACTTCACACCTTTCAGGATGTTCTGAAATGCTTTACAGTCCATTAAGTATTTTTACTAATAACAGGGGAAAAACAACCATCAATTTGTACAAAACAAGCTGTTGCAAATGACAGTGTGATAGAGACCAGATTGTCTACCTTTAGTAGATATGCTGAAGGATAAAATCTGGACAGGATGTCAGGGATAAATCTCAAGCTTTGTTTTTATACAGTGGCACTGGATCATTTCCTAGCACCTGGGAGAATAGATAGCAACTAGGTTTGATGTTAAACCTGAAAGGTGCCTGTTTTGACACTCACATTCACTACCTCAGTATTTCACTGAAGTATCAAACCTACAGTTCTACTTCCAAGGGATTTGCTTAAATCTATCAACTTCAGTCTCACAAACAAGAGTGTTGCCAATGTGTGACCATAGATATTGAGTGGGTGGCATGAATGTACTGCCAATTGCCTTCTTGATGTCAACACAAGACACAAATCCCTCTGGTATTTAAGGGATAAAGAAACAAACTGCATGTGAAGAAAATAAGAAATGAGATTAAAAAAATAATGTAAATAGATGAAAAATTCTAAGGAATTCCAAAAGATGCAGTGGATAAGCACACCCATAGCATTAATATTTATTTTATCCAGTTTGACGGAATAAAAGTTTTCCTTATTAATCTGCTATAAAAAAAATACTGTTGATTAGAATGACCAATTCTTTGCTCAGTACTCAATAGTTGTGGTCTCCCTTACTTAAAAGAAGTTTCCAAATTTAGCAGGATATTCAACGAGGATACAGGAAAAGATCTCAAGAAATAGACCTACTTGTCTATGGACTCCAGCACTTTTTCAACAAGTAAGCTTGAGGAAGAGCGTCTCCTCTTTCAATTGGCAAATTCCAGTCTTTGGGCCGCAATGTTGCATGAAATACTTTAAAGTAACTGGATTTTTATGTAGATATCTTGCAGCAGACCCGTGCTGCTGCAAGATATCTATTGATAATATTAATTTGTTTTTTCTCTAACCCCAAATACTGACTGATGGGTTGGACATATCCTCCATTCTCCTTTTGGGCTTCAGATTTCAGCAACAACTAGGATTTTTGTTTCATATGTTTCACATGCCTATTTATTTTGTTTCTTCTTGTAACCACCCTACTTAATCTATTAAACTGACAGTTCCAAAGGCATTGGAATCATGACATTAGTCCAGTTCTCAATTACTCAGAGATATTCTCATCCTCTCATCCCTTGCCATTTCTGAAACTTAAAACAAACTTGTTTCCTCATTTTACCAGTTGAGTTGAGTTTGAGTTTAGTTTGTCATGTGTATCGAGGTACAGTAAAAAGCTTTTGTTGCCTGCTAACTAATCAGTGGAAAGACAATATATGATTGCAATTGAGCTATCCACACTGTAGAGAAATATGATAAAGGGAATAAAGTGAATAACATTTAGTGCAAGATAAAGTCCAGTAAAGTCTGATCAAAGACAGTCCAAATGTCTTCAATGAGATAGATAGCAGTTCGGGACTGCTCTCTAGTTGTTGGTAGAATGGTTCAGTTGCCTGATAACAGCTGGGAACAAACTGTCCCTGAATCTGGAGGTATGTGTTTTCATACTTCTATACCTTTTGCCCGATGGGAGAGGGGAGAAGAGGGAGTGCCCAGGGTACAAAGTGTCATTGATTATGCTGGTGGCCTTGCTGAGGCAGCGTGAGGCATAAATGGAGTCAAAGGTAGGGAGGATGGTTTGTGTGACGTTCTGGGTTGCGTCCACAATTCTCTGCAATTTCATGCGGTCTTGGATGGAGCTGTTCCAAAACCATGCAGTGATGCATACCAATGTAATGCTTTCTACGGTGCATCTGTAGAAGTTGGTGAGAGTTGTTGGGGACATGCCAAACTTCCTAAGCCTTCTAAGGATGTGGAGTCATTGGGGTGCTTTCTTGATCATTGCATCTATATGGGTGGTCCTGGAGAAGTTCTAATGAAGGGTCTTCCACCTGAAACATTAACTGTGTTTCTCTTGTCTAAGATGCTGCATGACTTCACGAGTGCTTGTAGTATATTCTGTTTTTATTTCAGATTTCCAGTATCTGGAATTTAAAAAAAAAATTCAATCCATGTACTCTGAAGTTTGTTCACCAACTTCCTGAGTGGGTTCTCAATAAAGGCCTCCTGAAAATGTAAATTTGCCATATCTGCTAGTTTCCCCTAACCTATTCTATGAGATACATCCCGATTAATCAAACATGGTTTTACTTTCATACATCCATGCTGAACCTGCTCCGTCAATTATTTTTTTAAGGACTTTATGTATTAAATCCTATTCACTATTACTGAGATCAGGCCAAGAGATCAGAAATTCTCTGCTTGTTCTTTCCTTACTTCTTAAGTAATGCAGTCACGTTTGCTAGCCTCAAATCACAAGAATAATTTCATATTCTGTTTCAGGACTTTGAAGGATGATACAGCCACTTATTTCAAAACTTTGGGATGTGGGATGGTTGGCAAGGAAATTATTTCATCACCATTTTGTTATACACTTGTCATTATGCTTCTGTCATTTTATTTAGTCGTGCTACCTTTGATTGATTAATTGAAAATACAAAGAGCAATAGGGGCACCGAGTCGAGGCCAACCAGCATTCACTTGTTCACACTAGTTCCATGTCACTCATAGCCACTCCCTACACACGGTGCAAATTACAGAGGTCAAATAACCTATAAATTTGCACATCTTTGGGATGTTGGAGAAAACCGGAGCAACCAGACTAAACCCATGTCACAGGGAGAAAAAGTAAACTCCACACAGACACACCCAAGGTCAGCATTGAATCTGGTTCTTTGGTGCTGTGAGGCACTTTGACGTTATAAATTAATATTTTTTTGTAGTATAATGGATATTCAGCTATGTACCACATATAGTTAGGTGGGATAAAACCCACTTGGTTTATTTTTGTACAGAGAGTGTACAGCAATGGCTTTCATTCCCTTGATGCACTGTTACCTCTGATGTCCCAAAATTACATTCTTATATCCTTCATATTTCTCTTTTGCATGCTTTTCAGCAGCCTTATCTGAAGACAGAAACAAAAAATGTTGGAAACACTCAAAAGATCAGGCAATATTTCTGGAAGGAGAAACAAGATATAATAAAAGAAATTCAACCCGATTCATAGGATCATACAGTATGGAAGCAGGCCCTTCAGCCCAATTTTCCTATACCGACCAAGATAGCCCATTTGCACTAATCCCACCCTCCCCATTTGGCCCATCTCCATCTAAATCTTACCTGTCCAAATGCCTTTTGAATGTTGTTATAGTACATATCTCATCTACCACCTCTGGCAGATCGCTCCTTATATCCCCCACTCTCTATGTGAAAAACACGCCCCTTGGGTTCCTATTAAATATTTCACATTTCACCTTAACCCTATGCCCTCTGGTTTTTGATTCCCCTACTCTAGGTAAAAGATTCTGTGCATTCATCATGTCTATTCCCCGCATGATCTTGTACATCTCTATAAGATCATCCCTCAGCCTCCTGCACGCCATAGAATAAAATCCTAGCCTGCCCAACCTCTCCCTTTAGCTCAGGCTCTAAAGTTCAGGCAACATCCTTGTAAATCTTCTCTGTACTCTTTCCAGCTTAACAATAATTGATTCATAAACACTATTTTTAAAAAATCATTTTTTTTTAGAGATACAGCGCGGAAACAGGCCCCTTCGGCCCACTGGGTCCGCGCCGCCCAGCGATCCCCGCACATTACCACTATCCTACACACACTAGGGACAATTTTGCACATTTGCCCAGCCAATTAACCTACAAACCTGCACGTCTTTGGAGTGTAGGAGGAAACCGAAGATCTCGGAGAAAACCCACGCAGGTCACGGGGAGAACATACAAACTCCGTACAGATGGCGCCCGTAGTCAGGATCGAACCTGAGTCTCCGGCGCTGCATTCGCTGTAAGGCAGCAACTCTACAGCTGTGCCACCGTGCCACCGTTTTCTCTCCATAAACATAGCCTGACCTGTTGGGTGCTTCCATCATTTTCTGTCTCTGTTTCAGACTTCCCATACATTGTTACTTTTTTAAATCATTATCTCCTGAAATCATGTAATTTCCCTCATCTATACCGATGGAACACAGATCTATCTTATTGCCAGAGGAACTCAGTGGCCCAGAAAGATGGCTCACCATTTATTCTTAAGGATATTTTGGAGTGGGCCTTAAACATAGAATTCTCCATTGATGTAAGACCAAAACATCCTTTGTACTATGCTGTGTTATATACATGGAAAACATTATTCTTACTGTTGTTGTAGAAGGAAATTAAAATCATTAAAATTCAATTAACATATAAACTGAAGTAGGCCACATACAATGAACGACTTCAATTTTGTTTTGTTTCAGTTTTTGGAGACCATGTATGTACTATTTGACAGAATGAGAAAATCATTGGTATCAAAGTGACAATTAAATATTGTTTTAATGACACTTTTTAAAGAGAAGTAGTCGAATTATGCCTGTGTCGTGGTCAGCCCTTCATAATATGATTTTCTACCAGTTTGCAGTGGCCCACTGCTATATACAAGTTGGCGGCTGTATCTTCCTACATTACTGCAGTAACTGCACTTTAAAGGTACTCATTAGACTGAAAAGTTCTTTATATCTGAAAAAAAAAAAAAAAATTCTCTCATTCTTTCTTAATCTGTTCCAGCAAGGACTAACTTCTTGTTGATAACCAACAAATGGTGCCCAGAGTTTTCCCAGTTACTATTAATCGTTGTTTTAATAAGAATTCTTTGCAGAAAAGAGCAGCCTGACCTCTGAATCCTAGATTCTTCAAAAGCGTTTGGTACCAAAAGTTTTCACATAAGTCCTTTTTATTGGCATCAAAAGCAAATTGATGGAGAAGATAAGAATGTGCTGTATGACAGAATCTGCTGTGATGAATGGAGACTTACTAAAGGAGGTAACCCTGCAAACCACAAATAAGTTCCTTTGTTGTATATCAATTATATTGAAGATATGATCAACACTACATGTAGATTGTTCAAAAATTATTATATTTTATATTAGAAAGTAAATTCTTAATATTATCATGAATTTAGTATGTGTCATTTCAATATATATATATATGTTTATCTTTTTCAGAGTAAAGACTCATGAGCTGAATAAGTATAGAATCTGACCACTTGGTTAAATAATAAATGTTTTGAATGTATTAAAAGTTAACCATATTTGGGTATTTTGTTATCCAAACATAGGGATTTGTCAGCTGCAGGATTTCAATGCAGACTTATCTTTCATAAAATTAGTTAAGTAAGTTGTGGCAGCATAATCATTATTGATAATTACTGTTTCAAAATCGGGGATCACACTTTGGGAGCTCAGCATCAAAGGGGAAAGGAAATGTAAGACCTTTGGAACAAATATATGTATTTTGAACATGTTGCATGTGGCTCTTCAAGACCAATTTTGCATTAGAATATACATTTTTATGGGCTAGAATATAGTAAATATGCCACACTATATAAAATATGCAAACACAAGGAATTCAGTTTAAAAACAATTAAAATTCTATGAGCAATCATGCTCATTCCTATTGTGAGCATTGGAACCCCATTGCTCTCTGGTTGCAAATAAGCATGGCAAAAGCATCGAGAAAACAAAAGAATGAGGATGAATACAGGTCTTTGAGAGGGATGAGAACATGATATCTTCTATGAGCGCAATAGTGGCGGTAAATGTATCTGCTCAATATGTGACAAATCGAATAAAAAGTATTTATAAAAATTGCATTTAGTGAGTCATTACACTACGCTCATCCATCTACTTCAACATCTACTTTCCTCTGAGAAGGTTAGTTTAGTTTAGAGATACAGCGCAGAAACAGGCCCTTTGGCCCACCAAGTCTGCACCAACCAGCGATCCCCGCACAGTAACGCTGTCCTACATACGCTAGGGATAATTTACATTTATACCAAACCAATTAACCTACAAACCTGTATGTCTTTGGAGTGTGGGAGGAAATCGAAGATCTCGGAGAAAATCCATGCAGGTCACGGGGAAAACTTACAAACCCTGTAAAGACAGCACCCATAGTCAGAATCGAACCCAGGTCTCTGGCGCTGTAAGGAAGCAACTCTACCGCTGTGCCATCGTGCCGCCCTAGATTAGGAACTTTGAACAGGAAAGAGTCAAACAAACCTTAAAGGTCAGAAGCAACAAGCAAAATTAATTTGGTCTCCAGTACGCACTACTCCCTTTGAATTGCTGACTATAGCAAGCAACCCAACTTCACTGAGCTTTTGTCTCAGAGAGATAGCCATGCATCAAACTATCAATTAAATACATAGAATAAACAAGTGGCTAAATTTGCAGAGTAGATATAAGGAACAGCAGATGTTGGTTTACAAATAAAAAGACACAAAGTGCTGGAGTAAATCAGAGGGTCAGGCAGCATCTCCGGAGAACATGAATAGGTGACGTTTGTGCTCAGGCCCCTTCTTCAGACTGATTATGGAGGGGTTGGGAGGGAAGAAAGCTGGACAAGAGGAATGGCTGCACAAAGCGTGGCAAGTAATAGGTTGATACATGTCGGGGGAGGGGTTCGGTGATAGGCAGATGGTTGGACAAAGACCAGAGATGAATATACAGAGGGTGTGAGACAAAAAGATTGAAGAGTTGCAAATTGTGAAGTTAAAGGATAGAATGTAGGTGGAAGTGGAGGAGAGAAATATGTGCAAGTCCAGTAGGGGCACAGGAGAGAGGGGGGTGGCAAAAATAAAGGGGAGGTGAGAGGAAGATAAGGGTGGAGGGTTTGTAGTTACCTAAAATTGGAGAATTCAATATTCATACCGTTCAGTTGTAAACTACCCAAGTGGAATATGAGGTGTTGTTCCACCAGTGTATTTGTAGCCTCAGTGTGGCTATGGAGGAAGGCCAGGACAGAACTATCTTTAATTCATTGGAGACATTTGAGCTATCTTTAATCAGACTTATCAGACTTTGATGTTATATCTTTGCACTGTGTTGTACCCTTTATCTTTTAACTGTGTTCTGTTCAGGGCTTGATTGTATTCACGTTTAGTGTTTTATTTGACTGGATACCATGCAAACAAAAGCTTTTTGGATGGAACCCGGGTCTCTGGCACTGTAAGACAGCAACTCTACCGCTGCGCCACTGTGCCACACTATAAAATCTCTATAACATTCTATGTGCATTACATTTCTTGCAACTTCATAGGCTTTCTTTCACTAATTATATCATTTAAATTATAGGCACAGTACTATGATCCATAGTTTGGTGAATGAGTCCTGAATATGGATAAACACTCAGCACATTACAATGATTAAGCTGTATTTCAGTACTTTTGACTTCTCCAAATGGAAATGTATTTTAAAGTCAGCATATTTTTTTGTACTGTTTAGGAGTAGAGACAATATATTTTAAAATAATATGCAAATAATACAAACAGGATGGAGCCTGCTGAACATCTATCACTAATAAGCTTCCAGGAAGCGTGCAGCCTGCAAGCATCCTGTGACTTGCTTTCAACCAGAGGCTCATTTAACTAAACCCATTAGCTGGGAAGCCTGTTGGAGCATGTTGGTGATGACTCTTTATTCTCAATCTAAACCGCTGAACTATTAAAGTGGGAAGGGCTGCATGTCATGAAAGAAAGCTTTCTTTTCAAAGGCCACATTTCACAACAGATGTAAACAGATGCGTTTATAAACTAGAGCAAAAAGTGTACTGTTGGAAAAATATTAAACAGTTTCATGTGAATAGTAATTTCAAGACCGTTTCCAAAAAAAAATCTAAGGACATCTTTCACCATAAGCGTGTGCTTATGGTTAATGCTTTCTTAATCTCTGGTTTGGAGTTATGTCATTCAGTTCACATTTGACTTTCACATCAGAGAACATTACCTACCTTATCTGCCACAGATCAACAATGTCTTGATTTCCTATATTGGTCCAATGCAAATAAAAAGAAAGCTGCCTGTGAGAATGTATTTTTTGCTAAACTTGTTGCATATTATTTTCAATCTAAACTATAATGCTATGCGAGTTGAACAGACATTACTTTGGAATTAGCATTCAGTTTAAGTTATATGACGAAATATGAGTGGAGCACTTTGCTTCAAGATCTCTATGACAGATAATGACCCACCCATGACAAGTGCATTTCATATTAATTAATTACAATGGAAAACTGGTCGAGCATATACGGGCTTGAAAGCATACGTATGTATCAGGATGTACGATTCATACGGTTTCCTTCCGTTTACTTTCATTCCCCCCCCCCCCCCCCCCCTCCCAGTGTAATTCCTGGAATTTAAAACTCAACATTACATGAGTACTTCTACATACTACTTCGGATTTTTATAATATTTATTTGCTAGCTCTGATACAAATGCAATAGTATTTTGAGATTCACAGGATAATCTTCAAAGAGATTTTATGTACATCAAGGGAAAGAGGGTAGCTGAGAATAAGACCCGTCATCTACGTGTGGAGTAACAGGAGATGGGCAAAGTCATCAATTAGTATTTTTCCTGTTTTTAAAGTAGAGAAAAAAAAATGGAGATGTCTTGAGGACAGTCTGTATTACGGTCAAGGAGGTGCTGAGCATCCTAGGGAGTTTGAAGATAGATAAATCTCCCTTGCCTGATCAGATACTGTTTCTCTGAGAATACTGGGAAACTAGAGAAGTAATTCCAGGACCCCTGGCTGAGATATATGAATCATTGTGAGACGCGAGAGAGGTGCCAAATGATTGGAAGGTGGTTAATGTTGTGCCTTTATTTAAGAAGGGCAACAAGGAAATGTCTGGGAACTATAGACCAGTGTGCCTAACATCTGTGGTAGTTAAGTTACTGGAGAGGATTCTGAGGAATAAGATATATATGCATTTGGATAGACTGGGGGTGATTAGGGATAGTCAGCATGATTTTGTGCATGGGAGATCATGTCTTATGAATTTCATTTTGTGATGAAGTAACCAAAAAGGGCAACCATGTAGTGGTAGTCTCTGTGGACTTCAGCAAGGCATTTGATAAGGTTCTGCATAGTAGGATGATATCACCACAGGGGATCCAGAGAAAGCTAGCTAACTGGATACACAATTGGCTTCATTGAAGGAAGCAGAAGGTGGTGGTATAAGGTTGTTTTTTGGACTATATTGATTAGTGGTATGCCTCAGGGATCAATGATGAACCCATTGGTCTTTGTGGTTTATAACAACGATTTGGATGAGTATGTACCAGGCATGATTAGTAACTTTGCGGATAACACTAAAGTAGGTGGTATCGTGGACGGTGAAGACGGTTATCAAAAATAACAGCAGCATCTTTGTCAGCTGGACAAATGGGCTGAGGAATGACTAATAGAGTTTAATGCAGATAAGTGTGGGGCATTGCATTTTGGGATGTCAAACCAGGGCAGGATCTTCACAGTGAATGATATGGCCCTGGGGAGTGTTGTGGAGCAATAGGATCGAGCAGTGCATTTACATTGTTCCTTGAAAGTGGTATCACAGGAAGATAGGGTGGTAAAGCTTTTATTATCCAGGGTATTGCGTATAAAAATTGGATGTTATGTTAAAGTTGTACAACTCATTGCTGAGGCTGTATTTGGAGTAATGTGCTCAGTTTTGGTCATTATACTATAGGAAGGATGTCATTAAGTTGGAAAAGGTGCAGCAAAAAATTAGAAGGATGTTGACAGAACTAGAGGGCTTGACAGAGCGATTGGGCAGATTTAGACTTTATTCCATGGAGTGCAAGAGGTTATCTTATAGAAATGTATAAAAATATGATGGGAATAGCTAGGGCGAATCCAGAGTTTTTTACCCAGAGCAGGGGAATCAAAAACCAGAGGACATAGTTTAAGGTGAGAGGGACGAGATTTAATAGGATCCTGAGGGACAATGTTTTTCACACAGAGAGTGTATGAAAGAGCTGCTAGAGGGGCTAGTTGAGGCAGATACTGTAACAGTATTTCAAAGACATTTGGACTGCCACATGAATAGGATGGTTCAGAGTGATGTGGGCCAAACACAGGCAATTGGGACTAGCTTAAATAGGACTAGTTTAGATGGGGCATCTTGGTCAGCATGTACTAATTGGGCCAAAAGGCCTGTTTACCGGTTGTATGACTATGACTGTAATTCATGGTGAGTTGTCACTCATGAGGCTAATGATGGAACATCACAATTCAGCAAAAGTGTGTGAATATTTATGAATCACAGGCTCAACACAAGTTGCTGGATAATTTAAACACACATGTGCTTTAAACATGCTATTAACTTGCCTGTAAATTCTGCTTTGCCATGAGCTGTTTAGATTTATTAAGCATTCACTTTGTTTCTCACTAGTAATCGAAAAATTTTCTTTCCAAAATATAATCTAAAATTTATTAATTCTTCTAATGGATGCTTTAACAAAAGTCATAGCTAGTATTAGCTTTTTAAAATTCAAATCCAAAGAGCTATATTCAATTATCGCTGTACTCAACATTAGTGATCATTTTGATCTTAAGGTTCTATTTCTTTAACTTATTTTCAGCACAAGTGAACAAAAACATTGTTAAACTATTGACCATTTATTCCCATGGATTAGTTTTGGTCCTTCTAGTTTGACAATGGCTCTTACAGTTGTTCCTTGTTAGTTGTTTCTGTACAATTTTGCAATACGAATCTTTGTGTAACATGTCTTGGTGCTGCATGACTAAACTTCAATCACCAGTATTCAGAACTTTGTTTTTGAATTCTGGAGGAATTCAAACAGGGTTATAAAGCACAAATTCCCACGAAAAGCAGAAAAAAGAATGGAGTTTTAGCTAAAGATCTTTTTTAAAGATTAAGGTATTTAATAATCTATGCCAGCCAATGGGTGTATGATGATAAACGAAGCCCTGTGATTTTTATTCAAAAGGCTGCCTGTTCTTCTTCCTTCCCAGAACTGAAAAAAAACCCACTGCTTATTTTAATAGGGAAATCTATAGCCTGGTGTATCATTGTGCAGTTGTTCTTCAAACAGGATAATGGGGTGATGCACATTGAAAAAGATCTGGGACATTCTCCTGCACTTGGTTCTCTATATTTAATCTTTGAAGAGGCCAAATTTCAGTTATTTGCACAACAAAGTTAACTTTAAAAAAAATGCCATACCACCTCTTTATCAAATAACTGACTTAAGCTCTTTTGACCAGATGCGTCAATTTTTTTCTAAAATAATGATTGTCAAGCTTGCTAAGACCTGATTTTCATTCGAGTACCATATGCTTGAACCATTACATGAGCAAACAAAAATAGTCTTCTGGCCACAATGTTCCTTCCTTTGAACTCTGTATATCAAATGTACATTGTCAAGGACAAAGAAACTTTTGTGATTTCATGCCCTTGTCCTTTCTTTCAATGCACTGTTGTTGTTGCTCAGACCTAGGACCAGCATTACCTGGCATATCTGAGTACCTTTTCGTCAAAATGTTAATTTAAAGTCCATTTATTATAGATGTTTCCTTGCAATGATACTTATATTTTAAAAGAAAATGAAGCAGGGTTCATTTGAATAATATTTTTTGAGAAATAAAATGTCCACATTTTCTTTAACTTACTTCCTGGTGCCTTTGTATCTAATTATTGTGAATGCAATTTGATTTTTTGCCTGTCTGGGCAGGGTGGAATATTTTCACTTAAGGCTGCTCATCGTGCTTTGATCAGTGGCCATTAGACTTTGTACATACATGCCCAGTTCATCCACTTCAATGCTTAAATGGTAACTTGGTCATTGATCACATATTACATATTACTTACGCACAAAGCTCAAGGAAAGCATGTTAGAGCACTGCCTCTGGGCTAAATATGTCAAAGTGGGATAAGAGTAGTATGTAATGTGATGAAATACATTGTGGAAGGTCTGTAACATTTATTTAAAATTTAACATTCGCTTTTGACTATTTCTTCAGTGACCTCCCTACCAGTGTTTTGAGGAGCATATTGGGATTCAGATGAATAGACACAAGCACAGACATCTCTGATAATTGAAATAAAATGGAAAGTAATTACAAATGTGTTTTGCTGAACCAAGCATTAACAGCACAAATTGACTGAATACTTTACTATAATCTAAGTGTAGGAAAATAACTGCAGATGCTGGTACAAATCGAAGGTATTACAAAATGCTCGAGTAACTCAGCAGGTCAGGCAGCATCTAGGAGAGAGGGAATGGTGATGTTTCGGATTGCGACCCTTCTTCAGACTGATGTCAGGGGGGCGGGACAAAGAAAGGATATAGGTGGAGACAGGAAGACAGTGGGAGAACTGGGAAGGGGGAGGGGAAGAGAGGGACAGAGGAACTATCTAAAGTTGGAGAAGTCAATGTTCATACCGCTGGGCTGCAAGCTGCTCAAGCGAAATATGAGGTGCTGTTTCTCCAATTTCCGGTGGGCCTCACAATGGCACTGGAGGCCCATGACAGAAAGGTCAGACTGGGAGTGGGAGGGGGAGTTGAAGTGCTCAGCCACCGGGAGATCAGGTTGGTTAAGGCAGACTGAGTGAAGGTGTTGAGCGAAACGATCGCCGAGCCTGCGTTCTCCCACTGTCTTCCTGTCTCCACCTATATCCTTTCTTTGTCCCGCCCCCCTGATATTTACAGCGACTATAGGTAATTTGACAAAGGTTCATCAACCTGAAACATTAACTGTGCTTCTCCCTCCCTAGTTGCTGCCTAACCTGCTGAGTATTTTCAGTATTTTCTGTCTAGTATTTGCAAAATGTTGTTATTTTATTCAGTAATTTCTTGGTATATGCTTCAAATTCCATTGAAAATTTGACTTAAGCACCTCTTCTTCAAACTTACTCATAAATAACTGACTTGTTTGCATTTTCCCCATATCCCTCGAAACATTACCTATCCATGTACCTGGCCTAATGCCCTTTAAATGTTGCTATTGTACCTGCCTCAACTACTTCCTCTGGCATCTCATTCCATATACCCACCACACTGTGAAAAAAGTGCCCCTCTGGTTGCCACTGAATCTTTCCCCTCTCAACTTAAACCTATGCCCTTCACTTCTTGATTTCCTCTACCTTGGGGAAAAGATACCATGCATTGACTCTATCTATTCCCTCATGATTTTATAAACATGGGAAGATCAAGTGTTGGTGGGCAAGCCTTTTGGGAACAGCGATCACCATTCCAATAGTTTTAAAATGGTTATGGGTAAGGGCAGTTCTGGTCCACAAGTTAAAAATCTGAATTGGGGCAAGGCCCACTTTGATAATATCAGACAGGAATTATGTAATGGGGCTTCTTGGTCGGCATGGACAAGTTGGGTTGAAGAACTGTATCCATGCTGTATGACTGTGACACGAGAAATTAAGGTTCTGGTAAGGAAATCAAAGAGACATGGGTCAGGGTATAGGCAACTGGGATCATGTGTATCCCTGGAGGAGTTTAAGGGACTGAGGAACATATTTAAGAAGGAAATAACAAGGGCAAAAATGGGGCAAGAGATAGCTCTGGCAGATAAGACAGGAAAATAGAAAGATATTTTGTGAGTACATTAAGAGAAAGAGGACAATTAGAATGCCTTACAGCACCACAGATCTGGGTTCGATCCTGATTATGGATGCTTGTCTGTATGGAGTTTATACGTTCTCCACATGACCTGCGTTGGTTTTCTCTGAGATCTTCGGTTTCTTCCTACACCAAAGAAGTACAGGTTTGTGGGTTAATTGGCTTGGTATAAGATGTAAAATTGTGCCTGGTGTGTGTCGGATAGTGTTAATGTGCAGGGATTGCTAGTCGGTGCAGACTTGGTGGGCTGAAGGGCCTGTTTCCGCGCAGTATCTCTAAACTAAGCTAAACTAAACTCGAGAGAGAATAGGGCCCCTCAGAAATAAAAACGGTGATCAATGTGAGGAGCTGCAGGAGATGAGCAAGGTCTTCAAAAGGATATTTCTTCTCTGTTTTTACTGTGGAGAAAAAAAAAGAATCAAAGTTGCCCAAAATTAATCCTGGTTAATCAATTCAGTGTTTGATTCATCTCACTTTGTTTTATGCCAAGGGATTCTTCCACCAGAGTGTAATGATTGAAAATTACTTGAATTGATCATAGAAAGGTCCATGACTTTACAAAGCCAAGACAGTCATGAAGAGAGATCAGCACTCAATAATATGTGGAATTTTCCTCATAGAAGATATATATTCTCTTTTCACATTGACAGGTTTCTACTAAATTAAACCTTGACTAGGCTCCACTGAGAAGAGGAAACTTGGTGCTATTTCATTCAGGGCTTTAATTTACCTACTGATATTAGATTTGTGCGAAAGCTTCTCACTTTGTGGGTGTACTATTTCTTTAACAATTTTGTAACATTGCAATAAGTGTAGGTTTGTACAAGATACAGACACAGCCATTCACCTGGCTTTTTCTTGTTATTTTTGTACATCAGCTAATTTAATAACAGAGTAGGCACCCAGTTTCTCTGGTGAAATACATACTGGTTTGTTGAGAACAGCAAAAGGTTCAGAAAGCAAGTGCACAGGTTGCAAATTTTTACCCTTCAAGCCAATTGTCCTGTGGAGAGGAGGATTTTATTAAATCGCACAGTGTAATGTACAGAAGGGAAAACCAATAAACTAAAGATAAGTAAGTATAACATAGATGGTGGGAAACACATTGGAATTCACAATCTGGGTCAAAATAAACTTCCATTTGCTACAGTTTGTCAAGGGAAGTTAGCACTGTCCAGTTTAAAGCATATTATGCCAGATCAACACAAATAAATTGAGGTGCCCAAGGAAAACAAAAAATGCCGGAAGCACTTAGGATTTTTTTTAAAAAATTGGTTTCCCAGTATCTGCAGTTTTTATTTTCTCCACTAATAGATGCATACGTGGAGAAATAAACGGGGAGGAAGCATGGCAGAAAGAGTTTCATGGACAGATCTTCTATTTCAGATGATTAAAATGGAAAGAGAGCATTATTAGTGGCTCATTCTTGATCTTCTAAAGCAATAAAACTTTTAAAGTTGATATTCATGACAGAGCTTCCCCTAGTACAGAGCCGAATGCTGATAAAGTACTGATAGAAATATACACCATAGAAACAGGCCTGTCAGCCCACAGTCCACATCAACCATCAACCACCCATTTTTTACCAATTCTACGCTAATCCTATCAAGTTGGAATGGCCATGGTAGAGAACCTTGGAGTTGGATCTGAGCAGCACAGTGGTGCAATGATAGAACTGCTGCCTTACAGCGCCAGAGACCCTGGTTTGATCCTGACTGTGGATGCTGTCTGTGCAGAGTTTGTATGTTCTCCCTGTGACCACGTGGGTTTTCTCTGGATGCTCTGGTTTCTTCCCACATCCCAAAGACATGCAGGTTTGTAGGCTAATTGGCTACTGTAAATTGTCCCTAATGTGTTGGATGGCATAGCATAGAACCAGTGTATGTGTGATGTGAACTCGATGGGACGAAGGGCCTATTTCAACACTGTGTCTCTAAATTAAACTATCTCTAAAAAGAAAAAGATCTGATTAAGAACCACAGATATTTCAATAAATCATCGTACATAAAAAATACTAGTTTGAATCATTTGCAGGGCTCTTAATCCGCTTCACCAGTTTCCAACATGATCCTAAGAAATTGCAGGTTCTGGAAATCTGAATAAAAACAGAAAGTTCTGGAAACAATCAGTAGATCGGGCAGCATCAGAGGACACCGTTTACATCATCCCTCTCACCATCCAGGGAGCCATAGAGTCCATTCAAGTGAAGCAGCTATTTACTTGCACTTCTTCCAACATAGAGTTTTTCATTCAGTGCTCACAGTGTGGTCTGCTCTACGCTGGAGAAAATAAACTGAGTTGAGGTGGCTGCTTTGCAGAACCTTCAGTTAGCTCTTACTTTACTTTACTCCCATTCTGACCTCTTTCTTTGGTTTTTGGCACGATCTGAACAAAGCCTAACTTAAGCTCATGGAACAACACCTCATCATCTGTATTACAGCTGTTGGGACTCAGTATTGAATTGAAACAATTTCACACAACTAGCCTATCCTGTTTGGCCAATTTTGAGACAAGTTAATCCTCCTTAGATTTTCTCTCTCCCCAGAGGCTACCCCAATCTTTTGTTCCACATTTCCAACAATTACTGTGTTCTGTCTCCCACAATTTTGACTTTTCCTTTGAGTTTCGATTCTCTCTTAAATTTCTTCACGACATCTATAACTTGACTGCTCCAAAGCCACCCAGTCACCTGAACAACCTTCGGTCCCCATCCGATCACAGGCAGGAGCTTTGTTCTGTTGTTCTCTGTAACTTAAGAAATATTTGTTGTCTCACTTCTCTGGTTCTGATGAAGTGATCTGAAATGTTGACTCAGTTTCTCGCTCCACCTGACCACTGCTTGAACTGCTGAGTATTTTACCTGTGCTTCCTGTCCTGGTTTTAAATATGTTCCTGCCTTTGTTTCTTTGTCAAATTTCAGGATTTCAGATTAGGCCTACACTTAAAGTAAAGACAAGTGTTCATTTTCAGTTCAGATTTTATAATTTGCATAAGTTAGTTGGTGACATGCCAAAGTTAAACAAGTTTGCCTCTTTCCATCCAAGTCCATGTGCTCGTCCATCTTGAAACCCTCTCCTCCATTTTTGTTAAAAACCATTTTACTTCACTCTAATATTTTCCTCGATTCCAAAATCCCCAAGAGAGATAGCAAATCGAGACCTACTTCCAGATCCGAATCATTAAAAGTCATAGTCAGCAAGAAGATTAAAAAGGGGCAGCACCGTGGCGAAGTGGTAGAGTTGTTGCCTTGCAGCACCAGACACCTGGATTGGATCCTGACTAAGGGTGCTGCCTGTATGTAGTTTGCATGTTCTCTCCATGACTTGCGTGGGCTTTCTCCGGTTACTGGTTTCGTCCCACAGTCCAAAGGCATACAGGTTTGTAGGCCTATTGGTTTGGTAAAATTGTGAATTGTCCTTAGTGTGTTTAGTTTAATTTAGTTTAGTTTAGAGATACAGCGCGGAAACAGGCTCTTCGGCCCACCGGGTCTGTGCCGACCAGCGATCCCCGCACACTAACAATATCCTACACCCACGGGGGGCAATTCTTCAGTCTGAAGAAGGGTCTCGACCCACAACGTCACCCATTCCTTCTCTCCTGAGATGCTGCCTGACCCCCTGAGTTACTCCAGCATTTTGTGTCTACCCATGACTGAGGATTACTTTCTTTACCCTAGTGAATTGTTAGATTTCTCCACCAGAAATGGTATAGAGAATCAGTTGCAGCATATACGTAAGACTCATCTCAGTAATTATTTGGATTTAAGGAGATCAAAATATATGATGTAAGAACAGGAAGTGGCAATGAGATAAAAGATCAATCATGGTCATTTTAAATGAGGAGTAGAATGGTTTTCTTCTGCTTTTAATTTTTATGTTCCCATCTTAATTTAGCTAACAGGAAAAGAAAGCCACCTAAACTGTAAATTATGTCAAAACTACAATTACAGCACAAGAATGAATTGCACAGAAATGAAACCAAATGTGTTTAAAAGAATATTCATCACTGAACTTCTACAGTGCCCATACTTTGAGCATTTTGCCCACATTTTTATCATTTAGTTCAGAAGAAAGCCACATTCACTGCTCCCGCAGCTATGAAAATACTTAGTCATGGGTCAGTCAAACATGGCCATGAATCAAAGGAAGCCAGAAATGCATATTCAAAGCAGACACCACTGGGAATCAGTTAAAAACCACCAACCCTATACTTGTCATTCCCTTCCCAGTTGGAAAACAATGAGATATAAAACAGAAATATCATATGATTATGAACCAAAACTTAGCAAGAAATAACAGATTTGTAATTACAATTAGACCGTGTAACTGAAGCACAAGAGCTTCAGTTATTACACCATGTTTCTGACTTTGTTTTACTTCACAGAGCGTTGATTTATTAAACCACTCCACTCTTGGTCCTCAAGTTTGAACACTCATGAGTATGTACACTCTTTATCTTAAAATGGCCACCCTCTCCTGTTGTTGGCTAGGGTGTTTGGGAACCTGCTGCTGGTCTCTGTCCTCGTCACTCCTGCCCGTTGCTGGTATGTACACTCTTTATCTTAAAATGGCCACCCTCTCCTGTTGTTGGCTAGGGTGTTTGGGAACCTGCTGCTGGTCTCTGTCCTCGTCACTCCTGCCCGTTGCTGGTATGTACACTCTTTATTTTAAAATGTACATCCTCTCCTGTTGTTGGCTGTGGTGCTGGGAACTTGCCGCTGGACTCTATCCTCCTCACTCCTGCCTGTTGCTGGGGATCTGCTGTGATAGAGTCCAGCGGCAAGTTCCCAGCACCACCCCATGGCTGGTATGGAGATGCTGCCGGTGAGGGCTGGTGTTGGGCAGGACAGGGTGAAGGGTACAGGTGCTCAAGGCTGAGACGTAAGTCTCAGAGCTGCACCCTGCCCAGTGCAAAGAGTGTAGACCAACACTGGGAACTGATATGCTTCATGTGTGGACAGACCGCCTGGAATCAACAAGTTCTCTCAGCACCTTCTGTTGTACATATTGGAAGCTGCCAACTCTCCCTCTCTCCCCAACCCAGATATTTCTCTAGGGTAATGAGATCAAAGAAGGTTACTGGCCATTAGGTCGCAAGGAATAGGAGTAGAATTAGGCCCTTCGGCCCATCACATCTACTCCGCCATTCAATCATGGCTGATCTATTTCTCCGTCCTAACCCCATTCTCCTGCCTTCTCCCCACAACCTCTGACACCTGTACTAATCAAGAATCTATCTATCTCTGCCTTAAAAATATCCACTGACTTTGCCTCCACAGCCTTCTGTGCAAAGGAATTCCACAGATTCACTGCCCTCTGACTAAATACATTTCTCCTCATTTCCTTCCTAAAGGAGCCTGTTCAGTGCCACCCCTGAGTTTAAAAAAGACTTGGCAGTGAACAGGTTATAAGCTTGTTACCATAATGAAATCTGGGTGGGAAGAACCTGTGCAGTGAAGGAAAGAGATAGAAAGACAGCAGATTCCATCACGACCAGGATGAGGGATTCCCAAATGCAGGAAGCCTGCAGTGAGCTCACACTCATTGTTCTGGAGAAGGTGCTGCCCAGTGCCCGAGATCTCATCGCTGAGTGGCTGCACCTCTCACTCCACCCACCCAACACTTTCTCACTCCACCCCACCCAACACTTTCTCACTCCACCCCACCCAACACTAGCTCTCGCTGATTGCATCACTACACCAAATCATGGAATGATTCATTGCTAGACTTAAAGTAGGTTTCTGACACAGAAGCATGGATGGCCGGTCCAGCAGGTTTCCAATACAGCAGTAATGAGTCACTCTCTCTATGTAATGCCTTTTAATCCTGATTAGAGTCATAGTCATAGAGTGATACAGCATGGAAACAGGCCCTTTGGGCCAACTTGCCCACACCGGCCAACATATCCCAGCTGCATTAGTCCCACCCGCCCGCATTTGGTCCATATCCCTCCAAGCCTGTCCTATCCATGTACCTCTCTAAGTGTTTCTTAAATGTTGGGATAGTCCCTGCCTCAACTACCTCCTCTGGCAGCTTGTCCATACACCTACCACCCTTTGTGTGAAAAGGTTACCGCTCAGATTCCTATTAAATCTTTTCCCTTCACCTTGAACCGATGTCCTCTGGTCCTCGATTCAGATAATCTGCGCAAGAGATTCCAAGATCTACCCAATCTATTCCTCTCATGATTTTATACACCTCAATAAGATCACCCCTCATCTTCCTGCGCTCCAAGGAATAGAGTCCCAGCCTACTCAACTTCTCCCTATAGCTCAGACCCTCCAGCCCTGGCAACATCCTTGTACATTTTCTCTGTCCCCTTTCCAGCTTGACAACATCTTTCCTATAACATGGTGCCCAGAACTGATCACAATCTTGATTACATTAACAATTCTATTACTCGCACTGGTAATTTGCATACTAAACCAGGTACCAGTGCATGCCTAATGTATAGATCCTGATTGCATTTGTTGATACTTCTGATCAGTGTGATAAATTACTAATTTTTAACTTTGTTCAGCAGTATTCATGGACAGGAAGGTTTTAGAGGGATATAGGCTAAATGCAGGCAGGTAGGACTCAGCATGAGCAAGTTGGGCCGAAGGTCCTGTTTTTGCGCTGTAGGATTTTACGACTCAATGAGTATTGGGCATCATCGCTTTAATACCCCTTTGATATTAATAACTGATTGCTTTAGCTGAAGGGAAAGGATTCAGCATGGACTTTATGCTTTAGTGGTACCTAATGGTGAGCATGAAGATCTCTGATACTTCTAGTGCTCCTGCGGAAAAATAAAATGCATCAGATTATGCACCCATAGATTTTGCATTCAGGCAAAATGCCAAGCGCAGGGATGTGGCAAAGGGCTGTCTCATATAAAATAGCCCATATATTTAGATATTCAGAAATACTAATGTGAGCATGAATGCTGCTATTTGAGAGTTAAGGGCCTGTTCCACTTAGGCGATTTTAAGGCGACTGCCGGCGACTAGGCTGTCTCTGACAGTTCGCCGGGGTGTCGCGGGCATGATCGTGAGGAGTCTTCCAAAGATCGTAGTGGATCATAGTGGATCTCGGCACGTTGCCGAGAAATCAAACTGTTTGAAATCTCTCGGCGACAGCTGGCTTGTCGCCAGGTATCGTTGCTTATTGTGGTGGCTGACGCATTCTGTCCCCAGGTTTGATAGGTTCTCTTAGATGCATTTAGAAGCACATAATATTAAAATAAGTAAAGTCATTTCAAAATACCATAAAATGCTTGTGTTTAACCAATTTATTTACCATCAGGACATTTGACAGGTAGATTGGAGGCGACAGTTTGACGGTCAGGTAAGTGTGGGAATTTTTGCGATGTTTTTGGCCTCAGCCATTACATTTAAAGTGAACTCCAAACCCAGATATGCAACCCAGAAACCAGATATGCATCTCCCTTACATTTTCAAAGAATGCCCACACACTTTTCACAAAAATCCACTTAACCACTTTTAAAATTATTATTTTTTAATACAGCTATTAGTAAACTGGAAGTAAATCCTGTTTATTCCTTGTTACAGTGAAGCTTGGTTTTTAAGTAACCCATACAAGGTGTTATAGTTCAAAACTCTCAAGTACTTACCAACTTGTCAGTGATTTCAGCGAAAACCAGACGCCGGAGACGCATTGACAGCGTGGGAATTTTCGCGATGTTTCAGAAGACGCTGTAATCTCGACCTGACTCGGCATTGTCGTGGTCATTGTCGTCGGGTCAAAGAAAAGTTCGGCGATCTGCTACGACTTTGGCAGTCGCCGGCAGTCGCCAAAAAGATCGTCTAAGTGGGACAGGCCCTTTAATTTCATTGATTTAGGGTGCGGTTGGGAATTAGCATTATTAAGTAGGATTTGAAGGTTACAGCAATTTCAATGGGAAACCATCTTGGGGAAAATATGTCGAGAGTAAAGAATAATTTCTGAATAACAATGTGTGAGATCTGCAAAATGGGTGAATGTTCACATTACTACCTTTGTGAAATTGCTCTTTGAAGAAGCCAGGCAAAGGCCGACTGTGTTCGTTGGAACAGGATAGTGGCTTTCCCAAATAAAACTGCGCACTGTTAGTGGATGGGGTTGGCCAAAGCCACTCAGGTTAGTTTAACACCTTACACATAGCAGAGGACCCATCCAACTGCTTGCCACCCATCATTAGCCTCATGGGGAGTAGCATTTGCCCAACAGAATCAGCGGCTGGCAGGTCTTTAGATGGATGGCCAGAAACACCAATGACCTGTTATTCAGAATATTTATGATTTCAGGAATGGTTTCATTTATGTACAGTTCATTTGTGTGCACTAGTTTTCCGTTTGATATAATTTACAGTTTAGGTGGCTTTCTTTTACTGTTGGCTAAATTAAGATGGGAACATAAAAATTAAAAGCAGCCGATCATCCTCACACCCATTATTGTTATTCCCATAAGTATTGTGGCATTAATAATAGGAGGCAGGGGTGGGAGGGTATATACATCAAATGTAGGTACAATGATCCTTACTAGTAATCTACGCCGATCAGCCAAAACATTGTGACCACTGACAGGCGAAGTGAATAACATTGATTATCTTGTTACAATGACCCCTGTCAAGGGGTGGGATATATTAGGCAGCAAGTGAACTGTCAGTTCTTGAAGTTGATGTGTTGGATGCAGGAGAAATGGGCAGGAGTAAAGACCTGAGCGACTTTGACAAGGGCCAAATTGTTATGGCCAGACGACTGGGTCAGAGCATCTATGAAACGGCAAGGCTTGTGGGGTGCTCCCGATCAGCAGTGGTGAGTACCTACCGACGGTCCGAGGAGGGACAAACCACAAACCGGTGACAGGGTGTTGGAGGCCCAAGGCTCATCGATGCGCGAGGTCAACGAAGGCTATCCCATCTGGTCCGAACCGACAGAAGGTCTACTGTGGCACAAGTAACAGAAAATTTTAATGGTGGTCACGGGAGGAATGTGTCACAATACACAGTGCATCGCACCCTGCTGTGTATGGGGCTGCACACGGAGGACCAACAGCATATTTGGCAGGTGGTCATAATGTTTTGGCTCATCAGGTCATAATGTTTTGGCTGATCGGAGTATATCAAAAATGCATAAACAATACATATATGGAAGTAAGTTTAGAATAATCAATTTTTGCTCATAATTGTTCAACTGTTGAACACATTCTTCATGTTCTTTGTTTCTTCAGTTTAGAGATACAGTGTGGAAAAAGGCCCTTCGGCCCACTGTGTCCGCACAGACCAGCGATCCCTGCACACTAACACTATCCTACACACACTAGGGACAATTTTTACACTTATACCAGGCCAATTAACCTACAAACCTGTATGTCTTTGGAGTGTGGGAGGAAACCGAAGATCTCAGAACAAACCCATGCACAACTCTGCACAACTATTTATTTTCTATGTGAATTTATTATTTGGGATTGACTGATTAGTGATGGTTACATTAAATATTGATTCATATATGACTGATCCAAGGCATTCATTGCATTGCAGCTATTTTGCAACTTTAAAAGCTGTGGCATCTTCTAAAATAATATTTGCACAAGCTTGGTTATCTGTTAATATTGTGATATGCAGGTGTCCCTTTAATTATTACATTATTTTCCAGCAACTTTCATTTTGATGGCGACCTTAGGCCCCCCTCGGTCCAGGCTGACCATGGGTGATGCATCCTAGTTGTTGACTGCTTGCTCCAAACCTTGGCTAGAGCAGCTTCGCATGTGGCTGAAGAGACCAAAGCGGGAGTGACAGTCTCTGTCGCAAAGGTCACATTTGTGTGTGGTCTCTGGTCTGTTGAAGTTGCTGCGCTCCTTTCTGCGTGCCCGCTTTTCTGCCGCTGGGTTCATCAGTTTCTCTTACCCCGTTTTGAGATGTTGGCTCAAGGTACCTCTCCACCTCGTACGGTCAGCTGCAAGGCTCTCCCAGGACTCCACATCGATGTCGAGCTCCTCCAAATCTCTCTTGCAGACATCCTTGTAACGTGGGGGAGGCCGATGGTTCTCCTCCCAGATGTCAGCTCTCAATAGAGGATGTCTTTTGGAATGCGGCCATCCTCCATGCGGTGGACATGGCCCAGCCACCACACCCTGCGCTGCCTGAGTAGAGTGTACATACTGGGAAGGCCAGCGCCAGACAGAATTTTGGCGTTCGACACTCTGTCTTGCCAGGATATATCCAGGATACGGTGGATGTGGAAGGTTTGAGTCTTCTCTCCAGTCTTGCATATGTAGTCCATGTCTCACTGCTATACAGCAGCGTGCTGTTGACACAGGCGTTGTAGACTGCTATCTTTGGCTTCACTGTCAGCTTTGGATTGGTCCACACTCAAGTTGTGAGGCGAGCGAGACTTGTAGCTGCCTTCCCGATCCTCTTGTCAATCTCTGTGTCCAAGGAGAGGTTGTCGGTGATGGTGAAGCTGAGGTACGTGAACTGATGGACGGTATCGAGTTCGTAGTCGTCAATGGTGATGACAGGCGGTGCCTCTGTATCCTGTCCCAGGACGTTCGGCTTCTTCAGGATGATGGTCATCCCGAAGTCATTGCAAGCCCGATAGAAGCGGTCCATCAGTGACTGTAGTTCCTGCTGGGTGTGGGATACAACTGCTGCATCATCAGCGAATAACATGTCTCTGATGAGAGCTTCACGTACATTTGTCTTGGCTCTGAAGTGGGTGAGGTTTACTCCTGGAGCCTTTTCCATGACTGGATATGGCCACAAGGCAGTGGAGGTTTTAGATCAGAGTTTTCCCTCTCCTAGATGGACTGCCTTCTCAGGCTGACGAGCCTCATCTGCCCGAGACTCGTGGGGGCAGGAGCGTCTACCTTCCCGTACAGGTCTACAGCACCTGCCCACTGCTCATGATGGTGACCAAAGGCTCAGAAAAAATACACAGTAAAAAAATTCCACTTTTCATTTCAGAACAATGGTAGGAATCTCAAGATAAAAACAGTACTAATCAAATAACTATTCTCAAACCTAGAGTTTCTATATTATATTCTGGTACCATGTCTTTTTATAAAAGATGTTTGCTCCCTGAGTGCATCATAGTTCAACTGTGAAAAATATATACAGCACTAAAAATCAGTCTGAAGAAGGGTCTCGACCCAAAAAGTTCAGTCTGAAGAAGGGTCTCGACCCGAAATGTCACCCATTCCTTCTCTCCTGAGATGCTGCCTGACCTGCTGAGTTACCCCAGCATTTTGTGATACCTTCGATTTGTACCAGCATCTGCAGTTATTTTCCGACACAAATAGCTGAAACCTTTCACTTGTGGCATTTAAAACATTGCATGGAGAATTTGTATTGAAATGTTTTTAATAGGTATAAGAAACAGTTCCTGGATTGGTTATTATTGCAGATTTACTTCCATGTCAAAATTGAAATTTATTACAATTAATATATGCTGTGTTCTTATCTTGTGCTCCAATCCAGTGCTCTAGTGCTCCAATCCATTATGTCCTTAAGTCCACATTATCCAGGTAGCCGATATACTTGGTCAAAGGCCATTTCTCATAATTGATAGCTTAAAACTTTATTATTTACTTTTGGGGATGTGATTACAAAAGTAAATCACCCACATGGCGTTATCAAAAAAATTGTCCAAGTTTCTGATTACATCATGTCTAGAGAACAGATCATGCCTGGGAAGAACAAAAGAGGCAGTTGTTTGGTTTCAATAAGCATCAGCATCAACACTGTTGGTGTGCTGGGAATATTTAAAGCAGGTAAGGATTTTCGGTTTAAATTGGCAGACTGTGTTTAGATGTTGGCCAATATTAGGCCTCTAGACAACATGTACATAAAACAGTAGTTCATTGTTTGAAGTATTTTGAGACATATTGTCATCGTAAGCATATAATTAAGATCTGGTAGAAATTAAATATTATGCAATTTCATTATTTAATAATTATGCTAGATAGCAAAAAAACAGGAGAGAGAGTACGTTTTTGACTTCTGGAGATACAGCGCTGAAACGGGGCCTTCAGCCCACCGAGTCCATGCCAATCAGTGATCACACCGTATATCAGCACTATTCTATACACTAAGGACGATTTACAATTTTACCAAAGCTAATTAACCTACAAACCTGTACGTATTTGGAGTGTGGGAGAAAACCGGAGCTCCCGGGAAAATCCATGCGGTCACAGGGAAAAACGTACAAACTCCATACAGGCAGCACCCATCATCAGGATCACACCCAGGTCTCTGGTATTGTAAGGTAGCATCTCTACCGCTGCCCCCTGTGCCCCTCAAAGAAGTCAGTAACAGACCTCTCTTCTTAACTTCAAAATTGAGGTCCAGATCATAAAAGTAAGAAACAACTTTATTAATGAAAGTGCAATAAATTGCAATGTGAACATTAGATCTTACAACCATGTAATACCATCAGGTTAAAAACACAGCTTAAAAATTTAATGGAAACCATTATTGGGTAATAATTAAAATTCATGTGGAGTGATGGGGCGGGGATGGCAAGGGCAGGAACAATGGTGGTTTATGTTCACTTATTGACAATGAGGTAATTAGGCATTGTACATGTACAATGAGGTCATATGTACATTGATTAAAAAAACAGCAGAATTTTATATTTATGGTACAAGGCACAAATATAGTGATGATAAAAAGTATATTTCATATTTTATTTCATATTTCAGATACAGCGCGGAAACAGGCCTTTTCGGCCCACCAAGTCCGCGCCGCCCAGCGATCCCCGCACATTAACACTATCCTACACACACTAGGGACAATTTTTTACATTTACCCAGTCAATTAACCTACATACCTGTACGTCTTTGGAGTGTGGGAGGAAACCGAAGATCTCGGAGAAAACCCACGCAGGTCACGGGGAGAACGTACAAACTCCTTACAGTACAGCCCCCGTAGTCAGGATCGAACCTGAGTCTCCGGCGCTGCATTCGCTGTAAGGCAGCAACTCTACCGTTGCGCCACTGTGCCGCCCTATATTGGGAGTGTTTAACATGTCATTGAGATTACGAGTATTAAGCAAAGTTCTACATGTTTTTTATGGTTTGCTAACTCAATTAATATATTGAGCACAACTTTATTCAGGACATAAATTTCAGTTTCCTTCACCTTGCCCATTAGCAGAGTACAAAAATAATGCTTCCCTCCTTCAATTCAGTCTGAAGATGGGTCCCGACCTGAAAGGCTATCTATCCATATTCTCCAGAAACGTTGTCTGACACTTTGTTTTTTCCACTAATATATGTTCCACTGGCTCAATATGTTCAATTTAATTTGTTTACAACATACGTACTATTGCTTTTGACTCCCACCAAATCCTTTCTATACTACACCTCAGCTGTTTCCTGTAGCCATAACTGGTATACACACCTTCCTACTCTGACAATGCTGATGTCCCACCATGTCTTTTCCATCCATGCTTTCAACTTTCCCTTCCAAGTCTACTATTATTTTCCTCCACCTTTTAAATAATTTTCAGTTGACCTTTTGCAGTGTGTAGGAAGGAACTGCAGATGCTGGTTTGAACCAAAGATAGACACAAAATGCTGGAGTAACTCAGCGGGTTGAGTTATGCCAGCATTTTATGTCTGTCCTTTTGCAGTAATGTAATCATATGTTGTGCAGTGGATCAAACCTTTACATTATTCCTTCTCGTCATTGCACTCCAACCAGAGTGTGTTGAATGTGTTAGTTTAACAATTGCAGCCAATTATGTGAAATGCATTACTACCTTCCACGGTTACTGATATAAAAAAAGATCAAGCAAGTTTCACTTTCTTAGCTTGCCCTACAATGTAACACCTTGAAGGAATAACATATTTTTGCTTTCTTGTAGACATGTATATAGGAATTTCCTTATAAATAAACCTTGGCCATTAAATAATTTATGAACAAGCTAAAACTACAGACAATAGGTGATCTTTCGAAAGCTGGATATAAGAATAGCACTATAAGGTATATTACCGGAAGGATGCACCATCTGGTGAGTTGACCCACTCCCTGCGGATTGGGTGTCCATTATAAAAGTTAATGAGCCACAAGTAAATCATTGAAAGAAAACCATGAGTAAGTCCCAGAGTTTAAAGAACAAATAAATTATTGGAACAGTAGTGCTTTATGAAGCGGAGAGAAACTGAACAAATTTGCTATAGTTTATCCTATTTAAAAAACATAGAACTATGAAGACAAGACAAGACAAGACAAGACAACTGTTAATCCAAGACAAATAAAGTAGGAAAATATTATGGAAATATTTATGCGTTTTTGCTTTGGAAAATCACTGTACAATTTCCAATGTTTACATTATTCGAATCTTTGTAATTCATGACACACTTCTTTCAAAGGCATTGTTGAAAGAAAACCCAACTGTACAGTATATACTTTTCTTGCATCAATAACTAAAGCACTTCTGGAGGAATCTCCTGAGGCAAATTTCCTATGAGTTGAAATTTTATTTGGTCTCGTGGACTAATTCAAGTCAAGTCCAGATTATTGTCATTTGCACAAGTACTGTGAGGTACAGGTGCAATGAAAATCTATGTTCAAAAGTGCTTCCTGCTGCAGCTACAAACTGAAACTTCAGCTTGCATCTGAGTCAAGCAGAGTTCTGACCACGTTGCCTAAGTCCAGCTTGGCTGAAATTTGATTGCCTTCTTTAGATTCCACATACATGTATGATGAATGTCACCCAGCGGTTGGGAATATGACTACAGAGAGCAGGGATTGTTCACTGAGCAGCAAGTAACAGAAAAAAACTGAAGTTCAGGGAGATCTACAATTGTGGTCTGTGGATCTCAAGAGGGCACTTTTCCACCAGTTCAGGCATAGCGCCAGACCCACATTGCATTGTCAGACCAGGATCTTCTTACCTGGTAGGCTTTGTTCCTAAGTTACACTGCTGGCTCAATGCTATTACCATGGTGTAAAAAAAAAAGCAAAATGACCAAGAAATTATCAGTTATTGAAATACAAACAATATTTCATTGTTCTGATTCAAGATTTTTCATCAGCTAAAAGGTACTCTGCAGTTGATCACATACTCTATTCCCAAATCTATTCTTTCCTCCTAAATGGAAATCAAGGATAAGGAAGAAATGCATCCTTCAGTTAAATTTAATTTTTAACTTAAAATTTAAGATGTAGGGTACAGTCTAAAGGATTAGATACGTAAAGGAAAAAGTAAAACGGATGTGGTGACTTTTTCCCTTTTGGGTGGTTGAGGCGTGAAATCCAATTCCCACAAGCTCTTTGGTGCCGGGAATCCATCCTCCCTCCCTCCCTCCCTCCCTCCCTCCCTCCCTCCCTCCCTCCCTCCCTCCCTCCCTCCCTCCCTCCCTCCCTCCCTCCCTCCCTCCCTCCCTCCCTCCCTCCCTCCCTCCCTCCCTCCCTCCCTCCCTCCCTCCCTCCCTCCCTCCCTCCCTCCCTCCCTCCCTCCCTCCCTCCCTCCCTCCCTCCCTCCCTCCCTCCCTCCCTCCCTCCCTCCCTCCCTCCCTCCCTCCCTCCCTCCCTCCCTCCCTCCCTCCCTCCCTCCCTCCCTCCCTCCCTCCCTCCCTCCCTCCCTCCCTCCCTCCCTCCCTCCCTCCCTCCCTCCCTCCCTCCCTCCCTCCCTCCCTCCCTCCCTCCCTCCCTCCCTCCCTCCCTCCCTCCCTCCCTCCCTCCCTCCCTCCCTCCCTCCCTCCCTCCCTCCCTCCCTCCCTCCCTCCCTCCCTCCCTCCCTCCCTCCCTCCCTCCCTCCCTCCCTCCCTCCCTCCCTCCCTCCCTCCCTCCCTCCCTCCCTCCCTCCCTCCCTCCCTCCCTCCCTCCCTCCCTCCCTCCCTCCCTCCCTCCCTCCCTCCCTCCCTCCCCCCCCCTCCCTCCATCCCTCCCTCCCTCCCTCCCTCCCTCTTCTTTACATGAGAAGAGGGCGTAACTGGCGAGAACAATGTCCATTGCCCATCCCTGATTAATTTTCGGCAGATAATTGCATGTCGATGTCTTGAAGGTTCTTAAATGCTACTATTGTAGCTGCATCCACCACCATATCTAAAAGCTTCTTAAATGCCACTATTGTATCTACCTCCACCATCCCACCTGGTACACCCTGCACATCTATCTATCTATATAATACTAAAACTCAGATCTTGTGAATATATATATATATTTTTTGGGGGTTTGACCTGAACATATCGTATATTTATACGTAACAGCGATTGCAGCAAAACGGCGGACCGTAGCACGACGGTTTTCGCACCGCCTCAATCGCCAATCTCGCGCTCGCTCGGCCGTGATATTTTCATTTAATTTGGTCGCGTGTTTTTTAAGTTACAGAGGTTTTAAAGCGCTGCCCCCCCCCTTTTTCAGGGGGGCGCTGCGGTGCAGATTTAGTTTTCAGCTTGTGGCTTGTGACGGCTACATTTGTTTCGAAAAGTTTCCAGAAAAGGATTTAGTTTTCAGCTTGTGACGGCTACATTGTTTCGAAAAGCTTCCAGAAAAGCGCTGATTGTTTTGTTATTGCAAGTCAAGTCAAGTCAATTATATTTGTATAGCACATTTAAAAACAACCCATGTTGACCAAAGTGCTGCACATCTGATTAGGAAAAAAAAAAAAAAAGGTTATAGTGGTCACTTGACATACACAGATCAGGAGGACGGGCCCAACGGGCACACTTGGAGAGTAAGAGTGGGGCTGGGGGAGGAGAGAATGGGGGGTGTGGGGACGGGCCCAACGGGCCCGCTTTGAACGGGCACACTTGTTCTAGTCTCCTTTAAACTTTGCTTCTCTCTCCTTAAAACTATGCCTTCTAGTCTTTGGCATCTCCACCCTGGGAAAAAGGATCTGACTGTCTATGCTAGACACAGTATGCCTTCCATAATTATATATACTTCTACTCAGATATTCTTCAAAAGAAGATTAAAGTTTGAAGTCATATATTACTCTGTGGTATAAACAGATTTCTGAAATAGATACTGTCAGGCTGAAAACCCTCATACAATATGTATTTGGGTCTGTGCATATATCCATATGACAAATGGCTCACACACTGCCCACTTTACTTCTGTGCAGTTGATGATCAGATTTCTGCCTATAAAATGTGGTTATGCTGAAGACGCAACTTATTACAAAGCTCATGATTTTTCAGATGGCATGACCTTTGCCTTCATGTGTGCACCTAAAACGTGATCCACGTATGCAGGCACCTCAAGGCATTGGATAGTTACCACTAACGATGTCTTTGTAAAATACTCTGAATTCACTGGAAAGGCAAGTGAACCAATGTCAGCATCCTCTCCTAATATAACATTCCCGGCAATGAGGCCTGTCAAAGATTCTGCACTGCAATTGTGATGGACAGAGTAGTGCACATCTACCTCAGGCTGCGTAATAAAACATAATTTCTGCTTCCAGTAAGCCGTGTTATTTAAATTTTAAAGAGTTGCCTGGCTTCATTTAACCTAAAAGTAGCTAACTACTTCAAGTAGAATAAGTTATGGAACGATTCTTGTGAAATATTTAGTTTAGATGTTTCATTATTAACAAACCATAGGACAATTGCACAGTTATGCACTGCAACTTTGTCATGTTTAGGTCAATCTCAAGGGTCTCATCTTTATTTCGTTGGTTAAGGTTGTCAATTTTTTTCAGCAAATAATGTCAAGTTGTATTGTTTAGTGGCTTTTGATGCTAACATCATAGGCTTAAGGAGTAAAGTAAGCATTTTAAAGGAGATCACGGGGATATGTTTGTTTTTACACAGAGAGAGTTTGATATTTGGAACTTGCTGTTTGAGTAGAAAGTGGAATCAGATTTAATTACTCTGTTTACAAAGCATTCAGTCAGTCACTTCAACGGGAAAGGCATAGAAGAAAACTATTCTAATGTGGGCAAACAGTATTACAGTAGATACTCTAAGATACTCTGGAGTAGAGATGAGAAAAATGATGGGCATGGAGGTGGTGGGCTGAAGGGCCCACTTCTGTGGTGTACAACGCTATAATTTTATCTATAGGGTATGATTTTAATTCTCTTTGTTTTGTAGAAACCACTGCCCTAGTGCCTTGTCCCAATGCTGATCTGCAGTTTTCAGCAGGCAAAGAGGATCCTTAAAAAGGCAATGAGGTCGATATTAAATGTACAGAGGCAGCCATCATCAACGGACTGGAGATTGGACAGATAAATAATGGAGCATAATTTTAGGAGTAAGCAAAAGAGATTGCAGATGTTGAAACAAGAAACAGAACATTGGAAAAACTCAGTGGGACAAGCAGCATCTACTGCTGGTGAACAAATGTACAGTAGAGAGCAGACTGGCTGGTTGCATCATGGCCTGGTTTGGCAACTCCTACACCCAGGAACGAAGGAGATGACAGAGAGTGGTAGACACCATATGGTCCATTACAGGTTCTGAACTCCTCACCATTGAAGGGATCTATAGGTGGCGCTGTCTCAAAAAGGCAGCCAAATGCACTGACCCACAAACGAGCCACGAGAACCTGGCCACGGTCTCATTTTGCTACTGCCATCGGGAAGAATGTACAGAAGCCTGAAAACAGTGACTATCAGTTTCAAGAACAGCCTCTTCCCAGCAGCGATCAGGATTATAAACTCTACACAATACGAACATCAACAACTATGATCTTGTATGGACTGTGTCTTTGCTTGTACTACAAACATTGGCTTTTGCACTGTTATCGTTACAATGTATTATGTTATTAATTTATTATCTTTTTTTATTATTATATATTTATCTGTGTGTTATTGCATTTATAGGCCTTTTAAATCTCTTGTGATTACATTTACTGTGCACTTCAATGTTTACCTTGCTCCCTCGGTATGGTCGCTTCCTCTGTTGGTAGTGGATCTGGGGGGTGCCGCACGATGGCTGCCTCGCCTACAGTGTGTCTGTCCTTTTCGTACATTTTTTGTTATTTTTGATAAGTTTTTAAAGTATGTATTAATGTTCTCTGGTTTGTTTTATGTGGGGGGTGGGGGAGGGGGTCGTGGGAAACCTTTTTTCAATCTCTTACCTTGCCGGAGATGCGATTGTTTTCCAGATCGTATCTCCGATTGCTCTGAGGCCTAACATCGTGGAGCTGGAGGCCTTGCCTGGGACTGACTTTGAGCTCCTGTGGGGCCCTGGATTTACCATCTGAGCGTCCGATTCCTTGCCTCGATCGACGCTCCAACGCGGCCTGCAGACTTTAACATCAAGGAGCTTGCAGTCTCGGGATGAGACCGGTCGGGAGCTCCAGGCCGCACGACGTTCGACAAGCCCCGACCCGGGGCACGACCGCCTGTAACGGGGGAGCTGAAATCCCCCCCCCACCGATGCAGGAGCTTGATCGCCCTGACGGGGAAGGCCCGCCACCGGCTACGAGAGCCAAGATTGTCCCAACAACGGAAGGTTAGAGGCCCCTGTCCGCTGGAGACAAAGAAGGGAGAGATTTAACTTATTTTCGCTTTCCATCACAGTGAGGAATATGGAGGAGTCGCTGTGGTGGATGTTCATGTTAAAATGTATTTTGTGTGTCCTGTTGCTTTTTATTGTTATGACTGTATGGCAAATGACATTCCTCATATTTTGCAAAACATACTTGGCTAATAAAGTATGATTGTGATTGTGCTTGATTGTGATCTGCATAGATGTGGTGGACCAGTGAGAATGATTACATGAGATCATCTTCCTCTGCCACAGATCAATTTAGATCGCCATAATCGCCTCCTCATCCCACCCTTTAAGATTGGGGCCAGAGCATTGAAGGGACTTGAAAATGTTGGGGAGATTTGTTCGAAATGTAAAGTTAAATCTCCACACTTTTGCAAAATACATTAAAAAAAAATGTTATACTCAAATTTGTGGGTCATTTATTAAGATGGATTGTTTCCGCCACAGTGTTTTTATTCCACTGCATTTAATTTGAAAATGATTAATAATTAGAGGCAGACAAACAATATCAGAATGAAGCTACAGTAAGTATAACTCTGTTAGATGCCTCAAAGTGCACAGTACATCATACTAACATAACGCCTATTCCAGTTCATCAACTAATCAACATGTTAACATAATATTTCATATCCCAGGCACCATATTGGTTGGCCTTGTCTGAATGTGAATGCTAATTTATTGTCAGATTAAGGCAAGAGTTGCCACTCAACTATTCTCCCAACTTATTATCTACAGTGCTAAAATAAACAGAGGAAGAAAACTACAGCTAAGCTAGTTTGGGCGTGGAGGGGAAAGAACAGCTGTCAAAACTTACTGCAACACCTGCCCCTCTCTATAGTATTTTAATTTATGCTTGACCTAATCTTGTTCATTCTGAAGAATGCATTAATATAAAAACCTTCCTTGTCCACTTATTACTTGCCAGGCTTTGTCCTGCCACAACCACTTTTCCAGCTTTCTGACCCAGGCTATAATCAGTCCAAAGAAGGGTCCCAATCCTAAACATGGCCTGTCCGTGTCCTCCAGAGATGATGCTTGTCCCACTGAGTTATGCAGCACTTTGTGTTCTGCATAAGAGCCCAGCATCTGCAGTTCCTTCTGTCCACCATTAATATAGAAGGTTCAGTGTCTAAGTCAAACATTGTGATGTAGTCACATTAGTATGTCAACATAACATTTCATATCCCAGGCACCATGCCTTGTCTGAATATGGATGCCAATTTATTGTCAGCTTATGACAAGAGTTACTACTCAACTATTCTCCCAACTTATTATGCTCAGTGCTTAAAAAATAAATCTGAAACAAACCTAGAAAGGTTGGGAAGGTTGGTCGTAAAGATCCTAAGTTTTAGGTGGAAGATTATTTGGACAATGCTGCTTATAGGAGGCGTTGCCTAATATGTTGCTGCAAGGGCTTCTTTTGAAGAGCAATTTACAGTTGGAATTTGCCCAATCTCTTCAAAAGATTGATGCTATGATAAAATGGAACTGATTTGTTCACACTTGTCTGATATTTGCAGTAACTGGCTCAATACCACATTTTATTACCACTTCCACCTTTTATCACCACTCCCCCCCCCCCCCCCCCCCACCCCACTCGAATGCCCAGGAGCCACGGGGATTGCAAAAGTGGTGGACACCTGCCCGGTCTATCACAGGTACTGCCCTCCCCACCATCAAAGGGGTCTATAGGAGCAGCCAGCACCATCAAAGACCCACACCATCCTGGCCACTCTCTCATCTGTCATTGTGATGAAGGTGTAAAAGCCTGAAAACCAATGTCTAGGTTCAGGAATGGCTTCTTCCCAACGACCATCAGGCTATTGAACACTACGAACTCCAACTAAACTCCAAACTCTGAACTGCCTGCGTTGCATTAGGGACTTTGGGTTTTGTTTTCTTTTGCACTATATTGCAATTTTTATTTATTGATTTTTTAAAAAACTATATTATATTATCTATTGATTACTGTATTTACAAACCTGTTATGCTACTACAAGTAATGATTTCATTGTTCTGTTTCGGTTCATGTGACAATAAAACACTCTTGACTTTCATTAACTTACTTTAAAAGTTCTTTTAGTTAGAAGCATATCCTTCTAACCAATTGTCCCTTGGATGGTTATCTAGCTTTCCTTTATCTGAACCACACCATCATATGGCGTGGAAGCATCTTCTTCAGCCTTTGTGCCTGTGCCAACCATCAAGCACCTAACTGCATTAATCCTGATTTTTTTCCGCATATCTCCATCAAAAGTCCTCCCCACTTCTTTCCACGTCCCCACCCTACATTATCAATCATATTAAATCTGTAAATAAATAGGTAAATACCAAAGTGAGGTAGAAAAAAACATGGCGGCACAGTGGCGCAGCTGGTAGAGCTGCTGCCTCACAGCACCAGCAACCCAGATAAGATTCTCACCAAAGTACTGTATGTGTGGAGTTTGCATGTTCTCCCCATAACGACACTGCTTTCCTCTTGGTGTTGCAGTTTCCTCCCAAACCATGCAAGTTTTTAGGTTAATCAGCCCATGTAATCACCCCTAATGTGAAGGGAGTGGATGCAAAAGTGGACAGTCGATCCAGGAAGCATCTTCACACAAAGCACTTGCTACTGCCCGGTAACTTTGAATACACAGTAGTTTCGTTCGGTACCTTGGTACCGAATGACAAATAAAGCTCTGTTGAACTGTTGTTTCCATTTAAGCAGCAAATTCCAGGCCATAATTTTCCCACTGCTGACAGCCAGTTCACATGTCGGTTCAATAAAAATAAAAGGAGTCCAAATAAAATGGTTTAATATATCTGAAAGTGACAGCAGAAAGTGTAGGAATTTGAACCCTTGTTCGACGTCCAGAATTTCTTTACTTTTAAGACAATAAATCTATGAGGATATGATGGCAGAAGGCTTCAGCATTAAGTAAAATCTCTTAAACCAACATAAATAGTTTGTCTGCCTTACTCTCTGTCGATTGTTCAATGCTGAACATGTTTGAAGTTCAGATTTGTACGGTACATCAGCATCAGGAAGCTTTGGAGATACCCGTCATGCTTTGACTATGACTGAACAATGGCTTGGCTGTTGAAAGCATTTTTTGGAAGATCAGATTAGTAAAAATGATAGAGTGGGTTTAACACAGATGAGCTGCTGATGATATATGACTTCTACAGATTCTAATGCCTTCTCTTTTGATAAATCCCACTGCTGAAGTACTACAATTCCCCGAAGCATAGGCCCCTCATTATTTTAGCTTATTTTGGCCATATCTATATAATGCAACTGGCTCCTATCTAATTTGGGTGATTATCATTCCTTTTACACCTTCTCACAATATGGGTATTTCTAACACCCCAATGATTTCCCATCATTTACAAGTGTATAAGGCAAGTGGACTGTATACCATTTGACTTGGTGATAGCAGGCTAAAAAAATTCAAGAGATTAACTCAAAACAGGGCAAAACAGCACATGTGATTGGCATCCTTTCCACCATTCTAAACATTCACACTGTGGCTGCCATTTTCAAATAGCTCTCTTCCAGGCTACTCTGATAACAACCTCACAATCTCATTCACTAAGGAGGTTAACTTGCCAACTGAGCCATTCGGAGACTGAAGATAGACTCAAAATGCTGAAGTAACGCAGTGGGACAGGCAGCTTCTCTGGAGAGAAGGAATGGGTGATGTTTGAAGACCAGTCTGAACAAGGGTCTTGACCCGAAACGTCACCCATTCCTTTTATCCAGAGATGCTGCCTGTCCCGCTGAGTTACTCCAGCATTTTGAGTAATCTTCAATTTAAACCAGCATTCGGAGACTGAAGCTGGTTGATATAAATATCTTTATTTACCAAGACCCTCATGGGTAGAATCTCCAAACTCAAAGTACGTCGAGTTTTTATCTTATTTAAAAAAACAGAAAGGAACAATCAACAATTAACTACAATTTCAAAAGCTATTATTATCAACTTAGCTTTAACATTTTGAGTGTAGACAGGTAGATTTGCAGAATTACATATTTACAATGGGTTCCTATTGCAGCTGCCAAAACACCTCTGAATAATCAAACTCCATTGCTGGGACAAACTGATTCATATGGATGGTCTCGAAGCTTCTGAGGTAAGAAACCCAGACATCCAAAATATACCTCTTTTGTTAGAGTGTTGAGGGATGGCTCCCTGAATACATAAACACCAGAATATTATAAGACCAGATAAACTGTGCATTGAATGGCAGGGCTATGCCTTTAACAATAGGTTAATACATGAGATTGGCCACTATTAATGTCTTTCCTGATCTCTTCATGGAGATTTCTATAAGAGTTAACTAACATGTATATTCATCTACTGTCTTCAATGGCACTGCTCGACATATCTCACACCCAATGACTGGCTTCAATAGTGTTAAAGCATCCTTGCAAGTTAACTCATGAACAGGTTGGTTTGCCAATTTGAAGATCAGTTGTTATTTTCATAAATATTTCCTATCTACATAATTCCATAACTCCTGAATACCCACCAATAGCAGGTGTACTTAAACTCCACCACATGAAGTTGTACAGTCGTTACAGACTTCATAAGGAAATGTGTGGAGGAGTGTGTTCCTACAAAAACCATCCGAGTGTTTCCAAACCAGAAGCCTTCGATGAATCAGGAGATCCGCATTCTTCTGAAGACCAGATCCCGGGCATTCAGGTCTAGTGACGCAGAGGTCTATAAGAAGTCCAGATACAACCTTGACAAGGCCATCAAAAAGGCCAAAAGGGACTGCTGCTCAAAGCTGGAGGATGAGGCGGATGTTTGGTAACTGTGGCAGGGTTTGAATGTCATCTCCTACAAGGCAAAATCAGGAGGCAGCTCAAGCGACAGCGAAGCATCACTCCCTAACTGCTCAATGTGTTCTACACACGCTTTGATAGGGAGAACACTGATGTGCCTTCCCTAGCCCCCATACGCACTGATGGTATTACAGTCACAGTCACAGAGGCTGACATCAGAAGATCCTTCAGGCGGGTGAACCCTCAGAAAGCGCCTGGACCTGATGGTATACCCGGTCAAGTTCTCCAAACCTGTGCAGACCAACCGGCTGGAGTTTTTATGGACATTTTCAACCTCTCACTACTGAGGTCTGAGGTTCCCACCTGCTCTAAGAGGGCATCAAGAACGTGTAAGGTGACGTGCCTCAACGACTATCGACCAGTGGCACTAACGTCTGTGATGATGAAGTGCTTTGAGAAGTTGGTTATGGTGGATATCAACCCCTACCTCAACAAGATCCTCGACCCAATACAGTTCCCCTACCATCACAACAGATCAATAGACAATAGACAAAAGACAATAGGTGCAGGAGCAGGTCATTCAGCCCTTCGAGCCAGCACCACCATTCAATGTGATCATGGCTGATCATTCTCAATCAATACCCCGTTCCTGCCTTCTCCCCATACCCCCTGACTCCGCTATCCTTAAGAGCTCTATCTAGCTCTTTCTCGAATGCATTCAGAGAATTGGCCTCCACTGCCTTCTGAGGCAGTGAATTCCACAGATTTACAACTCTCTGACTGAAAATGTTTTTCCTCATTTCCGTTCTAAATGGCCTACCCCTTATTCTTAAACTGAGTCCCCTGGTTCTGAACTCCCCCAACATTGGGAACATGTTTCCTGCCTCTAACATGTCCAACCCCTTAATAATCTTATATGTTTCGATAAGATCCCCTCTCATCCTTCTAAATTCCAGTGTATACAAGCCTAATCGCTCCAGTCTTTCAACATACGACAATCCCGCCATTCCGCGAATTAACCTAGTAAACCTACGCTTGCCGCCCTCAACAGCAAGAATATCCTTCCTCAAATTTGGAGACAACAACTGCACACAGTACTCCAGCTGCGGTCTTACTAGGGTCCTGTACAACTGCAGAAGGACCTCTTTGCTCCTATACTCAACTCCTCTTGTTATGAAGGCCAACATTCCATTGGCTTTCTTCACTGCCTGCTGTACCTGCATGCTTCCTTTCAGTGACTGATGCACTAGGACACCCAGATCTCGTTGTATGTCCCCTTTTCCTAACTTGACACCATTCAGATAATAATCTGCCTTCCTATTCTTACCACCAAAGTGGATAACCTCACATTTATCCACATTAAACTGCATCTGCCATGCATCCGCCCACTCACACAACCTGTCCAAGTCACCCTGCAACCTCATAGCATCTTCCTCACAGTTCACACTGCCACCCAGCTTTGTATCATCTGCAAATTTGCTAATGGTACTTTCAATCCCTTCATCTAAGTCATTAATGTCAATGGAGGATGCAATCTCTCACTGGCACTCCACTCCGCACTGGACCACTTGGATAACAAAAACACTTACGTCAGGCTGTTTATGGACTACAGCTCGGCATTCAATACCATCATCCCCTCCAAGCTGGTTACCATGCCACTTTTGCGGACTGGAAGAGTCTGTGTAACACGTGTATATGGAGTGTGTGAGTTGCAGCCCCTGTTCCAATATCTAAAGGGGCTGCTCCTTGTCTTCTGGCTGTATTTCTCACCCACCATCTTCATCTTTGGACACTTTGTGCATAGGGGAGAGGGTAGAGCCGAAGATGTCCTTGTTGGGTTGCTCCTGGGCCTGGCCAAGCTGGCCATCTGTGAGTCACGGCGCCAGGCAGAACAGGGCTCTGCCCGGCCAGCTGCCTGTCCTTCTTCCGGGGTTATGTGCGCGCCCGGGTGGTGTTGGAGAGGGACTACACGCTGTCCATGGGCACCCTGGGGGATTTCCGGGACTGCTGGGCACCGCGGGGGGTTGAATGCATCCTTGACAAGGAGTGTAAGATAGTTGTATAATAGTTTATTGTTTGTCTTGCATTATGGTGGTGGGTTCTGTTTTGGTTTTATTGTCTTGTATGTATTATTTTAATATTTGAATAAATATTTTTGATTAAAAAAAAAGCAGGTTACAAAGCTCATGGAACTGGGTCTCTGCGCATCCTCTGCAATTGGATCCTCGACTTCCTCATCCACAGACCACAGTCTGTTCGAATTGGCAGAAACACATTCCTCATTAACAATCAGTACAGGTGCACCTCAAGGCTGCGTGCTCAGCCCCCTGCTCTACTCACTCCATACTCATGACTGTGTAGCCGGACACAGTGCGAACTCCATCTTCAAGTTCGCCGATGACACCACCATTGTTGGATGAATTACAGATGATGATGAGTCAGAGTGTAGAAGTGAGATCAACCGATTGACCAAATGGTGTCAGATCAACAACCTGGCTCTCAATATCAGTAAAACCAATGAACTGATTGTGGACTTTGGAAGAGGAAGGATGAGGACCCACAATCCAGTTTATATCAACAGGACGATGGTGGAGAGAGTCAAAAACTTCAAATTCCTAGGCGTGCATATTTCCGAAGATCTTTCCTGGACCCAACACACTGATGCAATTATAAATAAAGCACATCAACGCCTCTACTTCCTGTTAAGATTACGGAGATTCGGTATGTCAGAGAGGATTCTCTTGAACTTCTACAGGTGTACAGTAGAGAGCATATTGACTGGTCGCATCATGGCCTGGTTCGGCAACTTGAACGTCCAGGAGCGGAAAAGACTGCAAAAAGTTGTGAACACTGCCCAGTCCATCACCGACTCTGACCTCCCCACCATCGAAGGGATTTATCGGAGTCGCTGCCTCAAAAAGGCAACCAGCATCATCAGAGACCCACACCATCCTGGCCACACACTCATTTCACCCCTGCCATCGGGAAGAAGGCACAGAAGCCTGAAAACTGTAACGTCCAGGTTCACGAGCAGCTTCTTTCCTACAGCCATCAGGCTATTAAACACTACAACCTCAAATAAGCTCTGAACTACAATAGACTATTATTATTATTATTATTTTTATTATTGTTATTATTATTATTATTATTATTATTATTATTATTATTATTGCTGCACTACAATTGTTTATTTTTTGAGTATGTGTGTGTGTGTATATATATATATATTATATATGTGTGTGTGTGTGTATATATATATTTGTATATGGATATGCATATATATATGTGTGTACAAATGTGTGTGTGTACTTGTGGGTATGTGTATATACTGTATACACACTGAACTTTTTTTTCTTTCTCGTTTATCATATTGTTGACAGTGTACTATGTTTACATATTCTGTTGTGCTGCAGCAAGTAACAATTTAATTGTTCTATCTGGGACACATGACAATAAAACACTCTTGACTCTCTTGACACCATGTTGAGTTGGAAGTATGAAATGTTTCCTTCATCTTTGGTGCATACAATTCTTGGAAGTTCCTACCTCAACAGCACTCGGGATATATTTCCCAGACGGACCGCAACACTTCAAGAAAGTGGTTCACAACCACCCTTTCATAGACATAAATGATTGTCTTGCCAGCAAAACCCACAACCACAGTAAGAACCTTTTTTTACCCCCATGAAATCAATTCAATATCGAAAGTGGACAACTCCATCTCTATTATCATCAAAATGCCCGAGCGAAATACCTCTAGTGACTGGCAGGCCTCAATTGGTAGAATTCTCCTCCCTGATCCAGAATATATTGTGTGTAATTTCTTCTCCAGGGACTTGAACTGGAAAAATGCAGGCTGATATTCCAGTGAAGTACCAAGTTGTATCTCACTGGTAGGGACACTAATCTTTTGAAGAGACATTAAACTGAGCTCTCATCCCGCCATTCAGGAGTACGACATTATTTCATTATTGAGGTATAGCAAATGGTATAGCCAGTGTTTTCCACTCAATTAGAGCCACTTAAACAAATTAACCAACCATTGCTAGATTAGTTTTCATCAGGAATTGCAAATTGGCTGTCCCAATTTCCTCTATTGCAACAATGATTAACACTCATCCCTGGAACACCTGGATAAGAATAACACCTAAGTCAGATTCCTAATCATCAACTATAGCTATGCTTACAATACCAATACAAGTCAAGTCAAGTCAAGTTTATTTGTTGCATGCACATACACGATGTGTAGTGAAATGAAAGTGGCAATGCCTGCGGATTGTGCACAAAAAAGAATTACAGTTACAGCATATAAATAAAGTTAATAAAGTTACTATAGTGTAGACAAAAATGTAGTCTCTGGAGTTATAAAAGTTGACAGTCCTGATGGCCTGTGGGAAGAAACTCCGTCTCATCCTCTCCGTTTTCGCAGCGTGACAGTGGAGGCGTTTGCCTGATCGTAGCATCTGGAACAGTCCGTTACTGGGGTGGCAGGGGTCCCTCATAATCTTGCTTGCTCTGGATCTGCACCTCCTGATGTATAGGTCCTGCAGGGGGACGAGTGTAGTTCCCATGGTGCGTTCTGCCGAATGCACTACTCACTGCAGGGCCATCCTGTCCTGGGCAGAGCTGTTCCCAAACCAGACTGTAATGTTGCCGGACAGGATGCTCTCTACAACCCCAGAGTAGAAGCAATGAAGGATCCTCAGAGACACTCTGAATTTCCTCAGCTGTCTAAGGTGGTAAAGGCACTGCTTTGCCTTACCCACCAGTGCGGCAATGTGCGTTGCCTATGTCAGATCCTCTGTGATGCGGACTCCCAAGTATTTAAAACTGCTCACCCTATCCACAGTAGACCCATTTATCTCCAGTGGCGTGTACGTCCTTGGATGTTTAGCCCTTCTAAAGTCCACAATCAGCTCCTTCGTTTTAGTGACATTCAAGAGGAGGCTATTGTCCCAAGCAAGCTCATCTCCATACTGCGGAACTTGAAGTCAGCACTCCCCTCTACAACTAGATGCTCAACTTCCTGACCAAGAGATCACAATCAGTGAGGATAGGTCAAAAATCATCCTATATGACGATCCTCAACACTGGTGCCCCAGACGGATGTGTTTTCAACCCCCTACTATACTCCTTATACATTCATGGCTGTGCAGACAAAAACCAACCCAATTTAATTTACAAGTTTGAGACAAATTGCTGGAATAACTCAGCAGGACAGGCAGCATCTCTGGAGGGAAGGAATTTCAGGAAGCGTTTCAGTTTGAGACCCTTCTTCAGACTTGAAACGTCACCCATTTCTTCTCTCCAGAGACACTGCCTGTCCCACTGAGACACTCCAACATTTTGTGTCTATCTTCGGTTTAAACCAGCATCTGCAGTTCCTTCCTACATATTTAATTCACAAGTTTACAGATTACACCACCATAGTGCTCCAGATATCAAATAATGACGAGACGAAGTACAGAAAGGTGATTGAGAATCTCGTAACCGGGAGCCAAGCCACCAACCTCTTCCTCAATGTCAGCAAGACACACGAGATTGTAATTGACTTCAGGAAGTGAAGCAGTACACACACCTTAGTGTACATTGATGGCAGAAAATTAGAGATGGTCTAAAGCATCAAGTTCCTAGCAATAAATATCACCAGCAATTTGTCATGGTGAAGAAGGGTTCCAATCGCAAACATCATCCATCCTTTTCCTCCAGAGATGCTGCCTGATGTGCTGAGTTACTCCAACACTATGTGTCCATCTCCCTTCCATTGACTCCATGTACACCACACTGTCTCGGCAAGGCCACGAGCATAATCAAGGACCAGTCTGACCCCGGTCACTCTCTCTTATCCCCTCTCCCATCAGGCAAGAGATACAGAAGTTTAAAAATGAACACCTCCAGAATCAAGAACAATTTCTTCCCAGCTATAATCAGACAACTGAATGGTCCTCTCATCAGCTAGTCAGGTCCCCACTAGGGATGTCCTGACATCCCATCTGCCTCATTGGAGACCTTTGAACCATTTTAAAATCTAACTTTATCGGACACTATCTTGCACTAAATGTTGAACTCTTTGTCCTTTATCTATACGCTAAAGACAGCTTGATTGTAATTTGACAAGATAGCATGCAAACAGAAGCTTTTCACTGTACCTCAGTACACGTGACAATAATAAAACTAAACTCAACTAATTATCACATCCAGCTACAGGAAAGATGTAATTTAACTTGGAAAGGGTGCAGAAGAGTTTCACCAGGATATTGCCTGGACTTGAAAGGCTTGAGTTGTAGGGAGTTGTAGGGAAAGTTTGGGTAGACTGGAGCTTTTTTCTTTGGTGTGTAGGAGGCTGAAGGGTGAACCTTTTAAGGTGCACAAGATCATGAGGAGCATAAATAAAGTGAACACTCACAGTCTTTTTTCCATGGTACAGGATTCCAAAACTTGAGGGCATCGGCTTGGGGTGAGAGGTGAGAGACTTAAGAGGGACCTCAAGTACAAATTTTTCATGAGGAAGGTAGAGAGTATCTGGAATGAGCTGCAAATGAAACTATAGAAGTAAATGCAACTACAACGTATGAACAGATATATGGATATGAAGAGTTTACAATAGACACTACAATAGACAATAGGTGCAGGAGTAGGCCATTTGGCCCTTCGAGCTAGCACCGCCATTCAATGTGATCATGGCTGATCATTCACAATCAGTACCCCGTTCTTGCCTTCTCCCCATATCCCATAGTTTAGTGGGCTATGGGTCAAATGCAGCCAAATAAGAATAGCCCAGTCTGCTAACTTGGTTGGCATTGACAAGCTGCACAGTCGGGCTGGATTCATGCAGTGCAGCTCTGAGAAACTATGACCAGGAAGTACTGGTAATTGCTAAGATCACCCCATACGCAGACAAGTAGCTGCAAGTATATCTCTTTACTTGTTTTTGTTTTACATGTACGGTGAATGAGGATATTTCATTCTGACTTAATCAGCAAGGAACGTGCATCTGTGTGCAAAATGACAAATTGAAATCACTGTTGAGTTTTCAACTGAATTCGCAACAGATCGAGAAAATCGCCTTTTGCAATGTTTCTAGATCCATGAATATCAAAAGGTAGATATTGGAGGCTGGTAATAACCAACAATAATTCTAGCTTGGTAAATTACTGTTGTGTTGAATCTCTCTTTCATTTATTTATAATTTAGTCTTGGCTTAACAAAATATATAAAAGGGATTAAAAAGATAATGATCTAATTTATTGAAAAACTCTGAAATAAAAGGCTAATATTCTGACAATTTGATGATAGGAGATTTTATAATATGATACTGCATTGTCCCAATATTAAACTCAATAAATTCCAATGTCACAAATGGTTGTTGAAACGTACGGTTTAATCTTTGGGCAAATCAATCTACCACTGGCCACCAGTTCCCTGCAGGCAACAAAATTAGATACAAATGAAAAATAATAAAAAATATAATCGACAATTGACCTCCTGTTTGTTGCAAATAAACAAAAAATAACAAAATATATTTGACAATAATGTGGAATATTAAAATAATGTATTATTCCTAATCATCTCATCTTGTTTGGTCACCACGTTAATTTAGCTTTAAATCTCTTCTTTACAATTTGGCTTGAAATACCTGATTTATTTTTGTATTCATTGCAATTAAACATCTGTTCCAAATTTCTGGGCTGGCATTGTTATTGACTTATGTTCAGAGTGGCCAGACTAATTTTCATTAATAGTCCTTTCATCTTGCATTTTCATGTCTACCTGTGGTGGCCAATATCTAAACAGTTCATTAGACCAGAAGACATAGGAGCAGAATTCGGGCATATGGCCCATCAAGTTTACTCCGCTATTCAATAATGACTGATCACTTTTTCCCTCTCAACTCCATACATCTACTTTCTTCCCATAACCTTTGACGCCCTTGTTAATCAAGAACCTATCAATCTCCACTTTAAAGATAACCAATGTCTTGGCCTCCACAGATGTCTGTGGCAATTAATTCCAGTTTCACCACTAAATAAATTCTTCCTCATCTCCATTCTAAAGGTACATCCTTTCATTCAGAGGCTAAACCCTCTGGTTCTAGACCCTCTCATTACTGGAAACATCATTTCCATGTCCACTCTATCTAGACCTTTCATTATGTAGTTAGGTTTCAATGTACAGGTCAAGAACTTCCAAAGGCTCATCGTATGTTAACCTAATCATCCCCAGGATAATTCTTGTAAACTCCTCGAAACCCTCCCCAATGTCAGCACATTCTTCCGCAGTTTTAGGGCCCATAACTGCTCACAATATTCCAAATGCAGCCTCGCCTGTCCCTTATAAAGCCTCAGCATTGCATTGTTGCTCTTTTATTCTAGTCCCTTTGAAATGAATGCTGACATTTATTTGCTTGCCTTGTTACTGACTCAACTTTCAAATTGACCTTTTGGGAATCCTGCATCGGCATCCAAATCCCTTTGCTTCTCCAATTTCTGAATTCTCTACCCATCTAGAAAATAGTCTATGCCTTTATTTCTTTTACCAAAGTATTCCATTGGCCATCTCTTTGCTCTCTGTCCCAACCTGTCCAAGTCATTCTGCAGACTCACTGCTACCTCATCACTACCTGCCCCTCCACCTATGTTCATATCATCTGCACTCTTGGCCACAAAGCCATCAATTCCATCATCCAGATGGTTAACATACAAGGTGAAAAGTAGTGGACCCAACACCGACTTGAGAACCCTTGTGGCTTAACAATACTCATAGTCCTCTTACAACATGAAAGGTCCTCACATGCACCTTCTATTCTCGTGGACTTGTCAGCAAGTGCACCTAGTTCTAATGATGCACTCTGATCAGCACTAAATCATGAACTGGTGATTATGAATGATAGTATCCATAACAACCACTCCGAATAAACTTAGATTGCTATCCATAATGGTGTACAGAGCAGCCATGATCAGATGGCAGAGCAAACTCATCCGAATGTCCTAATTCTGCTCCCATGTCTTAAGAATCTTAAAAATTACAGTTGCAGCAAGATATTATTCAACAATCCAGTGATTCCCAGCCTTTTTGAAGGTTCCCCCGCTGCAATGTTTGATAACATTGTGGATTGCTCCTTTTGAAGACCTAGGGTTATGCTGGAAATCCCTGGAGACCGATTGCAGTCTTGTGAAACTTTCTGCTGCTTAAGTTCAAAATCTTAACCAGCAGAACAAACGGATGGACAGCTTCATTAAGTAGGTACTCAAAAGGCAAGCATTGTTTTAAAGAGGTTTATCGTAGAACCATTTTCAATGGGGCCTTTGTTGAAAATTTCATTGAATGTGTTTCTAGATGGCCTTTCAAATGTCCGAGATATATAATCGTGCTTGGCCTAATGTGAATTCATCTCATGGTCTTAATGAATATTATGGTTCAGAGTATGCAAGGCTCAAGCAGTTTGAATCTGAGGTGTTATGTTAACCTCTATGTAGGCCTCAGGCTTCTCCACTCATTCACAGCACTAGTAACATTACTGAAAAGACCAGTGGCCAACCATTTCAAGATTGGCCTGTTCACGTATTGAAAAGTAATTAATTGGATCCAACTGTGAGCAATGCTGGAAAGAGAGTTACGCAGGCATTTAAAAAAAATGCAAATGTAAAAAAATCAAGTAAAAAGTTTGAGGAAGGATCCCGACCGGAAACGTCACCTAAACCGTCACCGCCAATTTCTCCAGAGACGTTGCCTGACTCATTGAGTTAATCCACAACTTTGTGTCCATCTTCGGTATAAACCAGCATCAGCAGTTCCTTTCTATGCATTAAAAAACAGTGTTTATTTTTCATTTTCCTTGACTACCTGTTTATTTGTCAATAAACCATTTCAGATGAGAAAGAATCATAAAACTGGATAATAGAGACTCATTTCATGTAAGGTCAAGGTCATAGGGAATAGTAGAATTAGGCCATTCGGCCCATCAAGTCTACTCTGCCATTCAATCATAGTTGATCTATCTCGCCCTCCTAATCCCATTCTCCTGCCTTCTCCCCATAACCTCTGACATCTGTACCAATCAAGAATCTATCTCTGCCTTAAAAATATCCACTTGCTTGGCCTCTACAGCCTTCTGTGGCAAAGAATTCCACAGATTCACCACCCTCTGACTAAATAAATTTCTCCTCATCTCCTTCCTAAAAGAACATCCTTTAATTCTGAGGCTGTGACCTCTAGTTCTAGATGCTCCCACTAATGGAAACATCCTCTCCACGTACACTCTATCCAAGCCTTTCACTATTCTGTACGTTTCAATGCAGCTGCTGGATCTGTTATTCACGGGGATTCAATCTCACAGGCAACCCACTATTGCAATATTTTATCAAACATCTATTAAAAGTTCAAGTAGCCCATATCAATCACATTTTCCTCATCAATACTGCAGAAACTCTATCAAGTTAGCAGAAAACAATTTGCCTAAAATCTATGCTGCATTTTCCTTATCAATTCACATTTGCTCAAGTAACAGCTATTTGTGGTATTTTCTGAAAGTTTCCCCTCACCAAGTTATAGTTGGGTTAATAGTTTCTTCAAACCTACTGGAAAGGGATCTGAATATTCTAAGTTGGCGGAATGAACATGGTGTTGAATGCAGTATCTGTAACCTGCCTGTTACAATCACTTGTTCTACAGGATCTCGTTATCTTTTCTTTACTGAATGATCTCAATGTTTGATTATCTGGCCAAGGTAGAAAGTCCTAAGGGACTTGAAGTGAAAGCTATTTGCCAGGATTAAGAACCTTCAATGAAGCCAAATCAAATAATTCTTTGTTGATTGCTCTTTTATTTTATTAAACACAAGAGTTCCCAAGAGTGTATGCCAATAATATGTTATATCCACATCGGAGATGCAGCACTGCAAAAGGGAAATAGGGTTATTGGATAATATTTAAACCGATGTGTGTCAATTAGTGATTTCTAAATAATCTTTGGCCGTGTTTGAAGTATTGATGGAAGACTGAACTTCAGCATATTTATAGTACTTAACAACTGTGGTAACCTGAAGGAAGGTACTGTGCAGTGTAATTTAGGAAAGTTTTATTGTGTCCTTGGAAAGTAGGGCAGTTTTTTGAAATGCATCTGGAACCTTGTAGCTTTGTGGTGTGTGGTTTCCAGCACGCTTATTCTTAAACTATTTTTAAACTAGTTGAGCCAGACAGATCAAGTTTTTTAGCAACAACATCAATTTGCATTTTTTTTTTAATCCATTGTAGCAAAATGTCTCATGATATGCCATACAGCAAATAAAATTAAACATGGCCACATTGGAAGCTTATTAAGGTAAATGACGAAAACATTATCATATAGTCATACAGCATGGAAACAGGCCCCTCGACACAACCTGCCCATGCCGACCAAGGTGCCAAACCTACATGTTTGGCCCACATCCTTCTAAACGTTTCCTATCCATGTACCTGCCCAAATGTCTTTGTCAAAGAGATCATTTTTAAGCAGCTTCTTTAAGGAGAAAGGGTTGACATGGGCATCACAGCACTTTGAGTACAGGCAGTTGAGACCGGGGCTTCAATGGTGGAATGGTTGAAACAAGGGAAATGTTTGATACAAGGATGAGTGTTTTGAAGTAGAGTTGTTACTGGACTGCCTGTAAATGGAGGTCAGTGGATGAAATTGGCACTAGTTGAGACCCCCACCAGCACTGAACTGCATGACTTCTACAGAGAAGTATGGGCAAGACCAGACATAGTCAAGTCCAAAGCAAACAAAGGCCTGGATGATTAATTTAGCAGAAGATGAGTTAAGGAAGAGGTGGAGACAGGTGATGTAATGCAAGTAAACATAGATGATCTTGGTACTGAACCATATATTTAAGATTGTTATTAAAAGCATTGAGGGGGAGTTTAGAAAAACCCTTTTGTACAAAGGGTTGCTGTATGATTTATTTTGCCTGCTCTGCACTGATGCAGGACCTGAAGGAAAGGCTTTCAGTAAAACAATCCAATAGGAGTTTCTCCCCCACACCGCAGAGTTCCCTTGGTTTCTGCCGAGACACATAAAATAGTTGCTCTGCCTGGAGACGGGAGGCAGCCACCACTACCTAATTGCTTGATTTATCACAGCATCTCTTTCAGATTCTGCAGAGGGGACAAAGACGTCAGTTAAGTCTTGGGTTGCAACTGGACCCGAGGATATGTGGGGCTGAGACATCCAGGATGATAGGAAGAAGGGCGTAAGTTGGCTGCCAGTCTTTTGTTGTATGATGGGGGTTGGGGGGAGAAGGTGGGCAAGTTTAGTGATTGGTGGCTGGGGTGAGAGTCAGTACTGTGGAGGGGTATGCGAGGCTGAAAGAGTACATTGAATAATTGAAAGGTCACCTAACTGGGTCACGTTCCCAATACTAAGCTGGAACTTGCTCAGTGAGAACCTCCATAAGAAGCAGGCTTCCTTGACATAGACACAGCGCAGGCCACTCCAGTGTGAAGGAAACTGTTGAAAGTGGTGACTGGATGTGATTTACTTGCCCTCTGTCTCAATGTGCACATCTCGGCTCTTCCTGTTTTATGCAACATGACTCATGATGGATCCTGCAATACAAATATTGACTATGCAAACTAGGCTGCAAATCCACGATTATCATTCAAGGTTTCAAGGTTTCAAGGTCAGTTTATAGTCACATGTACCGGTTAAGGTACAGTGAAATTTGAGTTACCATACAACCATACTAAGTGAAAAGCAACAAGACACACAACCATATAAAAGTTAACATAAACATCCATCACAGTGGACGACATCCATGTTTCTCACTGTGATGGAAGGCAATAAAGTTCAAACTTCTTCCTCTTTGTTCTCCCGCGGTCGGGGCAGTCAAACTATCTGCAGTCGGGGTGATCAAAGCCCCCGCAGCCGATGATCGAAGCCCTCATCGGGGAGATCGAAACTCCTGTGTCGCGGCGGTTGAAACCCTCTCCGCAGCATGGAGCTCCCGAGTCAGCTACTTCTTACCAGAGACCACGGGATTCATGATGTTAAAGTCCACAGGCCCCGCGGTTGGAGCTTCAATCCCCGGCAAATGGATGGCAAGCTCCACGATGTTAAAGTCCCGCAGACTCCCACGGCTTGAAGCCTCCGTCGGTCTCCAGGAAAGGCCGCCAACTCCATGATGTTAGGCCGCAGTGGGAACGGAGATACGACATGGAAAAATATCGCATCTCCGTTGAAGTAAGAGGAAAGAACTGCAGATGCTGGTTTATACCGAAGATAGACAACGTGCTGGAGTAACTCAGCAGGTCAGGCAGCATCTCTGGAGTAAAAGAATGGGGAACGTTTTGGGTCTGAAGAAGTGTTCCAATCCAAACTGTCGCCCATCGTTTTTTTCCAGAGATGCTAAATGACCTGCTGAGTTCTTCCAGAACTTTGTGTCTAATATCATTCACATTTTATTTATCATGTAAATTGCATTGTGTGGCACCCAGAAACATGGCTTATCACTACCTAATTTCAAGGCAGGATGCTTCATAGGAAATAAAACTCTACAGAGTTAAGGGTTTTAATATTTAAACATTAATAAATTGGGATAGCAGAGGTTAAATGATTCTTTGAGTAGCCCTTTCAGAAAGCCAATTAAAATCTCCTAGGTTACAAAACCACCCCGAGGCTGTTGTTCGGGGTGCAAGATTTGCCAGTGCTAACTTGTGTGAGTAGACAGCAAGGAAATCTGCCACACCCGTGTTGTGCTGTGCTATCCATCTCATCATTTCACTCTGACAGCTCCTGAAATCATTTGACCCTACCCACAAAAACAATCTTGGGCCCGTACTCATTGCATCTGGTCCATGGACTTTTCCTATCCGCCAGCATCTGATTAATCCATTGTGGGCAGCATAGTGATGCAGCTAACAGAGTTGTTGTTTCACTACTTCAGTGAACTGTGTCCCATTCTCAACCTCGACACTGCCTGTTTTATGCTTGCGCAGTCTCCATGTAACTGCATGCATTTCCTCGTTGATTTCCCCCCATATTTCTGTAGGGATGGCATGGTGAGGCAGCAGTATAGTTGCTGCCTTACAGCGCCAGAGACCCAGGTTCAATCCTGACTGCAGGTGCTACCTGTACAGAGTTTGTACGGTCCCTGTGACCGCGTGGGTTTTCTCCAGGTGCTCCGGTTTCCTCTAACACTCCAAAGGTGTATAGGTTTGTAGGTTTATTGGCCTTGGAAAAATTGTAAATTGTCCCTAGTGTGTAGGGTATTGCTAGTGTACAGGGTGAATGCTGGTCAGCATGGACTCGATGTGCTGAAGGACCTGTTTCTGCGCTGTATCTCTAAAGTCTAAAGTAAAGTCTAAATCTCAAAATTGCACGGATTGGTACGCTAATCAGCTTCTGTAAATTGCCACTGGAGTGGAGGTGAGTGGTAGAATCTGGGGCAGTTGAAGTGACTGTAGGGAGAGTAAAATGGATGAGTGTAAGATCAATCCCAAAGTAGGTGTTCAATGGCCAGCGTGGGCCTGGTCTGCCAAAAGGCTGGTTTCTGAGGCACCTCTCACTCTATGATTCTATGACCAATTTGATGATTAGAAACTGACCGACAAAGCCAGCAGGATTCTAGATTTGCTCATTTATCTTTGCTGAATTGACCATCTGAACCAGTATGGCATAGAAGATGGTTGCAGGATTGATTGAACATTACAGCATGGAAACATGCCCTATTGCCTACAGAGGAAACCCACATGAAACCCACACGGTCACAGGGAGAATGTGCAAACTCTGCACAGACAGCACACGAGGTCAGGGTCTTTGGCGCAGTGAGGCAGCAATTCTACCAACTTTGCCACGGAGCCATCTTCAGGGTAGAGTAATGGAATTCAGATCTCTCATTCCTCATCACTATCCAATATCTCTAAACTAAACATTGTTTCTGTTCATGCCTGAAGAACACCCTTAAGCTCAGGTTAATTGTATTGCTCACTAATGTGAGTCACTCCCTTCGGGAGAGTCAAACAGGAAGCTGTAATAAAAAGAAAAGGCAGCTGCAGCTGTGCAATGAAACAATGCCTTTTGGGTGATTGATTTTCCAAAGCATGCTGTGACCTGATGCATGTGAATAAGTGAGTGGAGGATCAGAGATCAATCCCAATGGTAATAAGCATTTTTAAATCATATTTCTTGCTAAGAGAGAGCATTGTCAGAACAGTTGTTCAGAATGAAATGTAATGTGATTGGATGGAACAGTGAGTTTACGTTTAAATTAACCAGATCATTCCCTCTCCTTGACCTCGTTGAGGTGGTTATATGATAACCAGGATTAAGAAAACCCAATTCCATTATTCCTTCCTGATCTGGGAACGAATTCCTCGCTACTTTTATAAAACATAAAATGTAACTTTGCCGGAATTTATTGGCTTTTCCCAATGTATGGGATGCATTTACCCTAAAGAGTTATTTTCAGGACATGGGAAACAGACAACTCACTGGGGGCAAAGAATGTAGTGTTGGCCTTTTAGACTCTAGATTTTAGAAATACAGAGTGGGAACATGCCCTTTCACCCACCGAGTTCATGCCAACCAGCAATCACTCCGTACACTAGCACTATCCTAGGGACAATTTACAATTTTACCAAAGCCAATTAATCTACAAACCTATATTTTGGAAACGCTGACTGGAGTGTGTTTGCAGCTCAGGCCACCCTTGACTCCCATACGGACATTGACTCTTATACCTCCTCCGTTCTGGATTTTATCAATTCCACCATTAACAGTGTCGCCACCCTCAAACGGATTACCATATTCCCGAATCAGAAGCCATGGATGAATAGTGAGGTCAGACTACTGCTGAAAGCACGTGACACCGCTTTCAGGTCAGGTGAGGCTCGGGCCTACAGTTCTTCCAGGGCTAACCTGAAGAGGGGCATCAAGAAGGCCAAGCACAGCTACAAGCTAAAGATCGAGGAGCACTTCAAGAACAACTCCGACTCCCGATGCGTGTGGCAAGGCATCCAGGCCATCACGGATTACAAACCCACCAACTTGATCCCCACATCCAGCGACGCCTCCTTCCTTGAGGAGCTTAATCACTTTTATGGCCGCTTTGACAGGGACAATCAAGAGGTGGCCATCAAGGCTGTGCTCCTTGCTGATCATCAGCACCTCACACTCACCCCCACCGACGTGTGTATGGCAGTGAGCAGGATTAATGCACGGAAGGCTGCTGGCCCTGATGGTATCCCCGGGCGCGTCCTCAGGGTCTGTGCTGCGCAGCTGACAGATGTTTGGACTGACATCTTCAACTTGTCACTTGCCCAAGCAGCTGTCCCTACGAGTCTTAAAACCACCTCCATCGTGCCGGTGCCAAAACACTCCACTGCAGCGAGCCTCAACGACTTCCGCACAGTTGCACTTACTCCCATCATCACTAAGTGCTTCGAGAGGCTGGTCTTGGCACACCTCAAAGGCTGCCTACCTCCCACACTGGACCCTTATCAGTTCGCCTACCGCCAGAACAGGAGTACGGAGGATGCCATCTCCACGGCACTTCACTCCGCCCTCTCCCACCTTGACAACAGAGACACCTACGTGAGAATGCTGTTTATCGATTTCAGCTCAGCATTCAACACCATCACCCCTTCCAAACTGATTGAAAAACTCAACGACCTGAGCATCAACCCCTCCCTCTGCAATTGGATATTGGACTTTCTAACCAACAGACCCCAGTCTGTTAGATTAGACAACGACACCTCCTCAACCATCACCCTGAACACTGGCGTTCCACAGGGCTGTGTGCTGAGCCCTCTCCTCTACTCCCTTTTCACCTACAACTGCACACCTGTACATGGTTCTAACACCATTATTAAGTTTGCAGATGATACAACGGCGACTGGCCTCATCAGCGACAACGATGAGTCGGCCTATAGGGAGGAGGTCCAGCTACTTGCAACGTGGTGCGCTGACAACAACCTTGTCCTTAACACCAAGAAGACCAAGGAGCTCATTGTGGACTGCAGAAGGACTAGGGGTGGCACGCACAGAGGGTGGTCAAAACTGCCCAACGCATCACCGGTTCCTCACTCCCCTCCATTGAGTCTATCCAGAGTAGGCGATGCCTGCGAAGGGCGCGCTGCATCGTCAAGGACAGCACTCACCCCAACCACAGATTGTTTACCCTCCTCCCATCTGGGAGGCGCTACAGGTCTCTCCGTTCCCGGACCTGCAGGTTCAGGAACAGCTTCTTTCCTGCGGTCGTTGCCTTACTTAACTCTGCGCTTTGGTGATTGCTGCCACCCCCCCCCCCCCCCCCCCCCCCCCCACCCCCCCCTCCTCGGGCACTCCTCCCATCAGTGACTGATCTCGCTCACCGGAATTTCCACTACCGCTACTGTGCATATATGTATATATTATATGTTTTACTATTCCATCACATGCACTCTGGTTAAGATGCTAACTGCATTTCGTTGTCTCTGTACTTGTACACTGCACAATGACAATAAAGTTTGTATTGTATTGTATATGCCTTTGGAGTGTGTGAGGAAACTGGAGCGCACAGAGAAAACCCACGCTGTGCCGCCCCTTTAAGTAGGGGAAATGGGCTGACAAAAATTCAGATGTTCAGTGAAAGAATACAAACTATCATCTTTCAGAGTGGTGAGATTAAAATACTCTGTGGAAGAATTTTGGGCATTGCATTGCTGTTTCATGATATAAAAAAGGTTTGGAGAGCGAACAACTCCTCCTGGAAAGATTTCTTCTGGGTTCTAAAAGGCATGGGAATTATTGCACCATTGCCCAGCTTTGGGTTAAGATTTTGTTTCCAACTACAGAGCACCTTTTTTTTTTACGTTGTGTGAAGAAATTCCAGGTGGACATGTTCAAAATTAACATAGACTTGCAAATAAAATCAGGAATTCCACGTAAATTTCTTTCCATAATTTACTTTTTATCATTTCATTAAGAGAATTGAATGTTGGTAAATTCCGCTTGAATTTGTTTTGTGTCGAACTCACAAATGAATACAAAACCTATTATAACTTACAAGATTCTAAAATGGAAACACTTCCCCAAGACATTTATCACAAAAGGTGGCACATTTGAACACTCTCCCTTCCAAATGCTGGGTTGAGCTCAACTATTTGAACTTTGGTTAACCTGCTTAAGCATTGACATTCCTTTACCGTACAAATACTCTTTTGTTAAATTATAGTGTTTTTTTAAGTGATATTCTATGAAATTGGAATACTGATTGATTATAGGTCACAGGTATTATAAAAGCAAAAAGAACAGGCACCAGACGAGACAGAAAAGCTTGATCTGCTATGTTGCACAGGTACTGTATTGAATGAAGATCTTGGCAGCTCTTGTGTGTGTAACTTAAGATGTTGGTTTACAGTACAGGTCAAAATATAATTATAGTGTAAAAGAGTAATAACATGGTTGGAATCATATGTAGTACAAAGAAAAATGGTTGTAGTACACAGGAGTCAAATATCTCAGCCACACGACATCTCTGCTGGATTTCCTCAGAGTAGTGTTCTAGGCCCAGCAATCATTAGCTGCACTGTTGATAACCTCCTTTAAATTGCAAAGCCTGAAGTAAGGATGTTTGCTGATCATTGCACAATGTTCAGTACCATTTCAAACTCCACTGATAATGAAGCAGTCTATAACCAAATGCAGCAAAGCTTGAACAACATTCAGGCCTGGGTTGATATGTGGCAAGTAACATGTGCCAAGCATTGACAATATCCAACATGCGAAAATCCAGCTATCACACCATACCATTCACTGAAATCCCCACTATCAATATCCTGGGACAGTTACCATTGACCAGAATCTGAATTGATTTTGCCCTATACACAATCTGGCTAAAAGAGCAATTGTGAACAGATACAAGCACAGAAACTGTTGCTGAGTCTGGTGGCATGTGCTTTCAAGCTTCTGTACCCTTTGTCAGTGAGAGCAGGGAGAAGAAGGAATGGCTGGGGTGTGACAAGTCTTTGATTACGTTGGCTGCTTTTCCGAGGCAGCGTGAGGTGTAGATGGAATCAATGGTTGGGAGTCTGGTCCCCATCAGACTAGGAATACTACAGTGAGTAAGTTGTTTCTTATCTTCCCAAAGATGGCCCACCATCTACAAGGCTCAAGTCGGGAGTGTGACAGCATACTCTTCATGTACCTCAAATACTGTAGTGGTTCAAGAAAGCACTCACCGCATCTTTTCACAGACAAGTAGGGATGGGTAATTAAATGCTGGGTCCGATTGCATGTCCCACATCCCTTGCTCCAGCTAGCCTCTCCTGCGGAGTTCCACAAGGCTCCATCCTAGGCCCCATTCTCTTCTCTCTATACATGCTCCCCCTTGGCCAAATCATTCAAAGGCACGGCATTTCTTTCCACTGCTATGCCGATGACACTCAGCTTTACCTCCCCCTGAAACACAACAACCAGTCAAATTTAAACAGCCTCTTACACTGCCTTGAGGACATAAAATGTTGGATGGCACAGAACTTCCTCCAATTAAATGAGAGCAAGTCTGAGGTCATCCTATTCGCCCCCCCCGACTCCATCAAATCGATAACAGGCAGTCTTGGAAGCCTATCCTGCCTAGTCAAACCGCATGTCAAAAACCTCGGCATGATATTTGACTGCATTAAAATTTGATAAGCAAGTCAACGCTGTGGTAAAAGCCAGCTTCTTCCAACTTCGTACCATAGCTAAAATCAAACCTTTCCTCCAATTCGACGACACAGAAAAAATCATTCACGCTTTCATTTCCTCCCGCCTAGACTACTGCAACTCCCTATACACTGGGATCAGCCAATCTTCCCTGTCCTGCCTGCAACTGGTCCAAAACGCCGCAGCGAGACTCCTGACGGGCACCCGTAAAAGGGACCACATCACCCCGATTCTGGCCTACCTCCACTGGCTCCCTGTACGGTACAGAATCAACTTCAAGCTCCTCCTATTCACGTATAAAGCCCTAAATGGACATTCCACCCCCTACATCAAAAATCTTCTAACTCACCTCTCTAACTCCAGGTCCCTCAGGTCGGCCGACTTGGGGCTACTCACTATCCCGCGGTCTAGGCTTAAGCTCAGGGGTGACCGCGCTTTTGCGGTTGCAGCTCCTAGACTGTGGAACAGCATCCCTCTCCCCATCCGAACTGCCCCCTCCATCGACTCCTTTAAGTCCAGGCTCAAAACCTATTTCTACTCCCTAGCATTTGAGGCTCATTGAGGAGGCGCTGTGAACTGTTTGCGTGCTACTGTATGTTTCATTTTTTTCCTTAGTACCTAATCAGATGTACAGCACTTTGGTCAACATGGGTTGTTTTTAAATGTGCTATACAAATAAAATTGACTTGACTTGACTTGACTTGTATAAATAAAATAAATTGGAAGGACAGTTGTAGATATTTTCTTGACCTACACTATTATCTTTCCCCTTATTTTTTCTCCTGATTTTGCTTTTAGAAATTCCACCGCCATCTCTATTATTTTGTCTATAAAAGGTCTTGTCATTTACATTATTTGTTCTTTTCAGAAGCTGATAGGTTATTGAGCATGTGCGGACTTCTGGGTTTCATGCTTCACCTTCCTATAGAGTTACTTCAAAAGGTATCAACAACAACTATGAATAAGCATTAAACAGCAAACATGATGAATGAGATACATCTTGCATTTAATCTCCCAAGCACCAGAAAGGAGTGAACTCTGATCTTAGATTTTGCTCCAGATTTTGTGTTTGGGATTATACCAAAACCATCAGTATTTGCATTTATTTACAAACTGACAGGAACACCGGGATCACCAATACACTGTGGAAATACACATAAATCACAAAGTTGCTTTTAAAACCCTGAAAGGTTTATATTTTGTTAAATTCTACTGGTAAATGTTTAAATGATTAAAGCACAAAGTAAGTTCAAAAATATATATTCTTTCAGGTAAATATTTGAAAACTGGTTTAAAAATATTTTTAAAATATTTAAATATTAGATTTTTAAGTTATCCTAACCTTACAGTCTTTTACTCACTCTATAAAGTGTTCAAATTAGAGATAAAAACAAAAAAAATTAACTTGTTGTGCTTTCTGGAACAGTTTCTGTTCTTTCATTAATTTCCTCCAGAGAAATATCTCTTACCTGAAACTTATCTTGGTGGTTGTTCAAATGAAGCAGCAAAAAGGAGTTCTGTGATAATATCACTGTTGCACTGCTTATCAGTTTATCATTGAAATTCTCATACATCCATTACACCTCAACGTAATTGGCTCCTCTGCCATTGCAATGATACCCGGATGGGGTTTGCCAGCTGAGATAGCTGTTGGGAAAGGAAATATTCATGCCACAGTGGTTTCCTTCGCTTTGCACATCCCTACTTTAACGCTTTCACTCTTGTTTCCATCACTCTAACTGTTTAGTTTAGTTTTAAGATACAACACGGAAACAGGCCCTTCGGCCCACCTGACCAACAATCCAGACACACTAACACGATCCTACACAAACTAGGGACAATTTACAATTATACCGAGCCATTTATCCTACAAACCTGTGCGTCTTTGGAGTGAGGGAGGAAACCGCAGATCCTGGAGAAAACCCACGCAGGTCATGGGGAGAACGCACAAACTCCGTACAGACAGCAGCCGTACATCCCGTAGTCAGGATCGAACTGGGGTCTCTGGCGTTGTGAGGCAGCAACTCTACCACCGTAAAGCACCGCGCTGCTTTGTTGTTTTGTTGGCGACAGCAAAATCCAAACAAAAGCATGAAGCATTTGCAAATAGCTTCAAAACAAAAAGCACAATCAACCGGGGTGCAGCAAGCGGAGTGGTATTTCAACATGATCAATTTATGTCGTCAAATGCCACCATCCTGCAGTGAAAAGTAGTTCCAAGAATCAAAGCAAACCATCCTAAACTGTGTGCACAGATTGTTTCCTCATTTTAAATTACACATTGTAAATCATTCAGCACACACCTCCCTCAACCCCAACTTTTATTATCTCACTGAGATTATTTATAAGAATGGAAATTTTCTATGAAATACATCGCTTTGAAAGGCCTGAAACACTTAAAAATCCAATTTCCAGCACGGCTCTCATGTTTAACGTTTTTGTAGTAATTATGGGTGCTGAGATAAAAATCGTCTGGTTTATAACCCATAGTTAAACAATCCTTATTTGGCTGCACATTTAGACATTCAATTGTAGCTTTCATTCACTTTTAATTTTATATAACATTACTTTTTATAAACAATATTTGTTACTTAGTTCCATCAAGTAGGTACACCCTCATGGCCCTCCATTTCTTTAGGTAGAAGGAGTGTGTAGGCAAGACTTAATGTCATCGAACTATAACAAATTGAGTTCATTCATTTATTTTGTCCAGAGAAATATCTCTTATCTGAAACTTATCCTGGTGGTTGTTCAAATGAAGCAGTACAAAAGATCAGCAATTACAATGTTTACTAGACCAAGTGGACCCGTTGGGCCCAAACCTCTCCTGCATTGGTGCAGCATCCTCTCCTCCCCCCTCCCCCCTCCCCTCTCCTCCCCCCCTCCCCCATCCCCCCTTTCCCCTTCCTCCCCCCTCCCCCACCCCCCTCCCTCCACCCCCCCCTCCCTTCCCCTCCCCCTCCCCCCTTCCTCTCCCCTCTTTCCCTCACCCCCTACTCCATCCCCCTCAACCCCCCCTTATCCTCCCTCCTCCCCCCTCCCTCCCTCATGTCAGGCTGATGCCACGATAGTTGTCAGTCTTGTTCAGGCTCCCAGATTTGGGAAAGGGGATGATGTTGGATTGTGACCATTGTGTTGGCTTGTCATTCGCCATTAGAGCTGTGTTGCAGAACTTGAGCATGATGTCGTCGAGCTCACAATTTTTCAACACCTTTGGAGGGATGTTATCAGGACCTGGACTCATCCCTTGCTTCAGTGAGGTCTTCACTTTTTGCAGCTCCTCCAAGGTAAAGTGAGATTGTGAGACTGAAAGATACCTAGAATTGAGTTAAGTTTAAAAGGAAAAACAAGAATAATGATGTAAGATTTATTAATTGGCATCAGTAAACCAATGTGCTTTATTGTGCTGCCCATCAGTTAACATTGAAATTCTTATATACCCATTACATCATGCTTATCTCCTTCTCTGCAATAAAAATCTGCTATAAATACTCTTGTGCTCACAAATTACTCTTCCCCAATGCAAATCATCTCCTCAACTTCCCTTAATCAAACCTTACATCCTCATTACTAACATCTATTCATGGATATCTTCATTAAAATGTCTCACTGTTCTCTGCTTCCAGTACCATTCCTGTCACGTGTCTCTTTTTAAGTCCTTCTACACTTGATTTTATCATACTTATTGGGGTAAGGAAGCTCTGGTCTTTTTTTTTAAACAATCAATTGTAACCATCGGAAACATATGCCTCATTTAATGCCTTTACTCTTTAAAAATATATAGTTTGGCATTTCAGTCTCTGTGTCTCTATTCATACCTGTATTAATGTAGCAAAATATTTCACCTTAAACGTTCTGCACTTGCTCTGTCTATCATGCCTCTATTATGCACCCGCCCCACTTTTCCTGGTCCGTATTAGTGGATTGGTAGTCTATGGGTTTTGAGGTTAAGCTATCGCAACTCAATCTCAGCAATGATTTGCCCATCATCCTAATACAGCAGCTCTGAAGCAATTTTCAACTGATTGAACATGTAGTTTAAATCTTTAACTTCAGAGCCAGAATAGGAACAAGATTCTTTAACTCAGGGTGTTAAAGATTACTGGGAGAAGGCAGGAGAAAAAGATTGAATGGGAACCATAGATCAGCCTTGATTGAATGACAGAGTAGACTTGATGGGCTGAGTGGCCTAATTCTGCTCCTATGTCCCATGGTCTTATAAATGATGCAAGTCTGGGTCCATGTGCTGGGATCACAGAGGGAACAGCTGCATAGATCGCGAGTACACAAAACAAAAACTCAAACCCATGGAACGTTTAGTTTTCAATTTGTCCAATCATACTTGTTCAATTTGTATGTGACCCTTGATCTATACCTGTGCATGTCTCCAATTGTAGGACCTGGATGGCAGCCAGCACTCTTGAGCAGTTGGTTTTTAACTCTCTCTAATTCCACACTGTTGAGCACATTGGTTTACTGATGCCAATGAATAAATCTTACATCATTATTATTGTTTTTCTTTTTAAACTGAACTCAATTCTAGGTATCTTTCAATCTCACATGCGTAGGCCCAGGAAACACACCAACACCTACTTTTTCAGATGACAAGGGACATGGTTGTACAGAGATAGAGTTGCTGCCATACAGCACCAGAGACCCGGGTTCGATCCTGACTACGGTGCTATTTGTATGGAGTTAGTACGTTCTCTGTGTGATCTGTGTGGGTTTTCCCCAAAATTTTTGGTTTCCTCCCACACTCCAAAGATGTACAGGTTTGTAGGTTAATTGGCTTGGTGTAAATGTAAAAGTGTTTCTCGTGTGTGCAGGATAGTTTTAATATGCCGCGATTGCTGGTCGGCAAGGATTTGGTGGGCTGAAGTTTCAGTTTTTTCACTGTATCTCTAAGCTAAACTAAGACTAAGGCAATTGGGCATGTCTTCAATGATTTTTACTCATTTCTACAGATGCACTGTAGAAAGCATGAAAACATTCTATTGGGATACAACACAACTTAGCTTGGCAACTACTCTGCCCAAGACAAGAAATTACAGTGTTGTCAATGTAGCCCTATCCATAACACAAATCATCTTCCTACATCACCCATACCCCCCCCCCTCCCCCCACACCACCAACCCACTCCCAATCAACTCTGTCTATACCTCACACTGTCTCAAGAAAGCAGGCAACAAATTCAAGTCCCACATAGCTCCGTCCTTCCCTCCTCCACTCTCCCAATGGACAGAAGATACAACAATTTCGTCCCTGCTGTTATTAGACTACTGCATTGTGGCCCTTGCACATTCATCATATCATATCATATACATACAGCCGGAAACAGGCCTTTTCGGCCCTCCAAGTCCGTGCCGCCCAGTAATCCCCGTACATTAACACTATCCTACACCCACTAGGGACAATTTTTACATTTACCCAGCCAATTAACCTACATACCTGTACGTCTTTGGAGTGTGGGAGGAAACCGAAGATCTTGGAGTAAACCCACGCAGGTCACGGGGAGAACGTACAAACTCCTTACAGTGCAGCACCCGTAGTCAGGATCGAACCTGAGTCTCCGGCGCTGCATTCGCTGTAAAGCAGCAACTCTACCGCTGTGCTACCGTGCCGCCCGTTATTTTATCTGCACTTTTTCTGTAGTACTAGAACACTGTAATACAATAATCTATCCTCTGGTTATTTTTCTTAAAGTCATAGTCATAGAGTCATAGAGTGTGAAAACAGGCCCTACGGCCCAACATGCCCACACTGGCCAACAATGTCCCAGCTACATTAGTCCTACTTGCCTGCGCTTGGTCCATATCCCTCTAAACCTGTCCTATCCATGTACCTGTCTAACTGTTTCTTAAACGATGGCATAGTCCCAGCCTCAATTACCTCCTCTGGCAGCTTGTTCCATACACCCACCACCCTTTGTGTGAAAAAGTTACCCCTCAGATTCCTATTAAATCTTTTCCCCTTCACCCTGAATCTATGTCCTCTGGTCCTTGATTCCCATACTCTGGGCAAGAGACTCTGTGCATCTACCCGATCAATTCCTCTCATGATTTTGTACACCTCTATAAGATCACCCCTCATCCTCCTGCACTCCATGGAATAGAGACCCAGCCTACCCAACCTCTCCCTTTAGCTCACACCTTCTAGTCCTGGCAACATCCTCATAAATCTGTTCTGAACCCTTTCAAGCTTGACAATATCTTTCCCATAACATGGTGCCCAGAACTGAACACAATATTCTAAATGGATTCTCACCAACGTCTTATACAACTGCAACATGACCTCCCAACTTCTATATTCAATACTCTGACTGATGAAGGCCAAAGTGCCAAAAGCCTTTTTGACCACCTTATCCACCTGCGATTCGACCTTCAAGGAACCATGCACCTGTACTCCTAGATCCATTTTGCATTGCCTTTTGCACTTGCGTATGACTTGATTGTACTTGTGTATGTTATGATTTGTCTGGATAGCGTGCAAACAAAGCTTTTCACTGTACCTCGGTACATGTGACAGTAATAAACCAATACCGATAAAATAATCCACCTGTCAGTGCTTATCACTAAACCTTCAAACTCCACAGTACCTATTCCCTCAAGCCCTTATCTCCTCCATGTTAACTTGCTCAAGTCTTGTCCTGCTGCTTTTTAAGCTGACTTCATCCTCCGTATGCCCCGGCTTCACCTTGTGCCATCATTCAGATAGCTTTTGCTTCCAACAACCATCAGAACCTCAGCTGCAACAACCACACTCTCTTCCACTCACATCCACTTTTGCTCTTCTCAACATCTAGAGAGATTGTGAATGAGCTAGAGAGAGAGAACTTAAAGGGAGAATGTTGCTAGCGAGAGGGGAAATAAGGACGGGGAGCAGGAATATGGGCCTTAAGGTTTGTGAAAAAGATGAACAAGGGAATTACAAAAATTGAGGAAAGGAGACAGCTTAAGAGGGATAAATGGGCATGCACAAAAAAAGGCTCATTGGTAACAATAATCTAACATGTCTTGAGCAAAAAAATATTTTCTTCACATCTCATTTTTCAGGTATTTTTGGAATGCATTAGAAAATATTACTGATTAATACTTTATGTCAAATTGGTGCTCAAACTATCTTAAATTAATATTTTTGATGAAGTACAATTTAATTAATAGTATTTATTCATGCTTCTCTAGAAAAATTTGGTTGTAGGCCAATTGATTGTCTGATATCTGTCTAAACCTCAGAAAAAAGCTGCTGTTTATGAATTATTTGTGACTGAAATTTGGCAACAATCATCAAAGGGAGGTCACTGCATCAGACTAGGCAGTGGAGGCCAATTCTCTGAATGCATGCAAGAGAGAGCTAGATGCTCTTAAGGATAGGGGAGTCAGGGGGTATGGGGAGAAGGCAGGAACGGGGTACTGATTGAGAATGATCAGCCATGATCACATGGCTGGTGCTGGCTCGAAGGGCTGAATGGCCTCCTCCTGCACCTATTGTCTATTGTCTATTGTCTATTTGAGGGTGTAGAACAGAGGAATGCAGAAATCTCAACGCACAAGATAACAGAATTAATTCAAGGAATACATGTGGAAGAGCTAAAGAGAAAATTCCAAGTGACTAGCATCCAAGCCTGGATGATCTGCTGTAAGAGAATGCTTGTACTTGTCATTGTATAGTGGGCTGGAATAAGCCTCTGGTTGGTGGGTGAATCCATAGAGAACCATTACTGTGCACCACTAACCTACTGCTCCACCTCTGGACTCAAAGTCATCAATCTTAAAAGACTGATAGAGCGAGATCTGATCTAGTAGTATTTCTACACAACTTCTCCAGGAAAGTGCAGTGAGGAAATTGGTTGCATAATAGTTTCACACATTACTTAATATGAAGTTGATTTTTGTGGCGCTACAGTTGTTTGCTGATGGGTTAGGATAAGTGTAAGGCAGGATGCAAGTGTTTATCATTTGTTTGAGTGAATTAATTGTCTGTAGTTTCCTTTACTTAGTAGGTATTTACCTAGCTGCATAGCAGTGCATACTGGAAGCATGGGTGGTGAGAACAGTTATTGAGGAGGGTGGTTCTGGGATGCCAGAACTAACTGCTGAGCCTCCGCGAGGTATTGCGGGCCGAACTCAACACCAGTGAAGGGAGGTGCCAACTTGATAACCCCATTGATATACTGGCTTCTGCACAATTAGTTTTTATGTGGTTGTTAACATGTTGATAGCTTATTATTGAATATGGAGTTAGTTATTGCCCTATAGCATGTGTGTATAGGTAGTTTAGATACTACTTTGGCATTGGGCTTGGTTTTCTCGATTGAGCGCTTATCCTGGTATTATAGCACGTACTTTGTGTTTTAATAGTATATAGTCAATCTTAGTCTCTGACAATTAGGAGGTATCCAAGTGTTTTGCAGGAATATATATTCAGTCATTCATATAATATCATATAATTATATTCATTCTGGCCAAGAATAATCTTATCACTAACCCCACTTTAAAATATACATAGCTTATCAATACACGTAAAATATATTTCCATATTATTATTTATTAACAATCTGTACATTTTAAATTATGCATCATTTAGTATTTTCTTATTCTTAAATTGAGATTTATTGAAACTAGAATGTTATTGAAATGCTTTTGCCTTACTTGATTTTTTTTTCAAATTGGCAATTCATGCATGTTAACTTAGAAAACAAATTAAGTTATTTTTGCAGTACCCATTTCTTCTGGTCATTTTCTGTTTTGTTCTGAATAAGTCTATCAAATGTTTGTAGGTAACTTTACAGGCAAGCTATTAATTGAGATAATTGTTTTTTTCTCCACCAATGATATGATGCTTTAGAAACACAACAAACTGTGATTTTGTACATTAATAATAATAATAATGCATTACATTTATATAGCGCTTTTCAAACACTCAAAGACGCTTTACAGGGATTACTAGAACATAGAGAAGAAAATAAATAGATAAATAAGTAAACAAACAGAAAAAGGAGACAGAAGGTGAGGTGACGGTCAGTGGTTGAAGGCAGTGCTGAACAGGTGAGACTTCAGTGTTGTTTTGAATGTGGTGAGTGAGGAGGAGTCTCTGACGGTTTGGGGTAGTGAGTTCCAGAGGGTGGGAGCAGCGATGGAGAAAGCCCTGTCCCTCAGGATCTGAGTTTGGTCCGGATGGGGGGGGACAGGAGGTTGGCAGCAGCAGAGCGGAGGGTGGAGGTGGGAGTGTATCTGTGGAGGAGGTCAGTCAGGTAGGATGGGGCCAGGTTATGGAGGGCTTTGTAGGTCATGAGGAGGATTTTGTACTGGATTCTCTGGGGGATGGGGAGCCAGTGGAGCTTGTAAAGGACAGGGGTGATATGGTCACGGATTGGGGAGTGGGTGAGTAGACGGGCAGCGGAGTTTTGAATGTATTGAAGTTTACTGATAATTTTTGAGGGTGAGCCATAGAGGAGGCTGTTGCAGTAGTCCAGACGGGAGGTGATGAAGACGTGGATGAGGGTTTCTGCAGCTGTGGAGGAGAGGGATGGACGGAGACGGGCGATGTTTTTGAGGTGGAAGAAGGCTGTCTTGGTGATGTGTTTGATGTGTTTGTCGAAGGAGAGGGTTTGATCAAAGATGATTCCAAGATTCCGGATGTGTGGGGAGGTGGATACTGGGAGACCATCAATATTGAGGATGAAGTTTTGGGTGGATTTGGTGAGCGTTTTTGGACCAATGATGATGATTTTGGATTTGTTGCAGTTGAGTTTGAGGAAATTTGATTGAAGCCAAGATTTTATTTCAGTGATGCAGTTTGTCAGTGTAGAGTGTGTGGTGGGGAGATTGACTTGGTGGAGATGAGGAGCTGGATATCATCGGCGAAGCAGTGGAAGTTGAGACCATGACGGCGAATTAATTGACCAAGGGGGAACAGGTAGAGGATGAAGAGGAGGGGGCCAAGGACTGAGCCTTGGGGGATACCTTGGGGGAGGGGAGCGGTGATGATGTGGAGCCTCCCCATAACCTTTCCAAGTGCTGTATATTGAAAGATGAAATGCAGGATTCTTGAACATAACTGAATCATCTCCTGTTTAAACGTTACACATGACTAACTTAATAGGTGAACTTTTACTCCCAAAGGAATGAATGGTTTGAGTTGCAGTGTAAAATTCCTAAGGGGAACAATTCACTATTTTGACACAATGGATCTTTTAATTTGCTGAGGATTATATCAAAAAAGCTGAGCGAATTTGATGAAGCAAATCGTTTAAAGTCTCCCTTCATATCTTTATCAGTATTCATTTATCAGATATATTTTGTCAGAACTAGTACACGAATTACCATTATTTCCCAGTGCTGTGTTGTGAATATGAACAAATACTTTATTGAATATTTCATGCAATGTTGCAAGTTTGTAAAATTATGTATTATACTTGCTTTCATTTAAAGCATCCAGTTTGAGCATAACCACAGCATGAAGGTGAAAACTGAAGACACAAGAAACTGCAGATGCTGTTGTACCAAAAAAGACAGAAAGTCCTGGAGTAACTCAGAAGATGAAGTAGCTTCTCTGGAGAACTCCTCTGCAGACAGAAGATTGAGACCCTCCCTCAGAGCTGATCGAGAGTCTCATCCCAAAATGTCAGTGTACACCCTATGCCTCCACAAATGTTATTGGAAATGCTTAGTCCTTCCAGCATTCTGTTTTTTTTTGCTTAAGGAAATACTTGGGTTGGGAATTAATTGGACAGCTCTTTGAAGGAGCAAACATAGTACGATTTATTAAATAATGTTCCTTCGTGCGATGTCAATTGGATCCACAAAGGACGTCGGATTTTTTTCAGATGACCAAGAATGATTTGTGGTTTTGGGCATGCAGGGAATTTATTGAAAACCATTGGACAATGGTGGTGAATCTGTGGAATTCATTGCCACAGTAGTCTGTGGAGGCTGTCAATGGATATTTTTAAGGCAGAGATAGATAGATTCTTGATTAGTATGGGTGTCAGGGGTTATGGGGAGAAAGCAGGAGAATGGGGTTCAGAGGGAAAGATAGATCAGCCATGATTGAATGGCGGGTTAGACTTAATGTGTCGAATGGCCTAATTCTGCACCTACCACGTATGAATTTATGAAATACAAAATACAGCCAAGACACTAATGGACAGAACCAAACAACTGCAGATGCTGGTTTACAAGGAAGGACACAAAGTGTTCGAGTAACTGGGTTGGTCAGACAGCATCTCTGGAGAACATGGACAGGCGAAGTTGTGGTCGGGATCCTTCTTCAGTGATTGTAGGGGTGGGAAAAGAAGACTGGAAGACAGGACAAACCACGTAATAGCTGAATGCAGGCGAGGGATGGGTTTGCTATGCGGATGGTTGGATAAAGGACACAGATGAAAAGACAGAAGGTGTCAGACTAAAGGATTGAACAGTTGCAAATTGTGAAGCCAAAGGAAGGAATGTAGGTGGAGGGAGCAAGGAGAAATTGGTGCAAGTCCAGGTAGGGCACAGGTATGGGGTGGAAAGAAAGGGAAGGGGGTATGGGGAGAAAAGGAAGGGGTTGCTAGATCTTTGTTAGAGGTTACCTAAAATTGGAGAATTCAATGTTCATACTATTGGGTTGTAAGCTACCCAAGCGGAATATGAGGGGCTGTTCCTCCAGTCTGAAGAAGGGTCTCGACCCAAAACGTCACCCATTCCTTCTCTCCCAAGATGCTGCCTGACCTGCTGAGTTACTCCAGCATTTTGTGAACAAATACCAGCATCTGCAGTTATTTTCTTATATTATATATACCTCCAGTTTGCATGTGGCTTCACTCTGACAATGGAGGAGGAAATTATGTTTGTTCCACTAAACTTGCTCCACTAAATAAAATTTTGCCAAAGGAGTTAAGTTTTTCTCAAAGGTATTTAGATAAGAAAGTAATGCTTCACTTGGACAGGCCTTTTATCAAACTGCATCTGGAGTATTATACTCAACAATGGGCAGCACCACTCCTGGTAAACATCATTGTTTCAGAACACTAAAACATAATGTGCTAAATTATGAGGACGGGCTGCATAAATTTGCATTGTAAAAGTCTAATGCATTAACTCATTTTTAGGAATTACATAAGTGAATACATCCACCCCCCTCCCCCCACATCTCCAGACCATAGATAGACTATAGAAATCAAGAACACTTCCTCAAAAACTACAAGGTTTAAAACAATTTTCATTTTATTAATACTTTCATTTTATTAATACTTGAGGTTGGTAATTTTTTTGTTAGGTAAAGCTGTCAATGGATGAATCTCACAAATTTTAAATCCTCTTATTTTTAATTATTTCCTCTTTTTCTAATAGTCATATAGTCATAGAGATTTTGAAGCAGATACAATTACGCTTTCAAAAGACATTTGGAAAGATATATCAATAGGAGCGGTTTAGAGGAATATGGGCCATATGCAGCCAAGTGAGACAAGCCCAGAAGGACAATTTTGTCAGCATGGACAAGTTTGGCCAAGGTTTGGCCAAAGGGCCTATGTCCATGCTGCACTAATCTGTGATAACATCTAGTGTCTTCTCTATTTTCCCACCTAATCCTTCCGGGCACCAAACAGCATGAGAAAATGGATCAGATGTGACTTCAGCAATAACCACAACTCCATTAAGGAGATTTACTTTATTATGATCTCGGCAGACCACTTCCAAGAAAATACAAAACTGGTTCTTGACAAAAGTCCATTGTTTTCATATTGAAAACATCACATCTCAGCCAAGTTATTCTTCACCCAATGTTTAATAATATTGCAATAGGTTTTGCACAGTATGCTATTAGGATTAGCCATTTTATTTCTAACAATGCCTTGTTTGATATAATGGAATAGACAAGAAAAAGGAGGAGGAGGAGGAGGAGGAGGAGGAGGAGGAGGAGGAGGAGGAGGAGGAGGAGGAGGAGGAATAATCTGATTAATTTTCTCATGCTGTTTTGTAGTCAGAAGGATTAAGTAGGGGAACAAAGAAGACACAAGGTGTTGCCACTAATTAGATGTTAGCAATTTTTTTTCAAACATATTCAAATGTCTTTTGCATGTGGTAATTGTTTCGGCTTCCATTGCTTCCTCAGTCAAGGCGGAAGGTTAATCGGTGAAGTCTAGAAATATATAACAGCATGAATCTACATTTAAAAGGGGGACTTCTGGATGAGACACTGTGAAGCCAACCCAACAATCATCATACTTAAACTTAAACTGAGTTTCCTGTCAATTGTGACAATTCCAGCAAGACCACCATGCCTGGAACGCTGTGACTATGTTCATTTTCTCCAGATGCTCCGGTTTCCTCCCACATTCCACAGACGTACAGGTTGGTAGGTTAATTGGCTTTGGTAAAAAGAAATTATCCTTATTGTGTAGGGTAGTGGTAATGTATGGGGTGGTTGTGGTTAACGCAGACTCAAAGCACTGAAGAGCCTATTTCTGCGCTGTACCTCTAAAGTCTAAAGACTAAAGACTAAAGTAAAGACCTAGGTTCGATCTTGACCTCAGGTGCTGTCTGTGTGGAGTTTGCACAATATCCCTGTGATCACGCATGTTTCCTTCTGGATGCTCCTGTTTCCTCCCACATCCAAAAACATGTGTGTTTGTAGGTTAATTCCCTTTTAAGAAAATGTCCCTAACGTGTAGGGAGTGGATGAAAAAATATGATAACATAGAGCCAATGTGAACAGATGCTTGATGGCCACCGTGAACTTGGATCGAAGGCCCCATTTCCAAGTTGTATCTCTAAACTAAATTTTAATGCCAGATTAGAATATTTGTTAAGGTTGAAAAAAATGGGAGTGCTAATGAAATTATTAATAAAATGAAAATTGTTTTAAACCGTAACTTTCGAGAGACAAATACAAAAGCCAAAAGAATGAAAAAGCAAAATGACGTGCAAATTCAACAAATCCAAAATGCAGGTTATTCCTCTTCCCCCCCTATTCTCTTACTCATTGCATTCTCAAACAAAGCATTGTTCAAAATAAAATGGTCGATCCAAACTGCATGGTATGCAAAACATAATCATATTATTACTCATTGAGTGAACAATAACTTGGCAGTGATAGGGTGTTTCCCTGCGACTATAAAAAACAGACTTTTGTCAAGAACCAGTTTTGTATTTATTTGGAAGTCATCTGCTGAGATCATAAGATGGTAAATCTCTTAAATGGAGTGGTGGTTATTGATGAACTCAAACTCCAGATGATTAAATGTATTATTACAATGTAAATTTTGCAATTTATTACAAACCATCTTGGGTTTTGATTCATTTTCTCACGCTGTATTGTGGCTAGAAGGTTTAGGCGGGGAATAAAGAAGACACTGTAGGTGTTGCCGCTAATTAGATGTTAGCACATTTGTTTCTTTATCATACATATTCATTTTTTGAAATTGGGTGTAACTGGAAAGGCCAGGGAGGGGGGAGGGGAGGGGGGAGGGAGGGGGAGGAGGGAGGTTGGAGGGGGAGTGGGGAGGAGAGGGTGCTGCACCAATGCAGGAGAGGTTTGGACCCAACGGGTCCACTTGGTCCAGTATGCCACTAAAATCATTATCACCGTGCCTAATGTGCCTATGTTTTTATTGTTAAAGGCAGGAAGATCACAAATGCATGTAGGAAATGTTTCATGAATCGCAATCCTAATGCTGGCCATCTCAATTATCTGCCAGGACATTTTGTAAAGAAAGGTCCAATGTGAAACATTTCATCATTGGACCGTTTTGACAAACAAGAATTGATGAGGGAATTGAAAAGGTGGGCAAGACTAATTTTCTTAAATGATAATGTAGTAAATGGAATGGCGAAATAAAGGGATTTTATATATCGTCAATAGCAGACAGGTACAGAAAGACATAGTCATAAAGTACAGAAATTAGCGCCTTGACAATAAAGCCGAAGCATATCATCATGCTCCCTTCTATTTTTAACCCATTTAACAGCTCTTGGTCTGTAGCCTTTTCTGTCCTGGCACCTCAGGTGCTTGCATACATGATTTTTAAATGTTGTTTCAGTACCTACTTGTACAAATGTCAACCACAAAAATTCTTCCTCAGATCCCATATTAACTTCCTACTACTAAACCTATGCACTATGGTAATGGACTCTTCTGTAATGGGGAGAGGTTTCCTCCTATCTACACTATTTATGCCCTGCAAAATTTTGTTTTGGTTGTTAATTTAATTTAATTTTATTTTATTATTGTCACATGTATCGAGGTTCAATGAGAAGCTTTTGTTTGTGTGCTATCCAGTCAAAGAAAAGAAAGGACTATACATGAATAAGAAAACATAATACTTTAGAGATACAGCATGGAAACAGATCCTTCGGCCTACTGAGTCAACGATGGCCATTGACCAACTGTTCTTTGTTACCCCATTTTCTCATACACTCACAACACACTGGAGGCAATGTACAGAGGCTGATTAACCTACAAACTCGCACGTCTTTGGGATGTGGGAGGAAATCAGGGCACCCGGAGAAAACCCATACAGTCACTGGGAGAATGTGCAAACTCCGCAGAGAGAGCACCTGAGGTCAGGATCGAACCCGTTTCTCTGGTGCTGTGAGGCAGTAGCTCTACCAGCTGTACCATGGTGCCACCAAAAATCTGTGCCCCTATCAGATCCTCCCTCAGCCTCCTTTATTCCAAGGAAAATAAACCAAGCATATGCAAACTCTCCTCCTATCTGAAACATTCCAACCCAGGCAACATCCTGGCAAGTCTCTTCTGCATCATCTCCAGTGCACCCTTGTTCTCATAGTGTGGTAACTAGAATAACACACAATACTCTAGCAGTGGGCTACCCGGAGTTTTATAAATTTGTACTATGACCTCCATGCTCTTATATTCTATGCCCTGGTTAATGAAGCACAACATCCTGTATACCTTCACTACCTGATCTACCAGTGTTGCCACTTTCAGTGATCAATGGCCATACTGCAAGGTCCTGCTGCTCCTCAGTATTTACTGGAACTCCATCATTCTAGGTACACATCCCACCCTTATTAGACCTTGCAAAGTGCATCACCTTGTACTTGTTAGAACTGAATAACATCTGCCACTACTCTTTCCACCTTACCAAATGATTAACAGTGTTCCGTAGCCTAAGAATGCCCTCTTCAAATTGTAGCATCACCAATTGTGTCAACTTCAAACTTACAGACTATCCTCCAACTTTACAAGAAAAAATAAGGGTCCCAGATCAGATACCGATGGTATACCATAGCCTTCCAAATACTAAACAAAGGCAACCCTCCAACACCACCCCCTTGACTCCTAATACCAAGCCAATCTTGGATACAATTTACTAACTTGCCTTGGATCTCATGGGCTCTCACCTTTAGGACCCATTGCCCAGTGGCACCTGGTCAATGGTGGTACTAAAGTCCATGCAGCCTACATTAACACTAGTCTAACATTAGTCTACAATATCCTCAACCATATGCTTTATTATTTCTTCAAAAAAACTCAATCAAATTTGTTAGGAAGGATTTCGCACAACAAATCCACGCTGAATATCCCACATTAATTCTTGCCTTTCTAAATGTAGATGAATGCTGCTCTGCAGAACATTTTCCAATAACCTCCCCATTATTGACATTAATTTCCTGGTTTATTTCTGTTGCCCTCTTGAATAAAGATACCACTTTTGCTGTCCTCTTGTCATCTGGCACATCACCTATGGCTAGCAAAGACTTAAGAGTCTGTGAGGGCTCCAGCAATCTCTTCCGTTGCCCCATAATAGCCTAGATTATATCTTATCAGGCCCTGGGAATTTATCCAGCTCTATGTCTACTATGACAATATTAGCATTCTCTACAATATCTCTGTTTCCCTTGCTGAAATCTGCAACAACAATGATTTTTCTCCTAATGATTACAGGTGAGGAGCACTCATTTTAAGACCTCACTTATATTCCCTTGCTTCTTTGGCCTCCATCAGGTCCCATCCTAATTATCCCCTTGTTCTTAATATACACACATAAACTTTGTATTTTAAATTATGTGCATCAGTGATATATCCTGGGGTTTCTTTGCCTACTGATTTCTTTATTAAGTACTCTTCTACACATTCTATATCCCTGATGAGCCTCATCTGTTTTCAGTACATTATACCTGTTACCCGCTTCTCTTCCTTTATCATGACTTGATATCCCTTGACATCTAGGGTCCTCTGGACTTGCCTTCCTTGCTTTTCACCCCCACCAGAACACATTGGGCCTGAACTTTGACTGCTTCATTTTTAGAAGTCTCCCACTTGTCAGATGAAGCCCTGCCCCCCCCCCCCCCCCCACCCCACCCCTCCCCTCCCCCCATCCCCACCACCTGCTTATTTTTGCCACATTCTTTTCTATAAACTACCTCAAAATGTACAGAGCAATGGTCACCGTTCTCAAAATATTCCCCCACAGATATTTCAACTACTTGCCTGACTTCATTCCATGAGATAAGGTCCAGTTCTACTCTTTCTCTATAAAGGACTGTGCATGTACTGGCTCAAGAAGCTCTCTCTGAAGAATTTAAAGAAATCTATTCCCTCCAAGTCTTTGACACTGAGGAAATTGAAATCCCCGATTACTCAAACTCTACTGCTCATATACCTCTCTATGATTTGAGTATATATCTTCTCTTTTATATCCCTCTGAGTTTTTGGAAGCATCTTGTATAACCCCAGCAAAATGATTGCCCAACTTTATTTCTAATCTCCACCGTGTGGCTTCATTCGAAGAACTTTGTAGGCCACCTCCCCCAATGCTGAAATGACGATATTTTAGCGTCATTATGCTATATAGCATTGGAACAGGCCTCTTGGCCCAACTCGCTCATGCCAACTGAGTTACCTAATATATTGCAATGCAAATTTTATTTCCTCCCCTATTACTCCTGTTGCTTTTCTATCCTGGAACATCGAGTTTCCAGTCCTGCCTTTCCATCAATCTTCTCTTTACAACAATATCATATTCAAAAATAGAGAGACAAATGACTTAACATTTTCTTGGAGATGTGACCGGGGATTGCATTTAGTTTGAACACCTCAGGGATGATAGATTGGTCTCGGATGGGATGGGGGCAGAATCGCCTGAATTACAATGTGCTGAGACAGTTAAGGTAGGAGCTCAGACTGCATGTGCAAGGCTTATATCTCTTTGAGTCGAGAAGATTAAGAAATGATCTAACCAAGATATTTGAGAAGATCAAAGATGTTGAACAGGGCAGGAAATTATTTTTTTGCTGGTGGGCTAATTCAAGCATTACAATATCTCACCTTATAATTGCAACTATGACAGGTGAGTGATATCAGGAAGTACTTCTTCCATAAATGGTTGTGGAAATCTATGCTTCCTCCTCACAAGAGGTGAGGCCAGGTTAATTGCAATTTTCAAAACCAAGAGCCATTGATCTTTAGTAAGCATGGTATTGATTATGGAACAACACTCACTATTTTAACTCACCATGATATAATTTCAATTCAGAACAAATCTAAACATCTTAATAATCTTCTGGATTTCCTATATTCGTTTTTTTTAAATTGGTAAATCTTTTATCGGTTTGTAATTATATATTACTGCTCTCTCCCCCGAGGTTAGTCATCAGTAACATGACTCCTCAAATCATTTTCCAAGCCAGTCATCTGACAGAGGCACTCCCTTTGGATCACGCAGATAAAGTACAACTTACAACAGGACCTAAGCCAGGACTAGTTCCAACAGCAACTCCGTGTTAGGTGAGGCACAGTACAATGCAATAGCAGAAGTGAGCTTATGTCTGGTAGTACAAAGCTTTAATCATCATTTCTAACACAGCCCCACTGATGCAGGAAGAGTCATGATTCAACTGCCTGGAACAAATTGCCAAGTGCATGAAATATGCAGTGGTTGAATGGGTAATACTCGAGACAACCAGCGGCACGAGATTATCACGATGAAAGTAATGGTATCAAATTATTACACCAGATTAATGCCAATTTAAGAAAAGTAATTGAATTTACCTGGTTTAAACAAAAGTGGACAGCAAAAATTCGGTACATCTCATAAAAATACGCTCAAAATATTAGAGAACATCCTTGTAAGAGGATAAACTTTTGAAGTCATTCAATTTTTTTTGTTGTTTCCAGATCCAAAAATGATTCATTTTCAGTTTGATTACGGTCAGGTTATGTCAATCTATGATTTTCAAATATTTTAGAATATAGTATTTTCTGTAATGTTATAGAATATTATATATTTAGTATATAGTGCTTTGTACTATGTACTAAATATAGTAGTAGTTAGTATAGAATACTACACTACTGGTATATTTCATATATATACTACTAGTAATACATAGTATACACCATATACTAGTTGCATATGGTATATACTAGTAATGTAGTATTCTATATACTAGTCTATACTAATATACTAGTATACAAGTATACTACTTATCAAATATTTTAAGAAAGTCAATAGTAAATCAAATTCCAGAGTCAATAACCATGTCCTAAAAAGTAATACCTTCAGTTAAATTCTGCAGCTGATGTCCTTAGTAAATGCCTTGTTCTGCCATACGTTCGTAAGTGATAGAAGCAGAATTAGGCCATTCGGCACATCAAGTCTACTCTGCCATTCAATCATGGCTAATCTATCTTTCCCTCTTAACCCCGTTCTCCTGCCGCCTCCCCATAACCCCTGACACCCATATACTAATCAAAAAATCTATCTATCTATGCCTTATAAATATCCGTTAACTTGGCCTCCATAGCCTTTTGTGGGAGTGACTTCCACAGATTCACCACCCTGACTAAAGAAATTCCTCCCATCTCCTTCCTAAAGGAATGTCATTTAATTCTGAGGCTATGATCTGTGGTCCTAGACACAAGTGGAAACGTCCTCTCCACATCCACTCTATCCAAGCCTTTCACTATTCAGTAAGTTTCAATGAGGTCCCCTCCATGAAGCCCAGTGCCATCAAATGCTCATCATATGTTAGTCTTTCCAGAACACTCAGCTGTTGCAGGGGATCTACCTCAACATCCAGATTAATGGCTTTATTTTGCAGCACCTTGACTAATGTACTTAAATAGAACCAACAATTTCAACTTCACCACAATCTTATGTTTTCACATGGTTATTAACAAATCGGAACCCTTCAACTGTATGAATGCAACAAATTTACCATTTAAAATAATAATTAACTCAATAAAATTGAAGATGTAAACAAAATAAATAAAAAGCTATTTTATTTATAGTTAATTAAATATGCCTGTCCCAACACATTTGACAAGCAAAAAACGAAATATCTATTTTTCAAATAATTCAGTGATTTATCAAACAAGATTTTGAAAAGTCTAGAAAGGATTGTTACTTTGCTTCATTTAAACCTTTAATAAATCTACCATTTTAGCCTACATGCATTTCCACTTCCAGTTCCCTACAAGTGTGTGCGGGGATCACTGGGCGGCACGGACTTGGAGGGCCGAAAAGGCCTGTTTCCGGCTGTATGTATATGATATGATATGATAAGTGTCCCATGTGATCACAAGTATTAGTGCCAATTGTTAAACCTGGATGTGTCATTGCATCTTTTTTGATTCGTAAGCCTCTTGGTATGGAAATCATCTCTTTATCGTCAGAATTTGTAAGAAAGAGCATTCATTTGGATTGAAGTCCCTGATGTTTATAAATACACAAATACTCCATTATCATCTTTGTAAAAAGAGCTTCTTTCGTTATGCAGTGTATCTCAAAATAAGCATTTGGTTTCCTGTTAAGAATACATCCTAATAATTCTTTGCAATGGTTTAAGAGTCTTGAAATGAGTTGACTGAGGCAGATGGAATATATATTTCTGAGAGTTCATACTTATCCAGTAGAGCTGACTTTTATGTACCTATGTGCTGGTATGGAAAGATAGTGCACAAAGAAACACCTTCATATGATTTTCAGCAATCTTAAAAGATCAGCAGAAAGTTGCAGCAGTGCCCAGCACTGTATAAAGTTTTGGTGATTATTATGACAAACTTGAAACCTTCTCAGTCAATCGTCCTTGGTCCAATCTTAATCTGGGATGGAGAACAAAATGCAAATAGCCATTCATTGATGAATATGGCAGTCTTCTCTTCTATCACTGCAGGTTCGAAGCATTAGTGAGTGATTTGTCTTTCTTAGAGATTATGTTCTTTTATCATAATTTCTATTTAAATCCATTTATGTATCCCCAAAAATATATATTTTGACAGAATATGTAAGTTTAGCAGCATTCATCCACATTAAATCTACAACCAACGTGCTCTTTCCAATTTTTATGCGTCTCCTTGGCCCACACAGTTAATCTTATCGTCTACTAATAAGATTTATTTTCCTCCCTTTCGTTGGCTAATTAAACACAAAACCTGATCACTCCTGAAGAAACAAGGAATGGTTAATGCTGGTTAATACACAAAGGGCACAAAGTTCTGGAATAACGCCGCTGTCTACCACTGAACATCGCCGCAATGGGATGGGTCAGGACTCTCCCCCACCCCCCACCCCTGCTCCACCAATGGTGGCTGCCCGGTCCTGGAGGCGGGTTGCTACGGCCTGCTTCCGGGAGGGAGGGGGGAGTGATGGGGGGGGTTGGAGAAGGGGAGGGGGTGAGGTGGGGGAGGGAGGTGGTGGAGGAGGGGGGTGGAGGAAGGGAGGGGGAAGAGGGGAGGATGGGGGGGTGGGGGAGGGAGAGGGTGGAGGAGGGGAGGGAGGGAAGTGGAGGGGGAGGGGGAGGAGAGTTGGATAGGAGAGGGTGCTGCACCAATGCAGGAGAAGCAACCCCAGGGGGGGAGAGGGAGAGGGGGGACGGGGGAGAGGGGGAAGGGGGGAGAGGGAGAGGGGGGAAGGTGGGGAGAGGGGGAAGGGGGCGAGGGGGAAGGGAGAGGGGGGATGGGAAGGGAGGGGAGGGAGGGGGGAAGGAGGGGAGGGAGAAGTGCGGCACGGTAGCGCAGCGGTAGAGTTGCTGCTTTACAGCGAATGCAGCGCCGGAGACTCAGGTTCGATCCTGACTACGGGTGCTGCACTGTAAGGAGTTTGTACGTTCTCCCCGTGACCTGCGTGGGTTTTCTCCGAGATCTTCGGTTTCCTCCCACACTCCAAAGACGTACAGGTATGTAGGTTAATTGGCTGGGTAAATGTAAAAATTGTCCCTAGTGGATGTAGGATAGTGTTAATGTACGGGGATCGCTGGGCGGCACGAACTTGGTGGGCCGAAAAGGCCTGTTTCCGGCTGTATATATATGATATGATGATATGATAAGTGGGGGGTTAGAGGGGAGGGGGGAATGGGGGAGGAGAGGATGCTGCACCAATGCAGGAGTGGTTTGGGCCCAACGGGTCCACTTGGTCTAGTCACACTCCGTAGCATGAATGGGAACTGGACTGGAGTGAGGAACAAAGGTTAGAGATTGCAGATTTTTTGTTGATCACACGTCATCTGTACTTTCAGGAAGTGACTGTTGTGCATTTCCATGCTGTCTTAGTGCTTACTGCAAGCGTGACTGGAAAGTAATCTTTTACCAGCTGTAAAATAAACATTGTGTTCTCACTATATCTCAATCTTCATGAGGTGGCCTGGGTAATAGTATAACAAAATCACCAGTCCCTGCATTCCAGTTGCTGAAATGGTAGGAATCCTCGATTTTGGACCATGGATGTTCAGAAGGAGTTTGCGATAAATATTGTAATGCCAGATTCTCCTAATAAATCTGGAGAAACCTGTTTGTTTTGATAATGGCAGTTTGCACCTCCTCTGTCTGAATGTAACTCCACACACCTTTATTTAGTGAGTGGCTTTTCCTAGCTATTATCATGACATAACTAGCACACTGCCCTCTCAAAAGACACCAATAATTCATTGCATAGGTATGTTTGTAGAATTCATACACACTTTATCGATCCTGATTCAATCTCCGTTATCATTCTTCTTAAGGAGCTGGTGCAGGGTGCCTTGTTTCCCTTCACTGGTATGACTGTATGGCAAATCAAATTCCTCATATGTTGCAAAACATAGTTGGCTAATCAAGTACTATTATCATTATGATGATTATGATTATGATAGTCGTGGTGGCTACCCCTCGAGGTCAAGGATGATGGTCTACGTTCTGATGTCAGAACGAAGACGCGTGCGCGTGTGTTTGTTTAACGTGTACTTGATGTTGCACTCCATGAAGCACACGGTCCTTCACAAATCAATCAACTAATTCCAAAGGCAAGGGAACCAAGACGATTGGAGCTGATAGATTTGTTGCAGCCTTCATCCACCTTCACAGCCGTTGAGTTCAAGATAACTTTGTCCGCCTGGTCCGCCGTTGAGGTCTTGAACGTTGGATCGTTCTTAGTCTGGACCCTCATCCTCAACCTTACCGCCATGGGTGGCCCTACCAGAAGCAAGCCTCTTCACCACAACAAGGTGAACGATCCGAAGAGGTTATGATAGTAAGCACCATGCTAAATTAAGTAAGTATCTAAAATAATACTCAACCATACCCAAAAAAAGCTGAGAGCTCTACCACTTTTCTTAGTTTCTTCACATTCACAATTACTTCAGATTTGTCATGAAGTAATAGACTCTTAAAGCACAAGAAAGGCCCTAAAGTCCAACTTGTCCACATGGACTAAGCTGCCCCATCAAAGCTAGCCCCATTTGCCCAAGTTTTGCTCATATCCCTGTAAACCTTTCCTATCTATGTACCTGTCCAACTGACTTTTAAATGTTGTTATTATACTTGCTTCAACTACTTCCCATGGCAGCTCGTTCCATATAGTCACCACCCTTTGTGTGGAAAAAGTTGCTCCTCAAATTTGTATTGAATTTTGCCTCTCTCACCTATGCCCACGAGTTCTTGAACCCTGAACCCTGGAAAACGGTCTATGTGAATTCCCCTTATCTATGACCCTCTTATTTCATACTCCTCAATAAGATCACCCCTCAGCCTCCTGCAGTCCATGGAATAAAGACAAATCAAATCATGAAGAATATCCTAGCCTGTGAACTTCTCCCTTTAGCTCAGGCCCTCAAGTCCGAGTAACATCCTTGTAAATCTTCTCTGCGTTCTTTTCAGCTTTATGGCATCTGTGCTGTAGCAAGGTGACCAAAACTGAACACAATACACCAATGTGACCTCACCAATGTATTATACAACAATAACATAATGTCCCAACTGCTATATTCAATTCCTTGACTGATTAAAGACTGCATGCCTAAAGCCTTCCTCGCCATCCAAACTAACTGCATTGCCATTTTCAGAGAATAATGTACTTGTACTCCTAGATCCAACTGTTCTACAACACTCCTCAGGGACCTGCCTTGATTTGACTTCCTAAAAGGCAACTTAGATAGTGGTATTGTAGTTAGATAGAGCTCTAGGGGCTAGTGGAATCAAGGGATATGGGGAGAAGGCAGGCACGGGTTATTGATTGGGGACGATCAGCCATGATCACAATGAATGGTGGTGCTGGCTCAAAGGGCCGAATGGCCTCCTCCTGCACCTATTTTCTATGTTTCTATGTTTCACATATTTTGCCTCTCTCATCTAGATCACCTTGTGGTGGAGAAGATGCTGGAGTCAATTATTAAAGAGGCAATAACGGCGCATTTGGATAGCAGTAAAAGGATTGGTCCAAGTCAGCATGGATTTATGAAGGGGAAATCCTGCTTGCCTAACCTTCTGGAATTTTTTGAAGATGTGACAAGTAAAATAGATGAAGGAGAGCCAGTGGATGTAGTGTACCTAGACTTTCAGAAAGCCTTTGATAAGGTCCCACATGGGAGATTGGTGAACATAATTAGACCACATGGTATTGGGGGTAGGGTATTGACATGAATAGAGAATTGGTTGGCAGATAGGAAGCAAAGAGTAGCAATAAACAGGTCTTTTTCAAAATGGCAGGCAGTGGCGAGTGGAATGCAGCAAGGCTGGGTGCTGGGGCCGCAACTATTTACAATATATATTAATGATTTGGATGATGGAATTAGAAGTAACACTAGCAAGTTTGCAGATGACACAAAGCTGGCTGGCAGTGTGAACTGCGTAGAGGATGTTAGGAGGTTGCAGGGTGACTTGGACAGGTTGTGTGAATGGGCAGATGAATGGCAGATGCAGTATAATGTAGATAAATATGGGGTTATCCACTTTGGCGGCAAAAACAAGAAGGCAGATTATCATCTCAATGATGTCAGATTAGGTAAAGGGGAAGTGCAACGTGACATGGGTGTCCTTTTACACCAGTCACTGAAAGTAAGCGTGCAAGTACAGCAGGCAGTGAAGAAAGCGAATGGCATGTTGGCCTTCATAACGAGAGGATTTGAGTATAGGAGTAAAGAGGTCCTTCTACAGTTGTATAGGGCCCTGGTGAGACCGCATCTGGAGTATTGTGTGCAGTTGTGGTCTCCTAATTTGAGGAAGGACATCCTTGCTATTGAGGCAGTGCAGCGTAGGTTCACAAGGTTAATCCCCGGGATGGCAGGACTATCATATGAGGAAAGATTGGAAAGACTAGGCTTGTATTCACTGGAGCTCAGAAGGATGAGAGGGGATCTTAGAGACATATAAAATTATAAAAGGACTGGACAAGCTAGATGCAGGAAAAATGTGCCCAATGTTGCAGGAGTCCAGAACCAGGGGCCACAGTCTAAGAATAAAGGGGAGGCCATTTAAGACTGAGGTGAGAAGAAACATTTTCTCCCAGAGTGTTGTGAATTTGTGGAATTCTCTGCCACAGAAGGCAGTGGAGGCCAATTCACTGGATGAATTTAAAAGAGAGTTAGGTAGAGCTCTCGGGGCTAGTGGAATCAAGGGATATGGGGAGAAGGCAGGCACAGGTTACTGATTGTGGATGATCAGCCATGATCACAATGAATGGCGGTGCTGGCTCGAAGGGCCAAATGGCCTCCTCCTGCACCCATTTTTTATGTTTCTATGTTTCTATATTTTAATGCAATCTGCAGATTAACTAAGCATGCCCTGTACATTCTCATCTAAATCATTGATGTTGATGACAAACAGCAATGAGGCCAGCTCCAACCCCTAAGGCATATTAGTAGTCAGAGGCCTCCAGTCCAAAAAACAACTTTCCACCACCACCATCTGCCTCCTACCATGAAGTTAATTCTGTATCCATTTAGTTAGTTCTCACTGGATCCCTTGCGATCTAACCTTCCAGAGCATCCTACCATGTGGAACCTTATCAAAGGCCTTTGTGAAGTCCATAAAGGCCAGGTCTATGGACCTGCACTTATCAAGCTTCATGATTACATCTTCAGAAAAAAATAAATCAAATCAATGCACAAAATAATGCTGACTATCCCTCAGCAACCCATCTTTACAAATGCATATATTGTTTTCCCTCTGAATCCTCTCCAGTAACTTTCCTACCGCTGGTGTTAGGCTAAATGGGTTCCTATGTTTTTTGTCCTCAACAAACAGTAAATTATTGGCATTCATCATTAATTTGAGATCAATGACTTCTGATTAATTAGAAGTGCATTTACTTCATTTTAAGTTCCATGTTGCTTGCCATGAATCACTTGGGTGCCATCTCAACCAGTCTAAGGAGCAGAGCACTCGGGGGCCAATGTTTTTTTATGCAATGGGAAATTGTTGCTGCTTAGAATGATCCAGAGCGTGAAGGCAACCTTCACATTTACGGTAGATAGGGTGCATTTGAACAATAAACTTCTGTTAGTGCCTCAGCAATGCCCCTCATCTGTCAGTAAAGATAAAGGCTACTGTAATGTGTATGGAGCACCTACGGATACAGGATCTCAAAACCAGGTAGGATGCTGGAAGAGGCATCACATATGGAGTCATTACTCTTGGGTTGAAGAACATTCTCCCTTTCAAGGTCTGAAGAAGTGTCTCGACCTGAAACGTCACCTATTCCTTTTCTCTAGAGATGCTGCCTGTCCTGCTGAGTTACTCAGCATTTTAATAATAATAATAATAATAATCCATTTATTTTATATAGCGCCTTATCACATGCTCAAAGCGCTTTACAAAAACAATTAACATAGAAACAAACAGACAAACTATCCTGACGGAAAAGCGGCGAATATTCAACGCCAGCGTCCTCTCACGTCAGGGTCCGGCAGTAGACATTAAAGAGCACAAGACACACACATACACACACATTTTAGTGTCTATCTTCAGTGTAAACCAGCATCTGTAGTTCCTTCTTACACATTCACCCACTTAAACTCATTGAAAGGGTGGATTGGAGCTTAGTTCATGGAAAGCATATATTTTGGCTTTGGGAATTTGAAGTATCCATAAATATTCAAAATATTATCCTAGATTCATGTCAAGGCTCGGGTGTAACTATATACAGGATTCCTAAACCCTCTGGAACCACATCCCATCAAACATTTAAGCATTGAGTGAAATTCCTGAGAGAAAATAATGAACTTCCTTTTGTATTATAGTCCCAGTCCCAAAGCTGAGCAATCAGATCCAAAGGCTGTATATTGACTGTACGAATTGGAAAATAATGACAGTGCAAACATCTGAATGTGATAAAGGGATGTAAAAAAAAAAGGGAAAAGTAAATGGTTTTAATGTTACGAAAGTTTTGTACATTCTGTTATGTTATATAACATGATCAGTGTTTTGTGAACACACTCTTGTTTAGATAAATACTTTTTCCCTGCCCTCTAGTATCAGCAGGTCCTGTCAAGTTCCCTTTTGAAGATCACATTTCGTTCTTGGGCCATTAACATAATATAAGGCAAGCTTTAATTATCATTTTCTTTTGAATGTTGCCAAGGCAAATGTTAGTCCCTTGAAGTGCATCGCTCAAATATCATTAAAGTCGAACAGTCACTGACAGAACAAATTAAGAGTAACTTTGTGCAGAGGATGAATTCACAGGAATTAAGAATGCTTCCAATAAACCATTTACATAGACATAGAAACATAGAAAATAGGTGCATGACTAATCATGCAAAATCAGTACCCCGTTCTGGCCTTTTCCCCATATCCCTTGATTCCTTAGTCCTAAGAGCTAAATCTAACTCTCTCTTGAAAACATCCAGTGAATTGGCCTCCACTGCCTTCTGTGGCAGAGAATTCCACAGATTCACAATTCTCCGGGTGAAAACGTTTTTTCCTCATCTCAGTCCTAAATGGCCTACCCCTTATTCTTAAACAGTGACCCCTGGTTCTGGACTCCCCCAACATCAGGAACATTTGAGTATGGTAACTCAAATTTCACTGTACCTTACATGTGACAATAAATTGATCTTGAAATCATGAAATCTTGAATTTTTCCTGCATCTACCCTGTCCAATCCTCTAAGAATTTTATATGTATCTATAAGATCCCCTTGCATCCTTCTAAATTCCAGCGAATACAAGCCAAGTCAACCCATTCTTTCATCATATGTCAGTCCCGCCATCCCGGGAATTAACCTGGTGAACATACCCTGCACTCCCTCAATAGCAATAATGTCCTTCCTCAAATTAGGAGACCAAAATTGCACACAATATTCCAGGTGCAGTCTCACCAGGGCCCTGTACAACTGCAGTAGGACCTCCTTGCTCCTAAACTCAAATCCTCTCGCAATGAAGGCCAACATGCCATTGGCTTTCTTCACTGCCTGCCCGTCAAGTCCATAATGGCTGTGCAAGTCAGCTTGTCCTGTTCCTTTCCCCTCTAACATAGCCTGGTATTCCTTCCTTTCAGATACTTACAACAACCGAGTCTGTCTGGTCATGTACTACAGGCTCCCCTCAGCTCCCCAAAACAATGTCTCAGCTCCCCAAAACATTTTTTATCTAATGTCACATTTGATATTTTTGCCTATCCCCTTTATTTTGGGTTGCCGAGTTTGTGAACTCGCTTTATCTAAACAGCCTTTATACCCAATGATTATAAATTATCCTGTCAGATTGCCATGTATCCTCAATCTAGTTCAAGGAGAGCAACTACAGTATCTCTGTTCTAACCAGATGACTAAAGTCCCCCGGGTCTGGGATCCATGTAGTAAATCTTTTCTGTATTCTCCCAAAATCAATATACTTCTTAAAATTTAGTTCCTGAAAATGGGACTCAATTGGCCAGTTATGGCCAAACCAATGATTTATGTAGCAAATAGAAAACTAACTGTTGGAGGAACTCAGTAGATCAGGCAGTATCTGGGGAGGCAGAGGGATGGTTCATGTTTGGCCAATACCCTGCAGCAAAACAATGCTTAATTTAGGTCCTTCCAGACTTTGTTTACATTGTGACCTGATTTATAAAATCCAGGATCTTTATGAATTTTGAACCATTTTCTCAGCCTGTCCTTCTTCTTAAAAAACAACCAATGTACATATATCCTTAAGTCCTCTATTCAAGTATCCTCTTTGGAAATGTGGATTTTAGTTTATATTGCCAGTCTCATTCTTCCTACCAAATTCCTACCAAGCACACTTCACAGTTCTCAGCAATAAATGTTATCTGCCACCTACCAGCCTGTCTTATCTCCTCGAAGTCTTTGCCTATCTTCCTCACCATTCACCAAGCCACAAGAGTTATAGTTATATTTGGAAATTCTACCTTGTTACACTCATGCCCGAGTCATTTATGACATAGAACAGAGAATGGTGCAGCACTAGAAGACACCATTCGGCCCACAATGTCAGTGCCGAACATGACGGCAAGTTAAATTAATCTCCTCTGTCTGCACGTGATCCATATTCCTCCATATCCTTGCCTGTCTAAAAACCTCTTAAACAGCATGATCATATCTGCTTGCACCACCACCGATGGGAGCATGTTCCATCCACCCAACACTTTGTGTGTAAAAACATTGTCCTGCAATCTCCTTTAAGGTCTACCCCTCTTAACTTAAAGTTATGCCTTCTAATATTTGACATTTCCACTCCAGGAAACATTTATATGTTTGTCACATATATGTTGGCCTTTTGTGAGCAAGTTGGGCCGAAGGGCCTGTTTCCACACTCTATCACTCTATGACTCTATGATTCAATGAGTATGTTCCTTGTAGTCCTTGAGCATCCAAACATTACTCAATTACAATAACTGGGATGGACATTAATATAATGTGTGGTTTATCTGGATACATTGGATTTTCCTTGGCATAATCTATTTTGCTTTGAACATCATTTTATTTCCCAACTCTTAGTGATAAGAAAATCGCAATTTTAGACTGGACATAAATGTCTTTTGAGAAATATTTCAGAATTATTTTTATTGTTCTTGGTTTAATAATAGAATGATATGGAAAGCTAAAATATCATGAACTGAAATGATTGATATTTTCAAGCTAAATGTTTGAAGATCTAAAGTATATATGCAGAAAGTGGAACATTTTGGTCTCTTCAACAACTTTGATTGAGCAACTTCTCTAGAGTCCATTTGTGAGAGCCTTCAATTTGTATACATTATATACTTATATTTTATATTATAGTTCTAAATATTTTATCTGTCCACAATAATGATTCAAGTAGATAGGCTTAGTTCACGTTACATAAAACTCTAGCCATTTTAAAACCATACATAAAACTGCAAAATTTATATATAACTGCTTTGCAAAATCATTTTAATTGCAGACGACTGGAAGTCATTAATATTTAAAGTATAAGTTTAAGTGTGAGATTAAATGAAAATGTTTACTATATTATAATGAAAATCCACAATTCAGACAATCTAACTGCAATAGAATATACACAAGATGATTGTAAAAAATAATTGCAACCTTTATGTCCCATCATAGGTTTGCTCTGTTTCTCAGATGGCATTTTCTTACAAGACCACAATCTGTTCGAATTGGCAGAAATACTTCTTCCTAATTAACAATCAGTACGAGAGCATCTCAAGGCTGTGTGCTCAGTATAAAAATAAAAGAGAGGAAGTATAACATAGCAAAGATGAGCGGGAAGCCAGAGGATTGGGTCTCTTTTAAAGAGCATCAGAAGGTAACTAAAAAGGCAATTCGGGGAGAAAAGATGAGGTACAAAGGTAAGCTAGCCAAGAATATAAAGGAGGATAGTAAAAGCTTCTTTAGGTACGTGAAGAAGAAAAAAATAGTTAAGACAAATATGGGTCCCTTGAAGACAGAAGCAGGTGAATTTATTATGGGGAACAAGGAAATGGCAGACGAGTTGAACAGGTACTTTGGATCTATTCACAAAATGTTGGAGTAACTCAGCAGGTCAGGCAGCATCTCAGGAGAGAAGGAATGAGTGAAATGTCAAATATTAGAAGGCATAACTTCTTCAGACTGATGTCAGGGGGGCGGGACAAAGGAGGGATATAGGTGGAGACAGGAAGATAGAGGGGGAACTGGGAAGGGGGAGGGGAAGAGAGGGACAGAGGAACTATCTAAAGTTGGAGAAGTCAACGTTCATACCACTGGGCTGCAAGCTGACCAAGCGAAATATGAGGTGGGCCTCACTGGAGGAGGCCCCGGGGATGGGGTGGTTTGGGTAGGAAGGGACAAGTGGACCAGGGAGTTACGGAGGGAACGGTCTCTGCAGAATGCGGAAAGGGGAGGGGATGGGAAGAGGTGGCCAGTAGTGGGGTCCCGTTGGAGGTGATGGAAATGTTGGAGGATGATTTGAATCTGTCTTCACTAAGGAAGACACAAACAATCTCCCAGATGTTCTAGTAGCCAGAGATCCTAGGGTGACGGAGGAACTGAAGGAAATTCACATTAGGCAGGAAATGGTGTTGGGTAGACTGATGGGACTGAAGGTTGATAAATCCCCAGGGCCTGATGGTCTGCATCCCAGGGTACTTAAGGAAGTGGCTCTAGAAATCGTGGACGCATTGGTGATCATTTCCCAATGTTCTATAGATTCAGGATCAGTTCCTGTGGATTGGAGGGTAGCTAATGTTACTTTCTTTTTAAGAAAGGAGGAAGAGAGAAAATAAGAAATTATAGACCAATTAGCCTGACATCAGTGATGGGGAAGATGCTGGAGTGAGGGGGTATGGGGAGAAGGCAGGAACGGGGTACTGATTGAGAGTGATCAGCCATGATCGCATTGAATGGCGGTGCTGGCTCGAAGGGCTGAATGGCCTACTCCTGCACCTATTGTCTATTGTCTATTGTCTATTGGAGTCAATTATAAAAGAAGAAATAGCAGCACATTTGGATAGCAGTAACAGGATCGTTCCGAGTCAGCATGGATTTACAAAGGGGAAATCATGCTTGACTAATCTTCTGGAATTTTTTGAGGATATAACTAGGAAAATGGACAAGGGAGAGCCAGTGGATGTAGTGTACCTGGACTTTCAGAAAGCCTTTGATAAGATCCCACATAGGAGATTAGTGTGCAAAATTAGAGCACATGGTATTGGGGGTCGGTTACTGACAATGGATAGAAAATTGGTTGGCAGACAGGAAACAAAGAGTAGGTATCACAAAATGCTGGAGTAACTCAGCAGGTCAGGCAGCATCTAGGAGAGAGGGAATGGGTGACGTTTCGGGTCGAGACCCTTCTTAGAGTAGGGATAAATGGGTCCCTTTCAGAATGGGGTACCACAAGGCTCGGTGCTGGGACCGCAGCTATTTACAATATACATTAATGACTTAGATGAAGGGATTAAAAGTTACATTAGCAAACTTGCGGATGACACAAAGCTGGGTGGCAGTGTGAAGTGTGAGGAGGATGCTATGAGGATGCAGGGTGACTTGGACAGGTTGTGTGAATGGGCAGATGCATGGCAGATGCAGTTTAATGTGAATAAATGTGAGGTTATCCACTTTGGTGGTAAGAACAGGATGGCAGATTATTATCTGAATGGTGTCAAGTTACGAAAAGGGGAAGTACAATGAGATCTGGGTGTCCTAGTTCATCAGTCACTGAAAGTAAGCATGCAGGTACAGCAGGCAGTGAAGAAAGCTAATGGAATGTTGGCCTTCATAACAGGAGTTGAGTATAGGAGCAAAGAGGTCCTTCTGCAGTTGTATAGGGCCCTAGTGAGACCACATCTGAAGTATTGTGAGCAGTTTTGGTCTCCAAATGTGAGGAAGGACATTCTTACTATTGAGGGCGTGCAGCGTAGGTTCACGAGGTTAATTCCCGGAATGGCGGGACTGTTGTTTGTTGAAAGACTGGAGCGACTGGGCTTGTATACTCTGGAATTTAGAAGGATGAGAGGGGAATCTTATTGAAACATATAAGAATATTGAGGGATTGGACACGCGAGAGGCAGGAAACATGTTCCCGATGTTGGGGGAGTCCCGAACCAGGGGCCACAGTTTAAGAATAAGGGGTAGGCCATTTAGAACGGAGATGAGGAAAATCCTTCTCACTCAGAGAGTTGAATACTCATGACTGTGTAGCCGCACATAGTGCAAACTCCATCTTCAAGTTTGCCGACGACTCCACTGTTGTAGACGAAATACAGATGGTGATGAGTACAGATGGTATAGAAGTGAGATTGACCGATTGACCAAATGGTACCAGCCTGGCTCTCTATATCAGTAAAACCAATGAACTGATTGTGGACTTTGGAAGAGAAAGGAAGAAGACCCACAATCCTGTTTATATCAATGGGACGATGGTGGAGAGAGTCAAAAACTTCAAATACCTAGGCGTGCATAATTCAGAAGATCTTTCCTGGCCCAGCACACTGAAGCAATTATAAATAAAGCAAATCAACACCTCTACTTCCTGAGAAAATTAAGGAGATTCGGTATGTTAAAGAGGATTCTCTTGAACTTCTACAGGTGTGCAGTAGAGAGCATATTGATCGGTTGCATCATGGCCTAGTTTGGCAACTTGAACGTACAGGAGCAGAAAAGACTGCAAAAGGTTGTGAACACTGCCCAGTCCATCACCGACTCTGACCTCCCCACCATCAAAGGAATTTATCGGAGTCGCTGCCTCAAAATGACAGCCAGCATCATCAGAGACCCACACCACCCTGGCTACACACTCATTTCACCCCTGCCATCGGGAAGAAGGCACAGGAACCCAAAAACTGTAACGTCCAGGTTCAGGAACAGCTTCTTCCTCACAGCCATCACAGGCTAATAAACCCTACAACCTCAAATAAGCTCTGAACTACAATAGACTATTATTATTATTATTATTATTATTATTAATATTGCACTACTATTGTTTGTTTGTTTTTTGATTATGTGTGTATATATATATATATATATATATACCGACCGTGTGCCGCCAGAAAAGCGCCGAGCCACCGAGGCATGGACTCTGCAAGACCCCGGAAGGTGTCCTGTGGTATCTGACACCAAAACATTAGCAGCAGATCCTTCAACTCCTGTAAGTTGCGGGGAGCCACTGTGGATTGGACTTGTCGATCCAGCACATCCCACAGATGCTCAATCGGATTGAGATCTGGAGAATTTGGAGGCCAGGGCAACACCATGAACACTTCATCATGTTCGTCAAACCATTCCCGAACAATACAGGTCAGGGACTACCATTGCCATGAAGGGGTGTACCTGGTCTGCAACGATGTTTAGGTCGGTGACACGTGTCAAATTGACGTCCACATGAATGGCCGGACCCAGGGTTTCCCAACAGAACATTGTCCAGAGCATCACACTCCCTCCACCGGTTGGTCATCTTCCCACAGTGCATCCTGGTGTCATCAATTCACCAGGTAAACGGCACACACGTACACGGCCATCCACGTGATCCAAAATAAAACGGGATTCATTGGACCAGGCGACCTTCTTCCACTGCTCCAAGGTCCAGTTCCGACGCTCACGTGCCCAATGTAGGCACTTTCGACGGTGGACAGGGGTCATCATGGGCACTCTGACCGGTCTGCGGCTATGCAGCCCCATACACAGCAGGGTGCGATGCACTGTGAATTGTGACACATTGTTCCCGTGACCACCTTAAAAATTTCTGTGACTTGTGCCACAGTAGACCTTCCATCAGTTTGGACCAGACGGGTTAGCCTTCGTTGACCTCGCGCATCGATGAGCCTTGGGCCCCCAACACCCTGTCAACGGTGGTTTGTCCCTCCTCGGACCACTGTCGGTAGGTACTCACCACTGCTGACCGGGAGCACCCCACAAGCCTTGCCGTTTCAGAGATGCTCTGACCCAGTCGTCTGGCCATAACAATTTGGCCCTTGTCAAAGTCCCTCAGGTCTTTACTCCTGCCCATTTCTCCTGCATCCAACACATCAACCTCAAGAACTAATTGTTCACTTGCTGCCTAATATATCCCACCCCTTGACAGGTGCCATTGT